>NC_065923.1:69233661-69546881 GCF_024586455.1 Bactrocera neohumeralis | reverse complement strand
AATTAACTATATTTTGATTATGATTTTGCTGTCTTGTCTTTTCTTTGTTAGTACATACTTTCGTTTTATTATTTTCAAGCAATTTTTGTATTATTGATTTTTAGTTCTTTTCTATTAAAATTTCTTTGAGCTACGAACTAAAAAAAATACATATTAGCAACAGTCCCTGTACTTCAACTATCACTATTATTGGTATTATTACTGTGTGGCGAAGTTGTGGAATTTATGGTATTTGAAAAAGTATCAGCTGTTGTTTCGCTTTTTTGTGTCTGTTGTGACGTTTCTGCTGTCTCATTCAATGCGGCCGCAATTTCACCATTGAACTGCAATAGGCAACCTAATGCACCGAAATAGCCTTCGTGTTCGAGGAAGAGCGCCTTGAGTGTGCCATTCGACCAGAATTCCATGGCGTAGGCGAGTAGTTTCATTGAAATCGGATTTACACGCAAAAAGTTGCCCACAAATACGACCTGAAAATAAAACATGAAAGAAAAATTAATTATATACATTTAGTTGTAAAGTCACAGCTTTAAATGAATGAAAAAGAATAAAAAAAATGTTCGGTTGCGCCGAAGCTGGAATACTGATTACAAATAAAAACTTTCTGTATTTCGAGTATATATCTGCACAAATAAAAAAGTTTTTCATACAAGAACTTGATTTTGATTGATCAATTTGTATGACAACAATATGCTATAGTGGTCCAATGTGAACAATATGTTCGGATATTGTTATAAAAAATCTTACCTTGTCCATTTTTTCATTTAGCGCACACATGCGTGCAATTGAACCAATATTATTGGTAATTGTTACCAATGTGGCGTTGGCCAAATCCTCACGCGACACGGATGAGCGTTTATCCTTAATATGCATTTGTCCAAAACTATAAATAAATGACATTGTGTTGAATAGTAGTATTAACTATGAAAGCGAGCATATTTTTTTATATACCTTGACGCCACTAAATCTCCCGTTAAGCCAAAGCGATCATAATCGCCGCCGTAAATATCACGCACCAGTTTATCCACTTTACGATTGTCACCCTTTGTTGCGAGCTGTATAGCCTCCTCGAATGAATTGCAGCCTGTTAGTAAGCAACAGAGACCAAGGAATGTACCACCACCCAAACTGTGAAGAGTAAGAAAGTGTATTTTATAAATATCTTGTATTGCCAAAAATTGTTGTATATTCAATGTCAAAATAATAATAAAAATATAATAAAAATAATTCAAGGTACCTTGTGCCTGAGACACGTTTATAGTTGTCTGGTCCATATACAGCCAATATCGACACACCCGAGCCGACATTAACCAATATGAAGGGATATGGTTTCGAGAAATCAAAAGCGCGCTTTTCACTTTTCCTGCAAGACAAAATATAAAAAAAATTAATGAAATAAAGAAATCAAAGCCGAAATAATACTGACTACTCACATAATATCACGTGCATTCTCATAGAAATAGCACTCTGTGGGATTTTGCACCTCGGCAAAGAGTATGCCTTTGATGAGCGTGTCGAGTTCATCGAATTTGGCGAGTTTCATGTTGACTTGCTGTAGTGAAGAGAAAATAAAAATTTAATATTAGTTAAAAAGTTTAATATTTTTTAAAAAGTTCATAATAAGCAAAGTAGATACTCTGAAGATAGCAAAAAGAGAATATGTTGATCTATTTGCAACAAAAACAACACTCTTTCACCAACAGTGTAATATTTTTCTGTGCACACTCACCTGCCGGAATTCATTCTCAAATTTGAATGCACCACCACCCGTTGCACAAACGGTGGTCACCAGTTCGGCCATGCCCTTTTGTTTGGCCAACAGGAGGAAATTGCTCATGTCGGTTGTTTGGAAGCGGATAAAATGCAATGAGCCACGGCGTTTGCGTATCTCAACGTTGTCCATCTGCAAAACGGAAAGACAAAGCCTTTTTATAAGTGTTTCTGCATTGTTTTGCCCTTTTTTTGTTGTTTTTTTTTGTTTGACAAGAATTGTGTAAAGTGTCATTCGGTTGCAGCGTGCAAGGTCAAGTGCTGACATTGGAGCAGAAATACAAAAAAAAAAAAACTGGTGTAGACAAATTTACATACATATGTATGTATATCATATATGCATTTTTTTTAATTTTAGACACATATACATACACACTCACTTACGTCTGTGCATTGTTTGTCGTTTCGTATCAGCGCGCATGAGCTTAGGTATAATGAACATTCAATTCAAATTAATGCAATGCATAAATCAATAAGAGATTGTGGATTGTGATTAGCTAAGAGTTGAGCTTTTTCTTTCAAGCTTAAAATTGTTAAGTTCAGCATCGAGCGACGGAAGGTGACCGATATAAATCTGACGATTGTATTGCAGCTTCGAATATATTTAGCAAATGGCGAGTATGCATATAATATATGTAGCATATATGTATAAGCATATCGTATACATATGTATGTATATGTACATATACATATGTATGAAAATTTAACGGGATCAACAAAGCTTTTTTATATGAATATCATGAATTTGTTGTAAAGTAATCTAGAAAAATCTAATTTTACGGCATTTTTTCAAGTGATAATATTATTTTTAAAGTTGAGATGTATATGAAGGAAGTGAGGTGAAAAATGTTTAACCTCACATACTTGAACTTTGGAAATATTTCTATAAACTTAACAATTTTGTTAGGTTTTGCTACACAATTTAGTTGTAGGGTAGACGAACACACCGTTGTTGGTGTTGTAGCGGCAAAAAAACATAGCCTCAACAATCAAACAAAAAAATACACTCAACAATTTTGAGGAATGTTCCCGAGTCATTGCTTTTAGGTTAAAAATTTGGTTATGTTCCGGCTACTTAGACCGAAATATATGTAGTTATGAAAAAGGGTTTTGAAAGCGCAGATTCCTTATACAGGGTTTGTTCGGAAAGTAACAAGACTGGACAATTATTTAAAAACATTCAAAATAGGCTTCTTCTGCGTCGATGCAGCGCTACCAGCAGCATTTCCAAGCATTGAAGACGTCACGGAAGGCATTCTTCGAAATAGCCTTGAGAGTCGAGATGTATGCTGCTTCTCTGACGTCTCTGCCTTTCATCGGCCAAGAAAGCTAAAAAAAATCTGGGGGGCCACATCTGGGCGGTAGAGCAGCTGCGTAAGCGTTTGGATGCCGGCTTTGGTTAGGTAGCTGTTCACAGATGTTCAAATTTTCATGATACACTTCCACTCTCCGCAATTTCTGGTCGTCAGTGAGCACTTTTGGGACCATCACATGTTTAAGTGCTCCGTCACTTAGTCGACGGTCTGAGTTCAAAACTTCAAGCACACGAATCACATTGTCGGTGTTTGTCGAAATCGCAGGTCTCCCAGCACGGTCTTTATCAGCGACATCTTCCCGGCCCTCCAAAAAGCCGGGTGCCACCGAAACACACCACTTGTTCATAAAGCAACATCTGGGTTGCCTGCTTGATCATATCAAACGTGTCTGACGCAGATTTACGGAGTTTCACACAGAATTTAATGGCGTATTTCTCTCTAATAAACGCTGCATTTTCGGTTTGCACCACTCACAGAAACACTACACTCTCCAGGTGCTCGGAGACAACTGACCAGCCGCTCGTTCGTTAGCTAAGAACGCCCTCTACCGAATCCAGTCGATGCGCGCACGCTCCGAAGTACAGTCGATACGGAAGAAAATCAGTCCTATTACTTTTCGGACAAACCCTGTATATAAAAAAAAAATAGTAAGACTTTGTTCATAATTTTAAAATTCTTAATGTTTTCTTCAAAATCGATGTCGTCCTCCTCAAAGTAGTCCCCTTCGCTCCAATACACTTGTGCCAACGTTTTTTAAAATCCTCGAAACAGTTGGTGAAATCAATTTCCGAAATAGCTTTCAATGCGCGTAGCGATTCACGTTCAATGTCTTCAATTGAATCAAAACGCTTTCATCTGAGTTTGCTGAATAGCCAGAAGACGAGCTAAATCAGGCGAATACGGTGGTTGTGGTACGATATTGATTGAAAATTTGCTGAAAAACTCACGAAGAATGAATGCAGTATGCGACGGTATATTATCGTGGTGCAAAAATCAAGAGTTTCGGCTCATAATTCCGACCTCTTTTTACGAAAAACTTCGCGCAAACGCATAACACTCAAAGAGTATTCCTTGACGGTCTGGCCGGTCGGAAGAAGTGCACCTCACCTCGATAATCAAAGAAAACTGTCAACATAACCTTGATTTTTGACCTGCTTTGGTTGTTTTTTTCGGCTTCGGCTCACCTTTGCCACGATATTCGGTCGACTGATTGTCTGTTTCCGAGTCGTAAGCATAGGCACAAGACTTATCGCCAGTAATAAAACGTTTCATGGTATTCTGGTAATCGAAAATCATTGTTTCACAGACGTTAACGCGAAGCTGTTTTTCGAAAAATTTAGTGATTTTAGAACCAATCATGCTTTACATCTTTTTAGGGTCAAATGATCTTTCAAAATGGTTTTTACTGATCCTTCCGATATTCCAACGATGCCAGTAAGATCTCTGACTGTTTTAATCGTCGATTCTCAAGCACTTATTCATTTATTTTATTGACGTGTTGATCAAAGTTGATGATGATGGCCGTCCTGAACGTGGTTCGTCGCCAACGCGTTCGCGACTCCCTTTGAATAAATTTTAACAATCAAAAAAATGTCACTGCCAGTCAAAATAAAAAAAAATTCGACGAATGGTGTTTCGCGTGAAAATTTACTTTTTATCTTACTATTTTTTGCCCACAGTATTTCCATTTAGCATGCTCTGCAATTTCGTGCGCAAAAACTTGCAGCTTGTTTTAGCTTCGAAATATTGTGTGTTTTTAAAAGTATTCGGTCAGTAGCAGAGTCAAAGATGTTAATTAAAGCATTTAATTACGTTAATTGTGGATAAGCAAACGTAACTAAGACACGAAAGAATATAAAAAAAATTTCAAATTACCTGGTAACAGGGAAATTGCATATATATAGTAGATACATATGTAAAAATAGCAAATATGTATAAATGTGTGCAAATATGGTAGACACATTTTAAAAAAATTTACATACTACATATATACATATACATATGGTATGTACACTTACATATAATATAGGTATATGTAAATGTGGAATTGCATAACGATTGTATCACTGTATATAATTATAAGGTTACGCATAAATGGTTCGTATATACATACATATGTCCATATGTATGTGGAGGTACTCAAAAGGAAGGGAAATTATGTTTTCCGATTATATTGTATTTAAAGAATGGAATGCTCAAGATAAAACTTGGCCACAATTAGTATGTGTTTGACAACTGTTTGTTTATGACGCGAAAGGTTTGTCTAGCGATTATTACTGTGGAAAAATATTTAACGAGTTTGCTTGAAACTTTGTGGTCCTAATGGAATCGCGGTTTCGGAATCGTGAAAAATATTCAGAAGTTTTTTGGTCAAAATTGTTTTGCTGGCATTAGAGAAATAGCAAAGAATCTCAACACTACTTATGGATTGAGTCAACACATTTTGGGGTAATGATTTAGCTATGAAGCGTGTCAATGTTAGACTCGTACCAAAAGTTACATGCCTTTAGCAAAAACTACATCGAGTAGAGTTCGCAGAAGAGAATCAGTTGTAAACGACCGGATTTGTGAACGGAAAATTCATTGATTTTTACTACGATAATGTGCCATCACTTTCCAGCAAGATTGTGACTGACTTTTTGGCCAAACACGAAATGAGAGCCCTTGCTTAGCCGCATTCCCCAGATTTGGCCCTCCGTGATTTTTTTTTTGTTTTGGTAACCGAAAAATCTGCTTCAATTTATAAAAATCGCAAAATTTCTGCTGTCGCAAACAAACAGCTGCCAAAAATACACTAACGGAGTACAAACTTAACACGAACATAAAAGAGGGTGCTACCAATATAGCAAGATTTTTTTTTTCAAATCGGTTTGCGCGTGCAATTTACATACATACATATATGGACCAGCTGGGGTTAAATATGATCTCGAGTGTAATGATGAGTAAAATTATATTTCTTATCTTTAAAATTAATTAAATATTTCTTTGAATAGCGCTAGAAATTTGGCCAAAAAGCAGCACTGAAAACGAGCTTATCATAAAATTTTTTTCTTAACAGTAAAAAAGAGTAAATTGTTTCTACATGTTAATGATTCGTAAAAGTCAAAACTGAAAAAATCATGGAAAAAATTTTAGTACTGACATATCCTAAAAATAAAAAAAACTATATAAGATCTGCTGCTACATTCACAAAATTGCTTCAGATAAACACCCATTAACAAACCTAAAAGCTCATTTAAAAAATAAATAAATATAGTGCGCACATAGTTTAGGCAAAAAAAAAGCGTAATAAAAGCACCTTACGAAATGCGTTAAACACAAGGGTTATAAGGGTTATTGTATTTACCCTAGGCAAATTTATTCAATTTTATTTATTTTTCACCACTTTAATGGGCATGGCATTAGGGGCATGAGCACAAAAAACTTTTTCCACGTGCGTCAGTAACATACAGCAACAAAAAGTAAATAATGCTCCTAATAATGCAATGTAAATGTCAATAGGCAAAGTAATAATGACAAAAACAACAAAGAGATTTGCTAAATTAGCATGTGAATGCGTGTGGAGAGTGTAAATAAAATAAAAAATAAATGTACAAACAAGTTGTAATGAAATTGACTACGACAAATTTAAATATTGGCCAATATAACACACGCTTTACACAGTTATTTATTTTTAATTGAGTAATTGGCGTTTAAGCAAAATTAAGTTATTAAAATAAATCTTTTTCCTTACACGGAAACGAATTTTTAACTTTATGTTATTTTTATACAAGTAGATCGACATCAATACCTACATATGGCATTGGGCAGGGGCCTAACACTAGCCAGGCACGGTGCCTGCTTTACTTATGGTATTTAGAGCCAGCTGACAGGCAGTTTCCCGTAAGGTCACCTCGCCACTTTTAAATAATATCATATGGAGGCGCGAGAGTCACCTAAGCATTGTCCAGGCACGGTTCCTGCTTTACTTATATAGGCGACTAGCAGCCAGCTTCCCGCGAATTTACCGCCTGACTTTCAAATCACATAACATCACGGCGCGAAAGTCACCTAAGCACTGACCAGGCATGGTGCCTGCGTTACTTATATAGCCGACTGGCAGCCAGCTTCCCGCGAATTTACCGCCTGACTTTCAAATCACATAACATCACGGCGCGAAAGTTTCAAATAGCCGACTGGCAGCCAGCTTCCCGCGAACCGCCTGACTTTCAAATCACATAACATCACGGCGCGAAAGTCACCTAAGCACTGGCCAGGCACACTGCATGCTTTACTTATATAGCCGACTGGCAGCCAGCTTCCCGCGAATTTACCGCCTGACTTTCAAATCACATAACATCACCGCGCGAAAGTCACCTAAGCACTCGCCAGGCATGGTGGCTGCTTTACTTATATAGCCGACTGGCAGCCAGCTTCCCGCGAATTTACCGCCTGACTTTCAAATCACATAACATCACGGCGCGAAAGTCACCTAAGCACTGACCAGGCATGGTGCCTGCTTTACTTATATAGGCGACTAGCAGCCAGCTTCCCGCGAATTTACCGCCTGACTTTCAAATCACATAACATCACGGCGCGAAAGTCACATAAGCACTGCCCAGGCACGTTGCCTGCTTTACTTATATAGAGCCAGCTGGCAGCCAGCATCCCGCGAATTTACCGCCTGACTTTCAAATCACAAAACATCACGGCGCGAAAGTCACCTAAGCACTGACCAGGAATGGTGCCTGCGTTACTTATATAGCCGACTGGCAGCCAGCTTCCCGCGAATTTACCGCCTGACTTTCAAATCACATAACATCACGGCGCGAAAGTCACCTAAGCACTGACCAGGCATGGTGCCTGCGTTACTTATATAGCCGACTGGCAGCCAGCTTCCCGCGAATTTACCGCCTGACTTTCAAATCACATAACATCACGGCGCGAAAGTCACCTAAGCACTGACCAGGAATGGTGCCTGCGTTACTTATATAGCCGACTGGCAGCCAGCTTCCCGCGAATTTACCGCCTGACTTTCAAATCACATAACATCACGGCGCGAAAGTCACCTAAGCACTGGTGCCTGCGTTACCAGGCATGGTGCCTGACTGCATCACGGCGCGAAAGTTACTTATATAGCCGACTGGCAGCCAGCTTCCCGCGAATTTACCGCCTGACTTTCAAATCACATAACATCACGGCGCGAAAGTCACATAAGCACTGACCAGGCATGGTGCCTGCGTTACTTATATAGCCGACTGGCAGCCAGCTTCCCGCGAATTTACCGCCTGACTTTCAAATCACATAACATCACGGCGCGAAAGTCACCTAAGCACTAATATAGCCGACATAACATCACGCTTCCCGCCCTGACTTTCAAATCACATAACATCACGGCGCGAAAGTCACCTAAGCACTGACCAGGCATGGTGCCTGCGTTACTTATATAGCCGACTGGCAGCCAGCTTCCCGCGAATTTACCGCCTGACTTTCAAATCACATAACATCACGGCGCGAAAGTCACATAAGCACTGACCAGGCATGGTGCCTGCTTTACTTATATAGCCGACTGGCAGCCAGCTTCCCGCGAATTTACCGCCTGACTTTCAAATCACATAACATCACGGCGCGAAAGTCACATAAGCACTGACCAGGCATGGTGCCTGCGTTACTTATATAGCCGACTGGCAGCCAGCTTCCCGCGAATTTACCGCCTGACTTTCAAATCACATAACATCACGGCGCGCGAAAGTTACCTAAGCACTCGCCAGGCATGGTGGCTGCTTTACTGATATAGGCGACTGGCAGCCAGCTTCCCGCGACTTTACCGCCTGACTTTTAAATCACATAACATTACGGCGCGAAAGTCACATAAGCACTGACCAGGCATGGTGCCTGCGTTACTTATATAGCCGACTGGCAGCCAGCTTCCCGCGAATTTACCGCCTGACTTTCAAATCACATAACATCACGGCGCGAAAGTCACCTAAGCACTGACCAGGAATGGTGCCTGCGTTACTTATATAGCCGACTGGCAGCCAGCTTCCCGCGAATTTACCGCCTGACTTTCAAATCACATAACATCACGGCGCGAAAGTCACTTAAGCACTGGCCAGGCATGGTGCCTGCTTTACTTATATAGCCGACTAGCAGCCAGCTTCCCGCGAATTTACCGCCTGACTTTCAAATCACATAACATCACGGCGCGAAAGTCACCTAAGCACTGGCCAGGCATGGTGCCTGCTTTACTTATATAGCCGACTGGCAGCCAGCTTCCCGCGAATTTACCGCCTGACTTTCAAATCACATAACATCACGGCGCGAAAGTCACCTAAGCACTGGCCAGGCATGGTGTCTGCTTTACTTATATAGCCGACTGGCAGCCAGCTTCCCGCGAATTTACCGCCTGACTTTCAAATCACATAACATCACGGCGCGAAAGTCACATAAGCACTGACCAGGCATGGTGCCTGCTTTACTTATATAGCCGACTGGCAGCCAGCTTCCCGCGAATTTACCGCCTGACTTTCAAATCACATAACATCACGGCGCGAAAGTCACCTAAGCACTGACCAGGCATGGTGCCTGCGTTACTTATATAGCCGACTGGCAGCCAGCTTCCCGCGAATTTACCGCCTGACTTTCAAATCACATAACATCACGGCGCGAAAGTCACCTAAGCACTGACCAGGCATGGTGCCTGCTTTACTTATATAGCCGACTGTCAGCCAGCTTCCCGCGAATTTACCGCCTGATTTTCAAATCACATAACATCACGGCGCGAAAGTCACCTAAGCACTAGCCAGGAATGGTGCCTGCTTTACTTATATAGCCGACTGGCAGCCAGCTTCCCGCGAATTTACCGCCTGACTTTCAAATCACATAACATCACGGCGCGAAAGTCACCTAAGCACTGGCCAGGCATGGTGCCTGCTTTACTTATATAGCCGACTGGCAGCCAGCTTCCCGCGAATTTACCGCCTGACTTTCAAATCACATAACATCACGGCGCGAAAGTCACCTAAGCACATGGTGCCTGCGTTAATATAGCCGACTGGCAGCCAGCTTCCCGCAATTTACCGGTTTCAAATCACATAACATCACGGCCGAAAGTGCTTTACTTATATAGCCGACTGGCAGCCAGCTTCCCGCGAATTTACCGCCTGACTTTCAAATCACATAACATCACGGCGCGAAAGTCACCTAAGCACTGGCCAGGCATGGTGCCTGCTTTACTTATATAGGCGACTAGCAGCCAGCTTCCCGCGAATTTACCGCCTGACTTTCAAATCACATAACATCACGGCGCGAAAGTCACATAAGCACTGGCCAGGCATGGTGCCTGCTTTACTTATATAGGCGACTAGCAGCCAGCTTCCCGCGAATTTACCGCCTGACTTTCAAATCACATAACATCACGGCGCGAAAGTCACCTAAGCACTGGCCAGGCATGGTGTCTGCTTTACTTATATAGCCGACTAGCAGCCAGCTTCCCGCGAATTTACCGCCTGACTTTCAAATCACATAACATCACGGCGCGAAAGTCACATAAGCACTGACCAGGCATGGTGCCTGCTTTACTTATATAGCCGACTGGCAGCCAGCTTCCCGCGAATTTACCGCCTGACTTTCAAATCACATAACATCACGGCGCGAAAGTCACCTAAGCACTGACCAGGAATGGTGCCTGCTTTACTTTTATAGCCGACTGTCAGCCAGCTTCCCGCGAATTTACCGCCTGACTTTCAAATCACATAACATCACGGCGCGAAAGTCACCTAAGCACTGACCAGGCATGGTGCCTGCTTTACTTATATAGCCGACTAGCAGCCAGCTTCCCGCGAATTTACCGCCTGACTTTCAAATCACATAACATCACGGCGCGAAAGTCACATAAGCACTGACCAGGCATGGTGCCTGCGTTACTTATATAGCCGACTGGCAGCCAGCTTCCCGCGAATTTACCGCCTGACTTTCAAATCATAAAACATCACGGCGCGAAAGTCACCTAAGCACTGACCAGGCATGATGCCTGCGTTACTTATATAGCCGACTGCCAGCCAGCTTCCCGCGAATTTACCGCCTGACTTTCAAATCACATAACATCACGGCGCGAAAGTCACATAAGCACTGACCAGGCATGGTGCCTGCGTTACTTATATACAAAGAGCCAGCTTTCCATGCAGTCACCTTGTGACTTCCGAATCACATTACATGAAGGCGCGACAGTTATTAAGCAGTGGCGTGGCACGGCGCCTGCTTTACCTATATGGGCGCGAGAGTCACCTCAGCTAGACACGGCGCCTGCTTTACTTTTATTGAGTCAGCTGGCAGCCAGTTTCCCGTGAGGACTTTTAAATCATATCACATCGCTGCGTGCCTGCTTTTCTTATATACATAGGTCAGCTGCCAACCAGCTATATTATTCAGTTCGGACTACTTCGGATATTTTCACGAAATTTGGAACAGATTATTGTCACCGGCAGAGATCATTTTATACTTGGGCTTTGTCCTTGAAACAAACCCATTTATGTATCTAATTTTTTAACACACGATTCTTTTTCAACAATTTTATTTATTTTTCTAATAAAACATAAACTACGAATTTATGTATATTGATATATGTACATACATATGTATGCAAAGCGACACCTTCACAATAATACTGCAAATACTGAAATTCCACATTTTGGCTTCAATTCATGACCAACCTCTAAATTAAACACGCTTTGGCACATGTAAGTAAGTCTAGTTCAACTACAAAGTCAATGACTTCAAATAATACAATAGAAAGTAATACTCGTATGTTTAGCTTGAAGCGGAAGCAGCCAACCATTTTTGACTGTTATATGGCGCTAATAACTAAGTAAATATTACTTAAATGTATGACAATATGCAATATGCAGTGTGTGAAATAAAGCACTACGTCTCACTCACGCACTCACCTGTAGATGTGTATCACGATGTCCTGTTTTGCCGTAAGCAGAATTTTTCGTCAAATAACGACGTATATTTCGTAGAATTTCAGCCTCTTGATCCTGTTCGTCGGGTGTTATATCCTTTGGTTCAAAGTAGACTAGCTTTGTAAGTGTACCGCCGATATCCATGCCGAACCAAGGCATTGCTGTAATTACAAATAACAATGAAGGGATGTTAGTAACACTATATATATATTTACACATATATGAAATATATGAAAGGCAACATAAATATGAATAATTATTGTGGTACAAATAAGGGGTTTGCAGATATTTATGTTTGACAGTTTGGCTAGGAATGCATTCTTTTCCAATAATTAATGCGATGTCTACACTATGCCCTTCGTTTGAAAGTTGCAATGTTAAACGTACGTCAACATATTGCTATTTTTAGCACTTTGTGAGGCAATTAAACAATTTATCACATTTTTTACAATTTGTCATAACATATGTTAAAATAGATAACAGTATTGACATTTAAAATATATGTTTAGTAAGGTATAAAGTAATATGCAGCTGTAATTTGAAATTTGAACCGTTTAAATTGCCATAAAAATAAAAAATTCAACAGCAATTGCCAGTTTATATACACTTTGGAAGTGGGAAGTAACAAATCAAATATTTATTTAAATAAATAGTAAAAAAAAGGAATAATATACATATAACACATATGTTTTTAGTGTAATAAAAAAAGCTGTGTATAATATATTAATGCATGGAAACTACAAAAAAAAAAATAGTAAAAGGTTTTACCGACTTTTTTGTTTTTATTGACACTTAAGCAAGCTTTGAGTTTATGTATGAAAGTTTTTAATATAATTATAAATAATCGCTGTTATTAATATTGCACATGACTAGTGTCATATTCATTAATATAAATAGCTTAATTGAATATTAAATTAATATTCCATTTTTTTATAAAAACGATCGACAAACTTCCGTTTAACCGGTACACATATTTCGTAAATATTATATACATACATACATATATGTATGATAAACAAAAAACTGTCAAACAGTAATTGTTAAGTATTCTTTATGCTGAGAAAACAGCTGATGTTGTCAACAGAGCTATAATATGATGTTGTCAAAGTAATAATTTCTGAGAGCGGATAAAATATGCGAATAAGTAAACAAAAAATCTGTTAAGTCTAGTCAAATAGTCATGCTTGTTAAGTCTTCGCTATCTTTATGTTGAGGAAACAGCTGATGTTGTCAAAGTACTGAGAGCGGATAAAATATAGCGATCAGTGTAATGACGATGTTGACAATAATGACTTATTCGGCAGCACGAAAGAAGAGGAAGTTTTGAAATTGCGTTTATTAAGTCTTAATTTCTTAATAAAATGTAAATAAACATTGACATGACATGACATTTTATTTCATAAACGCCACGCCTTGTAAATATATATTAGGCAGCAGTTAAAACTATCAAGTGTGATTGCTTTAGTATTTGAATTGATAAGTGAAAAGTAAAATGTTGGCTGATATGATTAACGCAACATCAGTAATTTCCAGTTTATTGCTGAATCATTTTGTAATCTACGCTTTGGAGGGAATGGCAGAACTACATACATATATATATGTATGTATATAACATAGCAATTATTGAGGACAAAAAAGAAGAATATTAATATATTCAAGCTAATATACTATATATAATAATATTAGGTACTATCTTTGCGAATTTAAAAAAAAAAAATATTTTTTTATGTAATTTAATTTTGGCAACTCAAAATTAGAACTCGAATCACTCATATTTGAAGAATAATTTAAAAATAAAGGATTATTATACACAATAACAAACAGTTGTGAAGCAATGAGGCAAAATACAAATAATTTATATAGTCAAAATACAAACATAACCTCAAAAATAAAATTTTATAACATGAACAAGGCATATTTAGTTTGGTACAAAGTTTGTAACACCAAGACGTATGTAAGTCCCGGATACCCTATAATTTACCAGGTATTAATACGCCGCATTCACCAGACTTGGTCGCTTCCGATTACAATTTGTTTTCATCGATGGGACACGCATTGGCTGAGAAGCACTTCGATTCCTACGCAGAAGTCGAAAATTGTGTATCTGATTGGTTTGCTTCAGAAAAACGAACATTTCCATTGGCATGGTATACACAAATTGGCAAAATATGTAAAAAGCTATGGTCAATACTTTAAATATTTTTTTTTTTACTTTCTTTACGTAATACATATGTAGATACTATATAATCACCGTGACCAGCTGTGTCGATTTAGTAATATCCGTCTGCCTTTGAGATATCGATCTGAAATTTTGCACACGGCCTTTTCTTAGCTTTTCGAACTGCTCATATGTCGGAATTGCCGATATCGGTCCACTTTAGCATATAGCTGCTAAACAAACTGATCGATCAAAATCATACATTGTGACACAAAAGCACCCGGAAATTGTAATTAAATTCCCCGGGTAGATGATGTTTCAAAAAAATGTATTTTGTTAAGTTCGAATGATTTTGGCAGATATTTTGTTTTGGGTATGAAATACTTTCTTGCTCGACTTGTCCCGATAAAGCTGAATTTTTACCGTACCGTAAAGAGGTCTCTTTGGTTAATCTTGAGAGAGAGCATGATGACTGCCGATGAGACATGTGTTCATGAATTTTGACATGCAAACAAGTCATCAATCATCGGAATGGAGCCTGTTTTCAGACGATCAAAGAGACAAATTTGCTGGAGGAGCTGAAAGCCATCCCAAAAAGTGCTTATGAAGTGTTTCGAAAACTGAAAAAATCGTTGGTATAATTGTATTACATATGGTGGGAATTACTTTGAAGGCGACAAGAGAAATATTGATTTATAATTAAATATTTTGCGTTTTATTTATAATTTCCGGTTACTTTTTTGTCACAATGTACTCTTTTATGATTAAAGAAATGCATGTAAAAACGGATTTTTATACATTAATTTTTAAAAATTAACGACATTTGTAAATCAATAACTCGAAATATCACTGAAAGCCTCTGTTAAAATCAAAACATAACCTCAAACTTATAAATTTTTATTATCAGAACTACGAAGAAATAATATAATCCATCAATAAATAATAAACATATAAAAATAAATGTGAAATATTAACTAGCGATATGTATAAAATCAGTACTAACAAAAATCACCTGTGCGTAGAAGTTCCAAAGCAGCTTCTAAATGCATTTTTCGCTGCGTTCACTATTTTCTATGATTTAAAATTATTTTTATTTCACATATGCATTAAAATAATATGCATATATGTATGTACATACATATATAGATTTGCATAACACTCGAGGAAATTCCGCAAACACTTCCTTTGTAGCAAAGCCGCGAGAAACACAAACAAACAGACGGCTGTGCGAATGTGCGCGCGAAATTATGGTATAACTTATCAATAGATGATCGTTAGATTAGCCGACAGGCGATTATAAAGCGTAGACGTAAAATGCGCGGATTTATAGAAATACAATTTATAAATGCAATAAAAGCAACGCATATGCAACTCGCTCCCAACAACAACGCTACGTTTCATACGCAGCAAATGAATATTTGAGGTTAGCGGCGCTTTGAGTGAGTGTTTGTGTCAAATACAACAAATTTTCCAGTCCATTTACAACGAAACAACAAATCACAGACAGATATTTAAAGAAGAAAGTTTTTTAAAATTGACATTTATTTTTATTTTAGGTTATAAACATTTCCCATTTCTAAAAAATAAACATCACTTAATGTAGCACAGCTTTTGTACGCGGTCAGCGACAATTGACAACTAAAATGTGTTAGCAACACGGCAAAAGCACAGCGCTTGCTTTTTCACTAAATACAGTGTTGTGCATATAAATGTGTATGTGTGCAAGTATATGATGAACGCGGCCACACGTAAGGGCAATGGACAGTAAATATCAACTACGATATGCAACTATATACATATATTACATACATACATACATATGTTGTCTTTTTAATGGCCAACCTGTTAGCAATTAAAGAACTCTATTAAATGCGGACTAAAGTAGAAAGGCAGTAAATCGCACAATGGTGAAAAGTGCAGCACTTGGAGATATGATGTATATATAGTATATAAATATATGTATGTATGTATATACACATATATAAGTATGTTTATACACCTATATGGTAGATACAGTTGTATTGTAAGCGAATTGGCATTTTGATAATGAAATGTTGATAAGGTTTCTTATCAAATCAATGATTGAATTAGAAGCAGCAGCGCAATAACTAGTTATTAGACGCTAAAAGGGAATACAAATCGTATATGCAATAAAAACAGCAATAAAAGACTTATTGCTGTATACGCAATGTATACTTGTCAACAATATATTACATAAAATAAGAAAAAACGCTAACTTCGGCTACACCGAAGCTGTAATACCCTTCACAGTTGCATTTATTATAGCTTAAAGCGTATAAAACAAGTAACAACGTTAACTTGGGTTGCTACGAATCTTTAATAATCTTCTCAAACAAAAGTTTTCATACATGAACTTGATTTTCAGCAGTCAGTTTGTATGTCAGCTATAGGCTATAGTGGTCCGATTTGAACAATATGCTTAGAGATCGTAACTTTGTTTTAGACAATAATCCATGACAAATTTCGTGAAGATATCTTGTAAAATAAAAAAGTTTTCCATACAAGAACTTAATTTTGAAGAGTTAGTTTGTATGGCAGCTATAAGCTATAGTGGTCCGATCTGAACGATATGTTCGGAGATTGTAACATAGTCTTTTACAATAATCCTTGACAAATTTTGTAAAGATATCTTGTAAAATAAAGAAGTTTTCCATACAAGGACTTAATTTTGAACAGTCAGTTTGTATGGCAGCTATATGCTATAGTAGTCAACAATATGTTCGGAGATTGTAACATAGTCTTTTACAATAATCCTTGACAAATTGCAAAGATATCTTGTAAAATAAAGAAGTTTTCCATACAAGGACTTGAGTTTGAATCATACAAGAATTTGATTTTTATCGATCATTTTGTATGGCAGCTATATCCTATAGTGGTCCGATATCGGCGGTTCTGTCAAATTCTGTTTCTTGGTGAAAAAACGAGGTGAGCAAAACTTCAGATCGATATCTCAAAAACTGAGGGGCTAATTCGCGTACATACAGGCAGACTGACATTACTAAATCGACTTTGTATATATTTTATAGGATCTCCGATGTTTTTTTCTTGGTGTTACAAACTTCGTGGCAAACTTAATGTACCTTGTTCAGGATATAACTATACATTTGTCTTGTTAATGTAATAAAATGGAGGTGTTCATATATTGGACGTATCTACTATATGGAAAATGTATTCGCGTAGCTTCCGATCTACAATCTTTAATCCAAAAAAGCCTCAATCATTGTAGCTTCCGTCGTAAAAATCTGCTCCTTATTTAAAAAAAAAATATGTTAAAATCAAATAAGAACTATAACATCGAAATATATTTGAACCTATTCTATAACTTAGACAATAAACCAATGCGAACTTATACAGTAATTAGGATACAGCTTTCAGTAAAGCGCTCTGATAAGTATACGAATGATTTTTTTCTGCTATGAAAGTTTTCCATAGAAAATTTTGTCGTCGAAATTTGCTATCCCAGTTATACATTTAGATCTAAATAAATTTCAGTCAAAAGGCCCTTAATACAACATTTATTTTCATCGACACTGTACACATATCTACGTACAAAACAAAGTAGCAACACATGTGCAATGATCTTAGACATATCAGCATTTGTCAGCAAAATTAAATACACAAATATTATTTAACGAGAGAAAAAAGAAAAAGAAAGTGTCAAAGTTCGGATTACGGATCTGATTAGCTTTAATTAAAATATATATAGTGCTTATATATTTAATTCATCTCCACCGAAATCCATATGTTAAATGGTGTAGCTGCTTGAATTAGGTATAGGGTGCCTTTTTTAGAGTTTTTAAAAAGCTTTTAGAGTGACAGCTGTCAAAGTAAACTCATATGTATGTTTGATATTCATACAAGGTGCGTTCCAAAGTAAACAGGACTTAAAAAAAAAAGAACAAAAATCAATTTATTTTATTCAAAATAGTCTCCTTCTGCTTCAATAGAGCTTTTTGCACGGTCCAAGCCTTTTGAATGGCCTCTACGTCTGCATAACGCTTTCCTTTCATGAACAAATGCATTTTTCCGAAAAGGAAGAAGTCGCACGGTGCCATATCAGGTGAATACGGCGAATGGTTAATGATTAAAATGTGATTTTTGGTCAAATAATCGGTCACAAGCGTCGATCGATGAGACTGTCGTCAGGCAATTTGTGCGGTCAAAATGCGATATATCGATGTTTTGGAGATGTTCAATTCCATTTCCATGAATATCAATGATGATTTCGGCTGATTTTTGATGAATTCACGCACAGTTTCGATGGAATTTCCGGTGCTCACGGATTTTGATTTGTCCACATGTTGATCGTTATTTATGTCCTCACGACCACTTTGAGAACGTTGAAACCACTCACACTTTGGTAAAAGTTTTACCAATTTTAAAACAAAATTTAATATTGGCTCTTTGTTCGAAGCTCATTTTCGCACCGATAATACAAACATACTTACACTTAAAACGCAATAACCTCACTTCCAATCAATGAAATGTCATGAAATTCTCACTGAACAATCGATAAAGATAGCAGACTCACCAGTCGACATATAGATGGCGCCACCAGGGGCGCTAGATTCCTGGTTACTTTGGAAAGCACGTTGTATTTGGTAGAATTTGGCAAACATCAGATTGGTCAAAATTTTCGAATTTGGAATACGAGCGAATCTATGTACATAAATAAACCGTAGTCAAGCGCATTATGTTCTATGGAGTTTTTATATGGTGGAGGGCTCCAGAAAATACCACACTTGCAAAGAAACTCGAGAGCGTTCAAAGGGCGAGGATTATCAGCATGTGTGGTGCACTAAGGACCACTCCAAAAATGACATTTAACGCCATCTTGCATATATTGCCCGTAGGCATCGTCGGAAGGTATATGGCTGTGAAAGTTGCCCTCGGACTCAGGGAGTCTGGGTTCCTTAAAGAACACGTGTCTAAATACTCGGAAATCCTCATCACTTTGATTTTATACCGGATGACTTGGATCATGGAGTCGCCAAACCGAACTCTGGCGGCTCTTTCTCCACCAATATACCTGCGAGGGAGTGGGTGGGAAGAAGCCGTTGGAGGAGAGGAGCAGTGACTTCTTTACAGATGGATCAAAACTTGCGAGGAAGGTTGGTGAAGGGGTTTACTGTCAGGAGCTTTCTATCAATTCCAGCTTCAGACTTCCTAACTACTGCAGTGCCCGAGGTTGCAGTCACTCAGGTACCACTAGATTTACTGCTCCGAAGTCTTCAGAGAAGTAACCATCCACTCAGATACCAGAGCGGTGACACTAGCGTTGAACGCATTAACAGTGCGTTTAGGGCTGGTCAAAGAGTATCTAGCCCCGCTATCAATAGTATCGAGTGCCTTAGTTAGTGACTGGTATGGGTGCGAGGCCATAACGGAATTGCAGGAAATTGCAAGCTGATGAGCTGGCAAGGAAAGGCACCCTACAACCGCTTCGGTAGAAGTGCTCCCATATCCTCTTGTGTTCTCCAAGATCGATCGCAAGAGATCTAGTGATATCTTTATAAGGCTAGTTTCTAACTAGTTTTGGGGCTTTTAACAAGCCTTTGCCCTATTGGCGTCCCCGCAGTAAGACTGGGAATCCTACCAGACGCCATCTGCAAAAGCTGTATGGAAGAAGATGAGGTGGAAATAACGCCTGTGAAAATTTGTATTTGTTACTAAACGTTTTGTTAATTTTTCTTTTCTTCTATGGCCTCACAAAGACTAAATATAGGAGCCATATAACCTAACCTATGTAAATAAACTATCCAGGCTCCATTTCATTCAAAATAGAGACAACTGAACGATCGGAATCAAGTTTTTTTGAGAATGTTGTCAAAACTTTTACATGAAATTTTTAATACAAATCCATGAACTTCAATTTTGGGAGAAAGCACCTCTTTTTAGAAGATTTTCAAATCGCACTCCAAGGGTAGGAAAATGAATGCAGACGCAGACACTAAACTAAATATTATTATAATTATTCCCGTACAATTGATGAGAATTTTGCATCGCAGTTTCTCCTCAGCTCAATTTATGTTTACTTGTATATGCAATCATTACTGATGACGTGTGTTATTGATGTGGTAATACCGCGTACGTCAATGTAGAATTTAATATGGCACCATAACTATGAATTGCCATGACTAAAACTATTGCTTTATTCATGCAGATCATATTGACAGACTTACGCCTAATAAATATTTTGTATATTTTTGTTACACAACAACCGTTATAGTTAAACGTATAAAGTTATAACACCTTTATGCAAATAATTGTGGGTATAAAATAGTATAGACATAGCAAAATAAAATGTTTGATAAGTGCTTTACGACCACTCTGTACTTTGATACTGAGAGCAATAAATACATTTGCATAACCGAATTTTTTCGCATGCTAGTTTAATGCCTATAAATATTTTTTAACAAGTTATTTTTCAACAATTAGCAAAAAATAACTGTAAAATACGTATTTCAACAACTAAGAGAAATAATATTAAAAATATATTAATGTTCGGTAAAAATGTGTGCGTGCACACGCTGTGTTATTGTTTATTATGATTCGTTGTTAAATATAATACATGACTTTAAAATTTCGACTAAAATCAAATTCGCAAAATTCGTTGTTTACAAGTGTTCTCAGACTCAGACTGCTGATAATCAAATGAATTGATGGAAAAAATAAAGAAGACGGAAAATTTCATTCAGCAAGAGCAAATTGTAGTGCTGGGCAAATAGGAGCATCCGCCAGTGCAATGATTCATATTGAGTTTTGTTTAAATTATCATTCCGGCACAAGCGTTCAGGCGGTGGCTGCGTGCTGCTGTGAATACAAATACAAATAATCATACGATTACTGGAATAGTACTTATAATCTTTCAGCTTATTTGGCAAATTTGCATGAGACAATGTTGAATTGAGAAGTGCCTATATAAATAATTGCGAGAGGAATTTAGCTTCGATGATATCAATGGTTTAGTGCAATAAATAGCAGCATTAAATCAATTTCAACATTTTTTTTATTTTTCTTTTATAAAATTAATTACCGTTCTTTTTTTTAAATCTCAAATGGTATTTATAACAATGTTTAATTTTATAAAGGGTTAGGAAAGTTGCATTATCTAGCAAGAATTAAATTTTGTAAACTGAAATAGTGAAATTTCATTACCTTAGAAAGTTGTTACTTTATTTAAATATAGACAGGTGAGTTCATTACACTTTCACTGAAGCTACAAATCTTTAATCAGATCTCTGAACTTAAAAATTTGGCAATAAAAGCGAATTCTTCCAAAATTGAGGTTCTACCGCCTAAGGATATGCTACAAAAATGCGCTAATATTTATAAATTCTTGTATATTTCTGTTATGCTAGTATTTATATATTCACGTATATTTGTGTTTCCGTATTCATTCAAAAAAGAAAGAAAAGTCTCTGAGCAGGCTCTTTTGTAGCCCCGAACAGATCATAGTAATTTTTCTTTCAGCCATAGGAAGTAGTGCCAAAGTTGGGAGACTCTGTGGCGATTGGAAAAGGATCACTGAAGCCAAGCGATCCTGCCAGATTTCAGAGAAGTAGAAGAGACAAACGGTAACTGTCGTTGAAATATTTTAAGATGCTAGTACCTAAATTTTGTTTTGAAAAAGCATTTTTGTATGTCAGAGCATATTTTTATTCAGAAATATCCACAAAATAAAGTCCTCAAGGCGAGTCGCCGCAGATTGTTTTCGTTGTTGACTTGAGAAATATGACAAAGACATGTTATGAATTTGCCTACAAAATTTGTCGAAATTGAATATAATTCGAAAATATTTTCGAAAACACTTACATATTTCTTTGCAGAAAAGGTCAGGATTTGAATTTTTTTATTTTTCAAACCTATGTAATATAAACATAAAACAAATTTCATTTCAAAATTTGTCGAAAATGATTTCGAAAGCGCTTATTTTAATCAAAACTTTCAATCCGAATAGTAACACAGAATACAGGCCTGAATCTGATGATGAATAAAATTCGAAAATTATTTCGAAAGCACCTTTTTGGATCCTTTAAGGATCAAATATCGTATATTCTTAATTTTCGAACCGAATTGGAACACAGAACATAAGCCTGAGGACACTTACATATATTCGATTTCGTCAGTAGTGGATGTTGAATAATGAAATTCGAAAATAGTATCGAAAGCACTTGTTTCGATACTTAAGGTGTCAAAAATTGAATATTTTTAATTTTCAACTCGTATTGGAAAACAGACTAAAGTACTGAAATAAAAGACATTTAAATTTCACTCAGACTAAAGTGGTTATTGATGAATGAAACTCGAAAAAGTTTTTGAAAGCCTTTTTTCGATTCTAAAGTTGTCAGAAACTGAATATTTTTCATTTTTAAACCGAATAGAAACACAGAACTCCGGCCAGTATTTTATTTAAAAATTTGTAGAAATTGAAATAGTGAATAAAGTTCGAAAGTGATTTCGAAAGCACTTATGTCGATGATAAAATGGTTAAGATTTAAATTTTTTACTTTTCAGACTGAAAATCAAGACACAATGAAGGGAAAATCATTTCAATTCAATTTTGTCAATAGTGGATGTTGATGAATGAAATTCGAAAATAGTTTCGAAGGGACTTGTTTGCTACTTTAGGTGCCTGAAATGGTATATTTTTAATTATCAAACCGAATTGGAACACTGAAACTACAGAGTAAAGTGGTTAATTTTGAATAAAACTCGAAAATGTTTTCGAAAATCCTTATTTCGATCCTGAAGGTACCAAAAATTTAATATTTTTAATTTTCAAGTCGAATAGGAACACAGATCTGAAGTGAAAATAATATCAATTCGATTATGACACAGCTGGTTGTTAAACTCGAAAACGGTTTCGAAAGCACCTGTTCTGCTGCTAAAAGGAGTGTTAGGGCGAAGAATTTTATGTTTTTAAGTTTTAAATCAAATTTGAAATATGATTTAGATGAAAATCAACATCGTAAAAAGTGATCGTGTCGAAATTCCTGTTATTTTATGTTTTTGAAAAAAAATTACTAAAAAAAAATCGCTTTCTTCTATTCATTGATAAAATTTTGTTTTAAATTTCCACATTCAAGTTCAACCAGATTATAAAATAGCTACAGACACCGAGTCGATGGCTTATCAGCAAGTACTGACCTTTGTTCGGCAGGGGAAAGGCATTGGCTGGCGAGCGGAACGTGCCATGCAGTGCACACATGAAAATTGAAATTTCATGAGAGACAAAATGAATTTTAAAACGCATTGCTTAATAATATATATGTATATGTACATATATGTACATATATAAATATGTGTATCAAAATATTGTAAATTAGGTGCAGTGGACCTTTGAAATGCACTCCAAGCAGCACAGACAGTTCAACAACTTAAAGTAGGCGCGTTATTGTATTTGTTGTAATTTTTTTGATATTTTTCTTTTTTTTTTTACAAATAAAACTCACACATAAATTCATCAAGTTCACCACTCAGCTGCTGCGCTGTCCGCCCATTTTCATACTCAACATTCGACGGCGTTGAGACGCGTTCCAAGGCGTCCGCCCAATGTTGTGAACGATTGTCGGTGGCAGTTGATGAGTCATTGTTGCTATCCAAATGATTGCGCTTATCAGCCGGCAACTCAGCGTCGCATTCGCATTCTGGTTGCTGTGTGGACTCGGCCAGCTGTTGTTTCTGCTGTTGTTTGGCTGCTGAAAATTTCCACGAAGCACGCCAAGAGTTGCGTTTGGTGAGCACGGCCGGCGCTGTGCCATTTGTGGGCGACGGTGATTTCTTATCACTGCCGCCGCATATTTTCGGCGCAATGCTGTAGTTGTGCAATTTGAAAATTTTCAAATTTACGGAATATTTCGAGTCTTTCGCGGGCACTTTCATTTTGTGGTTAAAACTAGCGACTTTTTGTTGAATAAAATTTAAAAATTGTTATTTTTGATTATAAATAGCAGCTACGTTGTGTAGTGTAGCCGTATGGTAGAAAAATATCACAGTGAAAATTTTTGGAATAAATTGTTATTATTTTTAATTTAAATTTAAGTAGTTCTTGCGCATTTTAAATGCAATATTGTGGGAAAATTATTTTTATTCGAATTTTTTTATTTAACAAATTTTTGGTTTTTTTTTTAATTTTAAATAAATGTTTATTATTTTTAATTTAATTGGTTTTGTTGTAAAAATATTTTTTTGATTCGAATTTTTTCATTTAACAAATTTTTGGTTATTTCTATTGTTTTGGATTAAACTTTTAATATTTTTTATTTAAGAGTTTTTAGTTTTTTATTTTTAATGCACATTTTTGTTGTGAAAATATTATTTTTATCCGCATTTTTTATTTAACAATTTTTGGTTATTTTTATTGCGCCAGATGAAAAACATAGTTATTTGTAGTATTTAGTTTTTTTATTTGGAATCTTTTTAAATGTTTTTGGGATTTTTATATGTTTTGGAATTTAAAATTTTTTTTTTCAAAATTTTTGTATATTATTCTTTTAAATGTTTTTCGTATCTCTTTAATTATTCTTTAATGCAAATCCTTTTCTTTTATTTTTATTGCTTTTGGTTATTTTTATTTTTTTGGAACTTTTAATAGTTTTTAGTTTTTTACTTGCAATAAGTAGTTTTAGTATATTTTAAATGCAACTATTTGTTGTGAAAATATTATTTTTACTCGTTTTTTTATTTAATAAATTTTTGGTTATTTTTATTTTTATTGCGCCAGATGAAAAACATTTTTTTGAATTTTTAATTTAATTTTAATTTTTTTTTTTTTGAATTTTCTAAAGGCTTGGGAATTTAAATTTTTTTTTTGGAAATTTAAAAATTTTTTGAAACCATATAAAATTTTTAGAATTTTTAAAAATTTTTATTTAAATTTTTTGGAATTTTTAAAATTTTTGTATTATTTTCTTCTCACTTCAATTATCCTTTAATGCAAATTCTTTCACAAGCCTCGTATGCTTGTTTGTTGTTGTGTTGTTTTGACATTAGACTTTCACAAAATATTTAAAGGAAAATTTTCGCCAACTTTGCGCAACGTTTCGCGCGATCTATGTTGTTCCAGCGTTTCAAATGCCAATTATACTCTATTACATGTTGTGTTAGCGGTTGAGTGTAGCGATTTCTTTTATTCGCAATTTCTTTCGCTCAAAGTCACACCATTTGAAACACGTTTGGTTATGACTTTTGTCTGTTCAACCACAAATGGCTTAATGGAAACGTAAAGACGACTGTTCGCGAGCGCGCGTGCTGAACATTTGAATGCGCAACGATCATGACATGGCTGGGTAAGCCGGGCACGCTTCAAGTAACTACACATAATACACAAATAAATATATGCATAGGTATAAACAATTTACATATTTATATGTAGGCTTATAAATGCAAATACATACATTGGCTTATATACATTTTTAGTTATTCAAATGCCTGCAAACATATGCACATACATACATATGTATGTATGTGTATAAGGTAAAAGTGTGAGATTAAGCAAGCAGCCGAAAGAGCGCGAGCGCCCAGCAAAATGAGCTGATTTTACATGCCACTTTTTTGTATACTAAACTCTGGATATGGATTATGTATGTTAAGGCTTGTTCGTAGGTTCTTCCTCACAAATTTTTTGTTTTACGCTCTTCTGTAGGTAGCTACAGCATTTTTTCGTGCGTTTATTTTCCTACACATATGTACATACATGCACTTACGTAAATACACAACAAATTATGTATGCATGTTTACTTTTCTACTTGCTCACCTTTGAGGTGATCGGGTTTTACGAAGTTGTTGTATAAACAATAAAGATGTTGGAGTTAATGACACAATTGTGCACTGGTTCGCTGCGACCTGAGATCGCAGCGTTGTTTCCGAGTACATGAGTAACGAAATATACGAAAACATGGAAAGAGTATCGGCACGGTTAAAGTAAAGATAGTTTTTGGGGTAAAATTTATGATGAGAGTATATACTGGTGTTTGCTGTGAATATGCAAGCTGCTTGAAAATATTTAAAAATTGTCGATTAATAGTAGTAGGTCCTCAAATTTGTGCAGGTGCGTGAGTCTAAACAGGTTTTTGGGAAGTTGTGATACCGTTAGGTTGCACTATGGTTATGACTGTATATACATATTTGGTTAAAAGGTTAGGTTAGGTTAGTTCACTTAAGCTATCAAAAAACTCAAAATCGTATCGTATGTACATATGTATGTATAAACCAATTTAGTGCTTTATGAATATATGAATGGCATATTTTGAGGTTAGAAAAAAATTCAAAAAGATGAATGCAGGTGATGAGGGTGTGCAAAACATATGCTTTTTTCAGAAAAATTTTTTTTTTCAAAAAATACAAAACATTTTCGGAATAAAATTTTAAAAATTAAAAAACAAATAACTTCAAAACACACCTTCCAAAAAATTTAAAAAAATTTCAGAAAAAAAAATTAAAAAGTTTTTTGTTTTTTTGTTTAAATTGAAATTAATTTGTTTAAATTAAAAAGTAAAAAAAACAACAAATAACTCGAAAGCAATATAAAAATTAAAAAAAGAAGAAAAGATTAAAATTTTTCGGATTTTTTTTTCGAAAAAATTAAAAACAAAAACTACCCAAAAAATTTTCAGAATAAAATATTAAAAAACACAAATAACTCCAAAGCAAAACTTCCAATATAAAAAATTTCAGAAAAAATGTTAAAAAGTTTTCGGATTTCTTTTTTTCAAATAACTCAAAAAAATCTTCCAAAAAAATTTAAAAAAAATTAGAAAGTTTTCAGATAATTATTTTCAAATAATTAAAAAAAAAATTCGAAAAATTTAAGAATAAAATATTAAAAGGTTAAAAAAACACATATAATTCCAAAACTACCAGAAAATTGAAAAAAATTGGAAAAAAATTAAAGTTTTCAGATATTTTATTTCAAAAATTAAAAAACACAAATAACTCCAAAGCAAAACTTCCAATATAAAAAATTTCAGAAAAAATTTTAAAAAGTTTTCGGAAATTCGAAAGAAATTAAAGTTTTCAGATTTTTTATTTAAAAAAAATTAAAAGCAAAAACTTCCAAAAAATGTTGAAATTTTATAAAAAAAAATTTTAAGTTTTCAGATTTTTTCAAATAACTCAAAAAGTTTCAGCATAAAAACCTTGATATACATAAGTATGTGCTTTGTATTCTTTCGAAGAATTAATGTTTTTTTTTGAAAATTTGTTTAGCAAATTGATATTTTTTTATTTTCATTTATATATTTAATATCGTTTGAGGACAATAGCAGACCTTATTGAATTTTTTCACAACCAAATTTGTTGTTGTAGCGGCAGAGTTATGTCGAGTTAACAGCCCTTGACCGGATAAAAAAATCCGGGTCCATTCCGGTTACGTAGACCCCACCGTCGTGGGAACGGCAAACTTAACTTTTGACTTTAATCGCTTTACCGTTATATATTTGAGCCTTAAAATCATCTTAAATTTTTGGAATAGCTTTTGTTTGGTGATGGAAGATTGAAAATTGCATTTTCATGGTCTAAAAGGCATGAAACAGCTCAAGCCACTTTAAAAGTTGATAGTCACGAAAAAAGGTTATGTTGTCTATTTGGTAGGATTTCAAAGGGATCGTTTATTTTGAGATTTTGTTCGGCAATACCACAATTGATTTTGACGAGTATTGTGAACAACTGGACAAATTGAGTTATTATTGAGACAGCAAAGTCAAGAGTTGATCGATAGAAAAGGTGTAGTGTTCCAGAAGGTTAGTGCGAGAGCTCATACAATGCTTCAATAATTTTTGACAGTACTCGAATCCAAAGTTAATTAGGTACTTAAGTATATTCCAACGATTAACATCCGCATGAACACTTTGACCTAAAATACTTTAGCAAGATAAGAAAGACACGCCGCCGCCGGCATTTTTGGCTTTCATGCAAGCATTAAAGAAATACACGTGAAAATCAGCCAAAATAAATGCATTATTTTGAACTCTAACATTGGGCTTATCAAAAACATAAACAATATTGTTCGGAAGTACATATGTAGGTGTGCAATTAAAGTAAAATATTTGTTACTAAGCTATTTGAGTTATTTTAAAAATTTCCGCTTCAGCTAAGAGAACAAAGAACAAAGTCTTACTATTTTTGGGGCGAAGGTTGGTGGAGGGGTTGAGCAAGAAATTATTCAGAGGAAGAAAGATTGTATGTCAAAAAGTTGCAAGGAAAGGGTCACACATAAAGAGAAATTGCAAATATATTGAATAGATCGCAAAAACTGGTCTTTAATGCCGTAAAATCTCCGAAAATATGTGAATACGAAGAGCCCTACCACGAAAAACGACGATCAAAATATTGCAAGATTATCGATGTTTAAGTCCACTGCAGCCATTCAAAAAGAATTAGGTGCAAAAATTTCTTCAAGAACAGTAAAAGACGGCTTGTGGAGAAAAATTATTTTGGCAAATAGTCCCTAGAAGTATTCAGTTTGCGAAACGACACATTAATTAGGTTGGCGTAGAAATTGAAAAAAAGATAGTTCAACATCCCATGGTTTGATGACTGTAAATTTAATAATATTAGGAAATCATGGTCATGCTCCCATATGTTGAATGGAATATTCCTTTCATTTGGCATTACTAACAAGACAATGATCCAAAATATACGAGGTTTGCAATAAAAATGTTTTTTTTGCGTTAATTTTTTTTTTTTGAATTAAATTTTATTATTATTATTATTTTTTTCTTTTAGTTAAAAATTTTTCTTTTAATATTTATTTTTTTTTAATATTTTTTATTTTGGTTTTACTTGACTATTTAATGTAATAAATATTTAATGAACCAATTCAAAATACTTTTTTTTTTAATTGCTGAGTTATTGTTTACCATAAATACGTCTGGTAAAATTCTGTTGATAGGAAATAATCTCCACCATGGTCAACAATATTTAATAATTGAATTTATTTGTAATATTTATTTTTACACTGTAAAAAGTTTGTGACTGGAAACAATATTTGTGAAAATTAAAAATTATGTAACTTTCGCATATGAATTTCTTAAAATTTAGCTAACTTATTATTATAAAATTTCAAATAACTTTATCTATGTGTTCTAGTGCACCAGCTTTGCGAACTGTAGTGTGCAAAAATCATACGATACTTCGGCTCATTTAATGTGTTTACATACGAACTATTGAATGCAGATTTCTGTATACACACATGAACAAACAAATTAATATACTGAGTGTTGGCTAATCAACGAAAGTTGCTCGCATATTGAACGTCGATTGGGTTGCTCTCTCCAGCTTTTTACTCATATTCCTGCTTTCATGACCGATGTTTTTTTTTTATTCGGCGCGTGTACGAAGTACGATAATACTGAATTAACATGTGTTTAAATGCTAAATATTTCAATAAAATAATCATAAATCATTCAGGTATGTAGAACTTCAAAGTTACGCAGGTTATTAGCAAATAGCTTAGTTTGTATCAAAAATTTCATTTCATAAGGGAATAGTAAAGTGTACTTTAATTTAGTATTTGTCTTACTGACATATGTACATACATACATATATATGTAGATATAACAGAAAGTAGTTCTTGTGAGCTATATACATACATACATACATATGTACAAATGTACTTCCAATCAGAACTTTAATGGTAATTTTTGAAATTAATTTTGAGAAGTCGATGGATTTAAGCCAAAAATCTCCAAAAAAAAACTTGACATAATTACACACAAAATCGCAATAAAAACTTCTTTAGCTTAAACTTAAAAGTCAAGATTTTCGAATTTAAAATAAATGAAAATATGTATGTATGTATCCAAAATTTTTACAAAATAAAAATCGAACTTCAAAATAAATTTATAAAACCAATAATTTTTTAACCGAAGCTTAATTTTGTCCTTAAATAAAAACTGGGTTCATTTTCCTTGTCTGCATTTTGGCGCATATAAATATAAAATTTTACATTAATGGAAGAATTGTCTGACATGTGTGTAAAATCACATAAAACCTTCTTTAGCTTAAACTCAAAATTCAAGATTTTCGAATATAAATTGATGCATATACATACATAGATATATAAACCAAAATTTTTACAACATATAAATCGAACTTCAAAATAAATTTATAAAAGCAATAATTTTTTAATCGAAGCTTAATTTTGTCCTTAAATAAAAACTGGGTTCATTTTCCTTGCCTACATTTAGGCGCATATAAATATAAAATTCTTTATTAATGGAAAATTTGTCTGAAATGTGTGTGCGTGCATACAACAAATGTATTTATTAGCTCGAATTTAAGGGGGAGTAGGGTTTTTCAATACTTTTTAAATTTTTTTTTTAAAGACGCTGACAAAGTTCTGGGTATTGTCAGTTTTTTTCGCAAAAAATCGCGATTTTTCTTTTAAATGTTTTCAAAAAAAAATTTTAAATGTAGAACAGCTCTAAATTTATAAGTATATTATAAGCTAGTGTTTACTTCTATATCAGAATATTTCCATAATATAAACATATGTATGTATGTATGTATATATATTTAAGAAAATGTACTTTTGAAAACAATGTGAATGATACATACTTTTTAAATGCTTACCTTTAGCCAATTGTGATCTGAGCATTTTTTCGTCTTGCATGTCGTTATAATTAGCCAATTAGATTGTTGATCTATCTGCCCAAACCTTTTACAGAACCGGCGTGTGACGATGTTTGCAAATGTAACAACACTATGTAGGCATGTACTGGTGACGTCGTAGCTAAATGGACGAGCAAACGAATACCACACTTTATTTGTTGACGTATTACGTATGTAAGTTGGTAATGACTAAAGATTTCACAAAACAAATCACGGTAATCACAAGTTCAATGTGAAAATCTTGAATATAAATAATCGCGCACAACACACTAGCGATACGTTGTATATAGAAGTTATTTTAATATTGTTTTCAGCTGGAATGGCATACATTCGATAGCAATTTCTTCTACGTAATAAATCGACGCCAGCGTGTTATCAATCGTAACAAAATGATTCAGCGCGGCGTTTTATTGCTTTAATGTATCACCAGCCAAGTAGTTTTCTATTTGCGTTTATTTAGTTTTCTTGTTGCTTCACATTGATTGTCTTGACGGTGACAGGCCTTCGAAGTGTATCTGTTTACGAGCAAAAACAAGGATTCTGTAGATCTGCCGATACAAGTAAAAATACTGTTTCAAGGTTATGTCCTTCTGTGGAAATTGATCAGCCGATGAAGCACCTTGTCGAAAGAATTTAATATATAGGCTCTATTTACACATATATTTTATGTTTTTCTTATTGCTTGATGAAAAACTTTCACACAAATTTCACGTTTTAACTCGCACCCACGAATTTTCCAATGAAAGGAAGACACACGATGACAATTGACCCTACAATTGACAGTAATCAGTTGGTTATATTTTTGTTTGTATCGTTATTTTATTGCGTTAGGTTGTGTTCATTGCGCTTTGTTATCTGCTTATTATTATAATAATAATAATAATTCTTATTACTTCTCATTGGTGTTTTTGGTACATTTTAATAAATTTTTGAGACCTCCTAGAAAATAATTATTGTTAAATATAGTTATTTCATTAGTAAATATGTATTTGTATAATTGGATCAAAAAAACTAACATTTGGTATTTTGATATCGTTAAGAGTACTAAAATATTTTTAGACCTACAATTGCAACTCTGCATATTTGAAAGAAGATATGTCAGTTGAGCAACATTAAAAATAGACGAGTGAACACAATTGAATACAAAAATAAACAAAGCGCAATTAACTAAATCATTGAAGTAAATTTTTAATATAAGTTAGCATTATTCCATTCAAATGTTTTCCTCCACACCATTACGTGCATCAATTAAGGATCGGAATGCCAATAACAGCGATTCAAGCAATGGATTTGACAATTCTTTAGAAAACAGAAAAATCTTTCCATATCCACCTTGTTGGAAGAATGATCTTCGCATGATTGCACTATTGGCACCATTTCGTATACGAGAACTCAATCCAGAACACTACGATTCAAAATTAAAGTTCTGGGAAGATATGATTGCGTTATATTGTGAACACACAGGCACTGGCTGCTTTTGCAAACGCGACCTACAGAACACATTTGCGCGTGGTAATCGAATACCCTCCGGTTTGGACACAGTTTTTAGCGAGATGTTGCACGCCAAGAAAATACGCACCCGTGCAGACTTTGAATATGATCCTGAAAATACATGGGGCGGTTGGGCGATAAATAATTTTGTAAAACTTCCAATATCATGGGGTTGGCAAACATTGAAGAGCAGAATAGGGCTGCAGTCAGAGAATCAAGCAAACTGGCTAGAATATGTTCACTTAGACGTTATGAAGGTTAGTGAATATCAGTAACATACTTGTATGAATTTTGACTTATACATTAATTTCATTATAGAAATTTTGTAAACAATTGCAACAAAGTGTGCTGCAAGAACATCAGGGCGAACTGCTGCATTATGAAAACTTTAGAGAACTTTCGAGCGCTGTTTTGGCTCTTAAAGAGGATTGCCTACTTTTATGTTTGCACGTGTTGCATTGTCAAAGAAAAATTGGAATTGAGTACAAACTAGACGAAAAACAACAACAAATACACTTGATCAAAATACCTGGTGAGTATACCTTGCAACTAGGATTGAAAATTAAAATATTGAAATTAAACTTTTCCAGCAAAAACTGATACAAGCATTGAAATCACTGAGACTGATCGTGCCGTGCACAACCTTAAAATGACACAAGCCAGTTTGTTGAAACAATTGGAAAAATTGGAGGAAGATATAAAGGAAAATGCCGAAAAAGCACGCCAATACATAAAAGAGAACAAACGTCAATTGGCTAAGACTTACTTGCGAAAGAAACAATTATTGGAAAAAAATCATGGTGGATTACATACAAATTTGATTTGGAAAAGTTATTTATTTGCAATGTTTTTATTTTAGAAAAACGTGGCATAGCTTTACACAATATAGAATCACTCATAACCAGCGTGGATGAGGCACAAAGTCATGGACAAATACTCGATGCTTATAAGATCGGTTCAAAGGCATTACAAAAAGCACTTAATGACTCTGGCTTGAAATATGACAATGTCGACGAAGTTATCGCCGAGGTGCGTGACACTATGGAAGCACATCAAGAGTTACAAGATACCTTGGCTAATGCGGGAATATCAGATATTGCCGCCGGTGGCGCAGATGTCAATGATAATGATGCTTTGGAACGGGAATTACAACAAATACTCGGCCAAACGGGTCAAACGCCAATCAAGCCAACAAATACAAATGAAAACGCAAATATAAGCAAGTCTGCAGCCAGCGGCTTACCTAAACCGCAAATAACCGATGCAGAACTTTTAGCAATGTTAGCGGGTCTGGAAGTTGAAGACGGTTCACCTAGGAAAAGCGAAGCGAGCGTAAGCACAGCTGTTGCTGAATAAGTGTTACAAAAGTGAACGTGGTGAATGGGTTGCCAATAGAGTTAAAAGACATTATTGAATTTATTTAATTGCTTTAATATAAGGGTGAATGTTTTGAAAACGTATATGTTGTAGAAAAATTAAACTTTGTCAAAATAAAAACATATTTTATTTTTCATTTTATGTTTATTTGGTCTATATGAAGTTGTACATTAAAACTCTTTGTCCATTTAAAATTTTTTGTTTGTGTACAAAAGACCTACGCAATAAACATACTTCATTATTAGTTACTTTAATTTACCTTTATGATTTTATACTTAAATACATTGTAATCGAAAATTATTATTTTAAATTCAAATGTTTTACGCGTAGGTTTCCTATAGATTAATTTTATTTTTTTATTCAGCTTAATACATGTATACTTGATGTTTGCAGAGGTTTATTATGTTCACATTAATTTCTTGCGATTTATTTTATTAAACAAAATTCATATTTTTATATAATAAAAGTTTATGGTATTAGTAAAAAGTTAATGCGACGGACGAATATGTTTGTAGAATCTTTGACAAAAAATTTGAAGGCCTGAATATAGTAAATTTTTTATCATTTTATTGATATAAGAAATTACTATTTATTGGACTGATTTCGTGTTTTACGAGCATTTTAAGTAAAAGCATCGGAGCGAAAATTATTCTGAAAATTTATTAAATATTCCAGTATAAGTATCAGCTGAGTGTCTACAGAAAAACACAATATTGAGGCAGTTTACTTGCTCGAACATACCCGATGTTTTGCGTGCTCTAAATTGCACTTTCTTATGCTTAGCAATAAAAAGTATTAAGAGTGTGCATATAAAACTAGAAAATACATATTTATGTATCTTACAAGCATTTTTAAGATGAATTTATTAGCTCCAAAATATTTTACTTGAAGTAAGAATTATATTATTTAAAATTTTTTGTTGTTTTCAAAACAATTTATGCACCACTAACGAACGCTATTATATATGGAAATAATCCATCCGCAACAACACTCCGGACTACAACGTTATGCCTCTCGATGTCTTCCCCGGTCTACCGTTGGATGACCTCGATGACTTCTAGATAAGCATTACAACAACAACATGGAAATAATCACTATATACTTTTGGGATTGAAGTCTACAAAACCTAACCATGATCAGCCTTGAAATACTTTAATAATACACCAAAAAATATCAAATAAACATAAAAACTATGTATACTGCTATTATTACACAGACAAATTAAGACAAAATCTTCCAATTTGTTCATCATATTATCCTTTTTATTTATTGCACGTTTACATAATTTCAAGTTGTAACCTTTTCATACTGCAAAATTGTTATTATTACATTTTATTTTATTATATTCAGCTTATTTTCAAGAGTTCAAAGTTCAATTTATTTAGTTTCGTAATTAATACGTAGTAACTAAGAAAAATAATAATTATAATTTTATACAATACAAAAATATGCGCTAAAAATATTTCAGTTTTATTTGTTACACATACATATATCTCTAAATTTATTAATTATATTATTTTATATTAATTGTATGCATGTATGTATGTATATACTAAATATTTGAATTCTCATTAATATTAAAACTAACGCTAGAACAGTATATATGTATATTGCTAGGCCGTATGAGTCGATCGATGTGTGTTGATGTGTACGCTAAGTGTACTAATGTGTGTGTGTGTGTGTCTTTGAATGCGAGTGAGAATTGATTAATCACAATTATAAACGATTGATTGAGTATGTACATACATATGTATGTACGTGCGTATGGGTATGTACATACATAGGTCATATAGTAGTATGTATGTTATTTCGCAGGTTGATTTTTGTTTTCGTAAACGCCTTTTAAAGTTGCTGTTTTTGGCTTAAAAACAAGGGTATAACGTAAGCTAGCACATTAGTTTCTATTAAAACCGTGCCTAAATTATTTTATTTTTCACACGTATGTACATACATATTGCCACCTAAAATGCAAAATAACGTAACATCACTCTTCATAAGTTTACAAGTGAAGAAAAACGAAATAATAGAAACCACTCATATGAAACAAAATTTGAGTTTTGGTTATAAAATGGTTATATGTATGTATATTGGTTATATCTGACAGCGGGAGGTTAAAATTTTATGATACATACATATGTACATATGTACTTATATGTAATATGATGTAGAGAATCGTAAACAATAAAAAAGTCAATTTCGAATTTTTGGATGAAACTTTGTTTTGCATTTTAAGTGGCCATATACATATATAACCTGAAAGCTTTTGATATTTCACAATATATTTTCCAAAGAAAAAATTCTATAAATTTGAAAAAAAATATTTATTTTACAATAAATTTTCTATCTTCGAAGCAATATTTTTTATAAATTTGAAAAAAAAAGTTATTCTTTTACAATCAATTTTTTAACTCCAAAGAAAAAATTTTATAAATTTGAAAAACTGATATTCTAATACAAAATTTTCTCCGCTACAAAAAGGTAATAATAATTTATTTCATAAAAATACTGCTTTCAAAGTCACATACAGTTAAAGTTAAGCAGCAAATGTACTGCATTCAAACATCAAAGTACACCATGTCGTATGCGTAACACAAAATGTATAAATGACTTGTATGAACGCTCTGTACATTGGATAGATAACTTTGAACGCGTATAACTTTTAAAGGAAAGGTTTCATGAAAAAAATATTGAGAACATTTTTAAAGAGCAAAAAATTTAATATTAGAATATCACTTTTTCAAAGTTGTGGAACTACTTGTTTAATGCAAAATGTTACTTGCAATATATATGTACATGGAAAAAGCAAAAAGATTTAGGCATTGAAAATAAGTAGCTTGTTTGGTTTCTTATTTTTAGTGCAAAAAATTCAAACTTTGCCAAACAAAAAAAAAAACACAAAAATAATAATAACAATAAACAGCCTGCGGAAATAACGAACACCCTAATATGTACCTAGCCATGTATGTATGGTACACACACGTTTAGGGACGCACATTATACTCGTAAGCTTGACTTATCTAGCTTCCTACACACCGCTGATTGCTGACACAAGCAGGAAAGTAGCGAAATATATTTTATATAATACTTTTTATTTTATTTTTTTTAATAATTTCTATAGCCGAAAGCAGTCTTTTTGTTGTACTTCAAACAAAATGGGAGTACATTACAGCTGCGCTTAATAGAAACGATTTTAGCATCCAAATTTGTTGCGCAAAATGACTATTAATACTTGCTTTTACAAATTTGTTTTTGCATTTTGTGTCAGTAACCAGCCAACTTGCAGATTATGAGTTTTTTTTATAATTTTTATGCGTGTATTTGTTGAATATACTTATTTTTATGTGTGTTATGTTGTTGGTACTACGGTTTGAAATAACTTATAATGATTTTTTATTTATTAAATTATTATTTCTTTTATTTATTAAATTAATATTTTTTATTATTAATTTAATATTTTTTATTTATTAATTTTGTTTTTTTTATATTTATTACACTATTAATTTTTTTTTATTAATAATATTATATTTTTTATTTATAAATTATTATTTTTTTATCTATTAATTTTTTTTTTATTATTTGATTTTTATTTTAGTTTTTATTAATAATGAAACTTGTTTACTTAATTATGTATTTTTAAATCACTTTTGTTTTGTTTGACATTTTTTATGCATTCTTTGTTGGCATATACTAATTTATTAGCTATATATACAACTATGTATGTATGTATATCGGCATATGTTTTAATGTTTGAAAAATGTTTTTTTGGGCAGATTGACTAGGTTCCGACAACTTTGCTTTGTGCTTTCAGCATAATGTTGACTCAAATAGGTTTACAAAGTTTAATTTGTTATTATGTTGATACTTAGTTAAAAAAAAATAAAAAGAAACATTTCAAATCTTAGGTTAAAAAAATATTTAAAAAAACATATTTTTTTTAAATTATTTTGTAATGTAAGTTCAAATGTAATAAAAATAAAAATTTTGAAATAATTCTGAATTTTTTTTTTAAATCTTTTCAAAATATTTTGAAAAATTTTAAAATATTAAAAAACCAAAAAAATATTTAGAAAAAATTTTGAAATTTTTTTTATTATCTTTTCAAAATATTTCTAAAATTATTGACAATTTTTTTTAAGCTGTAGTTATGTTTTTTTACTAATTGTTGTAGTATTTTCGAACATCGCCCGCGAGTTCGTATTGGGAAACAAATACATACAATATAATACCTAAATTGTAACAAAATTGTTCACTAAAATCTTTTTCGCTAAAAATTTGTATTTATATTATTTAGATGTATTATTCACATATAATATTTTGAATGTTATAAATAAAAAGGAACCTTTCAGGTTAAGTCAGACCAAAAACTTTGTTTTATTTATAGTGTTGTCGTGTTGGTGTTGTATAATTTTAGGCGTAAGCGCTTTTTTGTGTAAACTCAACAGCTTTGGAAAACTGCAGCCTTACTTTTTTTTTTAAATGAGCGCACAAAAATACTTATACTTCAACAAAAATTATTTTTCGGATATTAAAAAAATATATTTTTTTTGAATATTTCAAAAATATTTATTGTTTTGTACCGTAAAGCAAGAAGTTTTTTGTGTAAACCCACAAATTTTAAATAAATTTTTATTGCGAGCCAAAAGAAATTACTAAAAAAATTTTTTTTGGATTAATTTGGAAAAAATACTAGAAAATAATTTTTTGGATATTTCTTTATCCGTGAAGAAAAAGCAATTTTATGTAAAATTAAACATTAAAAAAAATGCGGCATTAATTTTTTTATGCAAGCAGAAAAAGTATTCTGTTTGCATAAAAAATTACTAAACAATTATTTTTTGAATTAATTAGGAAACAAATTTTATTTTAGATATTTTTTATCTGTAAAGAAAGAACTTTTTTGTGTATATCTAAAAATTTAAAAAAAATTGCAACATTAATTTGTTTAAGCGACAAAAAAATTATAATTTAAAAAAAATATTAATTTATCTTTCACAATTAATTTTTAATGAGATTAACGAAAAAAAATTATAAGTTAAAATTTTTTTTTTTCATATGCAAATCATTTATATATTGTATATGTATATGTACATATTATACATATATATTTTGTTTTTGTTATATTTTATTTGTAAAGAATTTTAAGTGTATTTTTTTAATTTTAATACATTTTGTAACTTTTTTCCAGAAAGTTTTTTACTCAAATTTTAAATAAAAATAATTTAGGATATTTTTCTATTCTTAAAAAATTCCATATTTGTGTAAGACTACACACTTAAGCAATTGAAGAAGTTTTTTTTTGTATGCAATCCACGAAAAAAATATTTTTGTTTGGTTAAAGAAGAAATAAAATAATTTATAACTTAAAAAATATATATATTTTTTTCTTTTACCTGCAAACCTTTTTTAAGCGCATTTTTTAATAAAAAAAAAATTTATAATTTTTTATTTTTTGCGAACTAAGACAAAAAAAAATATTTATAACTTAAGCCAAAAGGTTGTTTTTGTTACTTTTGTAACTGCAAAGCCATTTTATGCGCTTTTTCGAATTTTATTACATTTTAACAGTACTGCTTGGAATTTTAGCAGTCCCTAACAACTGTTTCTTGCTTTTATTATAAATTGCAAATATTTTTTTTTATATGTATGTACATATGTAAATACATATGCTATGGCATCTAAAGTTATGAATTGCTCCGTTTTGTTTTAGGCTGGCTGGCACTAAACTTAGTTTTCTATTATTTTTTTGTTTACTTACTATGCTTAATACAGTTATAATTAGCATATTTGTTACTAAATTAATAATTTTTATTTTTTTTTTTATTTTTTATAAATATTTATGTATGTAAGCATGTACCTAGTGGGTGTGTGTATTAACTTTGCTCGCTTAGAAATTTGTGTTTCGCTTACATGACTAATGGCTAGACAATAGTTTCCCTATTTTTAGCGCTTCTCCACTTTGCAATTTCTTTTCAATGGCGTGTGCTTGCAGTATGCCCTCAATTTTTGCTGTTTGAAGTTGTGTGTAAGGATGTACATATTGTGGATGTATGTATTGTGGTTTTGCTTCACTGTTCACATACATATATATATATGTGTGTATATGTATATATTGCTCATAATTTACTGGTGTTTCTAGTAATTGATTTCATTGTTGTAGACAAGGAAATGAAATGTTATAAATTGCTGAATAGCTTGTTTTTGAAAAAGATTTTTATCTGAAAAATTAATATTGATGTTAGTTTATTTAAAAATTTCGCTTGCTCAGACTGCTAGACGTAAGACCAGTTGAATTGTTTTTACTTTTTTCTGCTGCTTGTTACATTTTTTAATAAAAATTGTTTTTCTTTTGTTTTTGCTGTTGTTATTTGTTGTGTTGGTCATATATTTGTATTTTGTTGCATGCTGATTTTGTTTTTTTTTTGCAGCTGCTGTTGTTGCCCATGCTTACTAGCATTATTTGGTGTTTTTGTTGTTGTTTTACAGCTGTTTTTATTGTTTTTGTTTTTGCAACTTTTCTTTGCGGTATATAATGCTGGCCGCGCACTGTCATAAATGTGTCCAGTTAAAGATTTCTTAAACAAACCGAAACTGACCGATCCCGACAGCTGTAGCCCTCAACCTTGTTCGCAAAAAAATTATACGCAGTTCAAAAAATGTAACTGCTTTGTATTTTTAGACATCTTTTCTTAAGAAAAGCAAGATGACAGCTCAAATTACAACAAGTTCACACTTCAAAATGCGCAACATCCGTTACAAAAATGTCAAAACTGTCAAGCTTTACAAACCGAAATATATCACCAAATCCAAACATGCTCGCATGACTCTCACAAATGTTTGAAAACATCATTGGATGCTTCACAGCATTTACTTCATAGCTTAAAACTAACCTATGCACAGTATATATAACCGATTGCGGATGGCCATATTGTTCCAGCTTAAATTTATAATTGTGATTGTAATTAGATTACTTTTAACAATTTAATAGAAAAAATACTTTCAGCATTAATTGCATTACGCTTACAACAATTTTGGTATTGTTATGTGTAAATTTGAAATAGTATTAGAATACTTAAAATTGTACAAATGAAACAAATCAGCACGGGCAGAATCACAATGAAACGCAGTGATCTGTAAATAATTACATGTGATTAATTAAAAACAGGAAAAAGCGTTAACTTCGGCTAAACCGAAGCTATAATACCCTTCACAGGTGTATTTCTAATAGCATAAAAGGGTATAAAAAGAACTTTACTCGATTTCTAGCGGACAATTTGTATGGCAGCTATATGCTATAGTAGACTGATCTAAACTATTTCTTTGGAAATTGTAGCGTTACCTTATAAAATAGTCTATACCAAATTTCATGAAAATATTTTGTCAAATAAAATAGTTTTCCATACAAAGACTTGTTTTTGAGCGTTCAATTTGTATGACAGCTATATGCTATAATAGTCCGATCTAAACTATTTCTTTGGAGATTATAGCATTTTTTTGGAAAATAGGCTATACCAAATTTCATGTCGATATCTTGTCAAACAATATAGTTTTCCGTACAAAAACTTGTTTTTGAACGTTCAGTTTGTTTGGCAGCTATATGCTACAGTAGTGCGATCTAAACTATTCCTTTGGAGATTATAGCATTTCCTTGGAAAACAGCCTATACCAAATTTCATGTCGATATCTTGTCAAATAATATATTTTTCAATACCAAAACTTATTTTTGAGAGTTCGGTTTGTATGACAGCTATATGTTACAGTAGTCCGATCTGAACTATTTCTTTGAAGATTGTAGCGTTACTTTAGAAAATAGCCTATAGCAAATTTCATGAAGATATCTTATCAAATAAAATACTTTTCCATACAAAAACTTGTTTTTGAACGTTCAGTTTGTATGACAGCTATGTCCGATAGTGGTCCGATATCGGCGACTCCGACATATGAGCAGCTTCTTCTGAAGAAAAAGACGTTGGCAAAACGATATCTCAAAAATTGAGTAGTTCGGGCATATGTAGACAGACAGACGGACTTGGTTAAATCGACTCAGCTTGTAACGCTGATCATTTATAGCTAAATACTTTCTAGGGTCACCGACATTGCCTGCCGGGTGTTGTATGAGTAAAAGCGATAATAATTTATAAGTTGTACCTTCTGTGCCCGATGGCTGGATGTCAGAGATTCAAGTCCACCTCGGCCGCCTCCAAGTCAATGTGATTCATCGAATTCGCTGTGCTATTGAAGATTTGATTATCGGTTGTGCTATGCTCAGCGGTGCCGGCACCATTGCCATTGGGATCGTTGCCACGCTTCGATTTGCCCCCATTGCTGCTGCCTAATAGCCAAGAGAACACTTTGTCCAAATTTCAATATTAATAAAACAGTGCATGATTTGCAGGGGGGGTGTGGCCGTATGCATGTATGCATGTTTGTATGTATATATGTTGGTATGTTGGTATGTATATGATTGGGTTAAGGTTTCAAATGTCTGAAATGTACTTGAGTTTGTGTGTTCGGCGTTTTGGGTCTTGGAGGAGTGGTTGTAGAGTGCCGCAAGCTGGTAGATTTCTGACTAGCTTGACTTTTATGAAATTGAGACATGATTTGAAAATTTGAAAGTAATAAAACCGAGTGAGTGACAAACGAAAGTTAGTTGAAAAAATTGGAGAGACCAACAAAGAGCAAATAAGATTCAAATTGAAGGGGTAAAATTACAGTTGGTCAAGCGGGATAAATTTGTAACGAAAGCAAGAAAGAGCGCACATTATAAGCAAATGGAAGAAAAAGGAGAATAAGTGAATGAAAGTAAAATTTATAAAAAAAAGCATGGAAAAATTAAATTAAAAGAAAATATGAAAATTAAAAAAAAATATAATGAAATAAAAAAATAAGCAAATTAAAAAATAAAAATAAAAAGTTATTTCAGAATAACCAAATAAAAACTAATTATTTTGCAAATATTAAAATTTTGTTTTTTGTTAAATACATTTTATTTGCAATCTATTTTAGTAAATAATAAGCAAATTTGATAACAAAACCATAATTTGACTTATATTTTTGGTCTGCCATGAGAAAAAAAATTATAATCATAAAATAGAAGAAATAAGAAATAAAAAGAAAAAAATATTAAAAATAAATTAAATGAAAAAGCGTCAAAATTTAAATTATTTGTTTTCTTATACAATGCAAAAAAATTAAGGAATATAAAAAATAATTATTAAATATTTATTATTATAAAAATAATATTAGATATATGAAATTAATAAAATGGATTGAAATAAAAGCAATAATAAAGATTAATAATTTCTGATAAACAAAATGAAAAAATTAAAATTAATTAAATTATGTAAGAAAAAATGTGGCAAAATCTATTTTTTTTAAGAAAAATATTAATTAAATTAAGCAAGACAAAATGTAGTAGAATCGATTTTGATTAAAAAACTTAATTGTATAAAAAAATTAAAAATTATAAAACTCAAATAAAAAGACAAAAGTTAAAAAATTTTCAAAAAAAAAATATAAATATAGTAATATGTACAAAAAATAATCAACAATAACATGTATATATATATATATATATATTATAGTATATATATAAATAAAAGAAAAATAAAAATAAATATGTATATAAAAAAAGCCTATATTATTTTTTTAACATAATATGTATTGATATATAAAAAAACTTTTTCTTTTTTATACTCTCGCATGAAAAAAATTATAAATTATAATATTAAATTCAAATACAAATATTCAAAAATTAATAGAAATAATAAATATGTATCAATTCAGAAAAAATTTAATAAAAAGAATCAACAAAAATGTACTTCAAAAATATATTATAATATATTATATATTATTTTTGAAGAAAACAGTTTTTATAAAAAATAAAATATTGAATTTATAAAAGTTATAAAATAATAAAATATATACATATAAATTAAGAAAAAAAGTAAAACATAAAAAAATAAAATATTGAAATCAAAAAATTATAAAATAATATATATGTATGTATATGTATATAGAAAATAATTTAAAAAAAAATAAAAGAATTAAGCATTAATAATTGACTACAAAAAGTTATTCAAACGAACGAAAGTCGAATAAATTAAGTAAAGTAAAAATAAAATTAGAAAAATAGACTTCGTAATTAAAATTTTAAATTGAAAATAGAAATAAAAAAAAAATAAAAAAAAATGAAACAAAAAATAAACTAAAATAATATAAAACAAAATAATATAAAATAAAATAAAAAACAAAATTTAATAACAGTAAACTAAAATGAGCATGAGCCTTTTTTACAAGATACTTTTGTATGTATGAGTATGCATATCAACTTTTGGGTAGTGTGAAAATGGTGCTTTCATTCACTGCGAGTTTTCATTGTACAAAACATTTGTGTAGTGGGAAGTATAATGACTGAGCGATGGCAAATACAAACCCAAGCTACACGAGTATGCGAGTAGAAAATTTAAAAACGATAGTTATAACCTGCAAATGCAGTACGAAACTATGTTAAAAAAAATAAAAAGAATTTATAAGATTTTCGATATACAACTAATGTGCGCATTGTTGCTATTGCTGCTTGAGAGCACGGCACCAACGTTGAAAACTCAGATGGGCGGTCTCAGCAGTCATATATAATATGTTTATTTGCTTATTGTTATTGTTTTTGCTTTTATTTTTTATCTAGCTCTGTTGCCCATTTCATAGTACTGCACTTTGTTGCTGTTGTTGCAACGGTCGCAATTTCCAGTTCGTTCGTACAGCACACAGTCAAATAGTTTGGTTGTTGTTGTTAATAACAGTGCTTTGACACTTACCGCCCGTGAAACAGAGACAACCTTCGTCATCACTACGCGAATCGCGACGTGAATTCTTTAATTCTTTATTCATCTCATTTATGCAGCGTTGATAGTAATCGTAATCCTTTAAATACCACACTGGCGGCCAACGGTGCTCACGTAAATACTCTTGATTATCCTGATGCAGTGCTTTGAGGCCTTTGAGTGAGTATTTACAAATTATATTGTAATTGACACACAGGTAAGACATACACCATTCGGCCAGTTGATGGGCATTATGCAGCTAAGCCGGCGATAGAGGTAAAAGACAAGTTGAGAAGTAATATAATAAATTTTTTTAAATTAAATTATTTTTATTCTGTTAATTTACTCAAAAATGTTATTCGAAATTCTAATTCCAAATACAGGTTTAAAAATAAATTTTTTAGAGTAGTTACAAAATAAAATTTTTAAAATTAAAAATGTATTATTATTAGTTTGTAATCTTAATTAAAAATAATTTTCGAATTTTTTATGCCAAAAAATGATTTAAAAACCTAAAACCTTTTTTTAGAGGAGTTACATAATAAAGTTTTTTTTGTTTTTATTTCTAATCCCATAAATAGGTTTAAAATTAATTTTTGTTTTCCAAAAATAAAAACAAATTGTACTTCCAAACACCGGTTTGAGAAATAAAAGAAATTTAGACCCAAGTTTTGAATGAAAATTTAAAAGCAAACATTTTTTTTTAATTTATAATTTTCGCGTTTTCGAACTTTATGTTCCAACATTTTGAACTAGAACTCGCACAGAGCCATCATACTCAATATTCTAATACACTTTAATACCAAACACTGAATTAAAAAAAAATTTAAGAAGTTTTGAATAAAAGTTGAAAATTTTTTTTTTTGAATTAACATTTTAAAAAGTTTTTAATTAAAGTTTAAAAAATATTATATTTGAAATAAAATTTTTCATTCGCGTACTTCGTGTTCTAATATTTGAACTAAAACACTCATTATATAAAATATTATAATCCCAAATAACTGATTGAAGAATTACAAAACATTTTTTTATCCTACACACCGGATTGGAAGATAAAAAAAATTAATCTCAAATAACGGATTGAAAAATTAAAAATAAATATTTTTTAACAAAAAAAAAAAATAAAAAACAAATAAAATGTTTTTATATTTTATTTTATTTAATTTATTATTATTACTATTTAATTATTTTATTTAATTATTTTTTTTTATTAAAATTTTTTCGCGTTTGCGTATTAGAAAAAACGTTTTAAAAATTAAAAAATAAATGTTGTATCTCAAATAAAAAAAATTAAATAAAAAATAAGAAATCAAAAAAGTAAAATTTTATTGTTTTTTATTTTGTTAAATTTTATTATTATTATTATTATTTCTTTTTAAGTTTCATTTTTTTAATAAAATTAAATTTAAACTCAAGCAATGCCATTGACACTCACCTTCACTGGCTCCAGCAGCTTGAGACAATGATCGACCGTTTCATTCGTTTCATTTTGCGATATCATCGTTAAGTCTTCAATCACACGACACTCAACCAAATTCAATAATCTTGGCAAACACAAACGATTTGCCAACTCCAAAAGATTCAAACATTTATCTGCGGATATTGGAGGTATTTCATCTGTGTATAAATAACAGAGCAACTTATGAAATGTGTAAATCGTGACGCCGGGAAAGACGATCTGCGAAAAATACGAACAAATTTTTAATACTTTTGTTTACATATGTACAACTGCGCATTTACTCACCACACTCGAGTGCGCCTCACGAAAGTCGCCGGCCAACATGGCGCGCATAACATCACAGCGTGCAACCAATATAGCGCGATGTGCCTTCATCTGTCCATCATCCAGCTCAAAGGTGACATCACTGAAACAGCCATCGCCAATACAATGCTTCTCCATATTCTCTTTAATGCTCTGTGATAAAAATATCAGGGTTAGTTTATCGTACGAAGCGGTTTATATAACGCCGCCGTACTTACAAGACAAAAATGTTGATTTGGTTCATCATTTAGACTGGCTAAAAGTGTTTGTGGCTTGGAAAGTAATACAGTCAATTGAGGCAGTTCTAAGAAATCAGCAGCTTGTTTAACTTCCTGTGTGTAAGAGGTGGATATGAAGCATAAGTAAAACAAGAATTTGGAAAAAAGGTTACTTCGGTTGCACCGAAGCTTAATACCCATCACAGGCACATTTTTTATAACATAGAAGGGTATAAAAAATATTTATCTTGATTCATCGTAACAGCTCTAGACGGTTTTAGGGTTGAATCAAGCTTCAAACACCTCATTTTCAGTCATCTGGTCGAAAGAGTGATTGAAACGGAATTACGCAACGCACGTGCTCGACGAAATTTGAGTATGGGAACGCCAAAAGGTGAAGTTCTCTCTACTTTTCTATGGATTCTGGTCGTAAAAAACTTGCTTAAAAAAACTTGAGGATCGTGGGTACCCAAATTAAATCGAGATGGTTACTACAAGATCCCGGGGGCACCGCTGCTGCAAAAGGGAGACATCCGACTGCAACCGGTACAGTGAAAAATATACGTCTCATCCTGGATAGGAAGCATTCATGGAAGCCGAATATCGAAGAGAGAGCAAGAAGACATCGAATGACTTATACTGATGTAGAGGAGCTATTGGCAAAAGGTGGGGTCTCTCCCCGAAAGTGTTCCTCTACGACACCATAGTTAAGCATCGAGTGCCTTTGTGATAAGACTGGTATGGATCCCAAGCCATAGCGGAATCGCAGAAAATTGTAAAGCCGTATCCTCTTGTGTCCTTCTACTAGATAACTGATCGCAAGAGATCTTCTGATATCTTTATCCTTAGTAGCTAGCCTCTTCATAGTTGTGTTCATTGTCCTATGGCGTTCATGCGGTTAGGCTGTGAATCTTATCAGCAGGCAATAGATGTATGGAAGAAGATGAGGTGGAAAAAACTCAACATTTCCTTCTTGTCTGTCCCGCGTTTGGGTGGTCATGACTTAAACACTTGGAAGCGCATACCTTCAGACATCCCACAGGCGGGAATAGGAAACGCCTGTGAAAATTTGTATTCGCCACTAAGCGTTTTGCTAATTTGTAAGTTCGCGCTCTCTCTAGATCAGCTATCTAACCTAACCCAACTTTGGGTGTTCTTAGCTTCAAATTACCTGCAAATTGTGAAATTCTCTTTCAATTGTGCCGGTATAAATAAATTGCAGACACTGTTGCAACGCTTGTGGCGTTATGAGTTTTGTCAGTGTGACAATTGTTTGTGTTACGTTGATGCCACGCGTATTTTCCATCTGCACTAAGCGTATATTTTGGAATATAGGATGATGCAGGTCCTTATAGAGATCACTGGGCTTTTTGGTTTCGATTAGCGGTAAGGCCTGATAGCTGGAACGCCGTTTCAGCTGTTCCCACATTCTAAGATCAAGAAAATCATGCTTAGTATATATTATAGCGGTTGTCTGTAGTAATTATAAATACCTTTGTGTACGCGATTCATGCCTTATAAGACACTCAGTGTCGTCGTTAAAGTCCGCTGTGGTCGCCTCGCCGAATGTGGAACTCACCTATGAGGAGAGAGGCGTTATTGATATGTTGCAGAAGTTTGGAAATACCGAAAATTAAGTAATATTTACTAGTTAGAACTGTTCTCATTCAAGTGAACAACGTTCGAAACTGTAATTACTCGATTAATTATGTATAATGGTTACATTTTTACTAAAGTTCTTGTATGAAAATATAAATTTATCGTTCTCAGTTCGATTCTATCGTAAATACAAATTGAATATTTTTGTTTAAAATGGCTAATTTTTTATACCATTGCAATATTAATTTGTAAATATGTTATATTTATATTGTAAAACTGCTAAATCAACTGTTCCCAGTGGCAGATATTCTTATTTTTATTTTCTCAACATGTTAAATTAACATAGCAACCGGTTTTATGCTGTCTTTGAAGCAAATTAAAAACTGATAACAAGTTTTTAGCATCATTTAAAACTAAAACTGTTCCTACTTACAAAATAAATAACTTTTTTTTTGGAAAATTTTGCTCAGTTTTTTATCTATCATTTCAATATTAACTTCGAACAATAAAACTATTATAGTCATATTGGAAAATTATTATTTTAACTGTTCCCATTATCAAAGTACGTATTATTATTTTCTAACTTTGTTTAATAAATGCAGAAAGTATTTTTAAGTTGCCTTTGAAGTGAAAAACTGCTCAAACGTTCTAAGCAAAAACTGTTCCTAGTCAAGCCCAAAAATATATATATTTATTCCCGTAAATATGTGCACGAAATAAAATCTTTTTGCTAAACAAACTACTATTATTTTTTTTGACATGTTTTCTTAGTTAATTAACTGTTCCCAGTCTTTCTAGATCCGCACTAAATCATCAATTTTATGAAACTGGTAAACTTTATACATTTTTCAGCTATGAGACCTTTGTCTACTTTAATTAATTCCTGTAAACTCATTTTGAGCATATTTGAAAACTAAAATTGTTCCCTGTTCACGCAAATAATGCTTATTCTCTTAAATAAATTTATGAAAAGCATCTATTTGCAAAATAAGATACTATTATAGGTACACAACCTATTTTATTAGCGCAGATAACTGTTCTCAGTATATCTAGTTCGATACTAAACCATCAATTTTAGGAAAATACTAAAATAGCTTTGGTAACACTTGATTTAATTCCTATTAACTCATTTGCAAGCATATTTCAAAGCTAAAACTGTTCCCATTTAGCGCAAATAGTAATTATTCCCGTAAATATGTTTATTAAAAGGAATATATATACTAAATAAATTGATATTAACCGTCTAATCTCTTTTCTTTGAAGAGCGAACTGTTCCTAGTTCGGCATTAACCATCAATTAGACAAAACTAGCAAAATTTATGAATTTTTCAGCTATGAGAGCTCTTAACTAGTTCTTCCTAATACAATGAACTGCATTCGTACTCACCATACTGGATTCACTACTACTTCTACCACCCATATCGGTTAGCTCTGTATTCAGTAGCCGATAAAAGACGTTCGACGCAGCAGCGAGCATAAACCGATGCACCGGAAATTTACTCGCACCCACCACCAGTATGAGATCCGTGTGGGTTTGTGAAATTAACATGTTGTACATGTCTTGTCTGTAATTGCCCACCACTACGGTGACTTCTGGTGGTGGCGGTTTGGGCGGTCGGAATGGTGCCTGCAGCAACGGTTTTTGCACTTTCTTCAAATTCGTCATCCAGAAACGTTGCTGTCGGCGCGCAATCAACGCCGAACGTATGGCATTCTCGAATACTTCATTCACACCGAAATATGTGAAGACACTTGTCTCATAATAGGCAACGCCCAGCTCCTTCGCAACAGCACGCGCTTCATCCGGCATGACGAGGTCACTTTTTAGTGCCGCGCTGTTTCAGAAGTTTTGAATTATTAGTTAATATAAGTTCCTGGCTTTAAAATCAAAACATTTACCGTACGAAGGTACTTCGTTCGCCAAAGTACGAGAGATACGTTTCATCACGATACATATAACGCAAATCATTTTTGCAGCCCACCAAGATGACAGGCACATCTGGGCAGAAGCGACGTATCTCCGGATACCACATTGCTTTGCAATTGCGTAACGATATGGGGCTGGCAATAGAGAAGCATAGTAGTACGACATCCGATCTAGAGGTGCGTAAGAGAAATGGGAATAGTTAGAGAGGTAAATGACATTTATAAATAATTTTTATATTAATTTAACGTATGACATTTTTTATTTACCGTCCATAAGCAAATCTACGATCCTTGTCATGATCACCAAATGTGTCCCAGAGACGTAACGATACGTTTACGCCATCCACTACCTCCCAGGAACGTTCCAGTACCTATAAAGTGTAAACTTGCATTAGAAACCGTTATTTTTTAATACGAATTTATAAAAACACAAAGAGGAGTATTTCACTTCCTTGAACAACTTTTTCGTGAACTAAGAAGCTCTTCTTTGATTAAGAAATTCTTCGAGAACACTTTTTAAATATAGTATTTTTTGTTATTAAGCACTTTTTAACTTTTTTGATAAATAAATACATCGAGTATGGTTGGAAAAACTGTTCCTAACATTTTGGTAAACTGTTCCCACCAAAACATTTGGCGGCGAATTTTTTCCAAACACTTTCTTGTAAATTTACGAATAAAAACTGTTTCCACTTTTCTAAAAATTATTTTATACTTATTAAAAACCATTGAGAGCATTTTGTATATTGTTTTAATTTTAAATCCTTGGAGTTTTTTGTCTAATCTTAACTAGAAATTACAGTAATTAAAGGATCAGAGTAAATACTTTACTGTATAATAAATATCAAAAGTATAGAACCTTAAAGAAGAAGCTTCTTTAACAAAGAAATACTTCGAGAGCTCTAAAGTGTTTCCCATATTTTTATTAACTGTTCCCAGATTTACTTAAACTTTTTGTGATAAAAAATACTACAAGAACGCTGCAGTGGTTTTAAAAACTTTTAGTTGCAAAACTAATCTCAACATTTTTGTAAACTGTTCCATTGGTTCAATTATCAAAACTATGTTTCAGCGATTTTTCAAACAGCCGTGTTACAAATTTCTTCATAAAAACTGTCCCCACTTGTAATAAAATATTTTTTTATTATCATCCACAAACTTTAGCTTTTTATGCTAAAGAAATACTACAAACAAGCAACAGTGGTTTAAAAACTTTTACCAGCATTTTATGCACTGATTCTATGGTTTAATCATTATCAATATTTCAGTGAACTTTCCTGCAAACACTGTTTTGAAAATTTATGTTTTACAACTGCTCTTACTTTTTAAAAATTTATTTAATCATTCTTAGTCTGCACTGGCAGAAATGAAAAACTGATTCCAGCATTTTTTCAAACTGTTCCCATAATTTTTGTAAGTCATTCTCATGTTTCAATTATCAAAACTAAGTACTATATGCAATTTTTCAAACACCAGTGTTATACATTCCTTTATAAAAACTGTTCCCACTTTTAACAAAATTAATTCAGCATTTCTTAAAACAACTGAAACAGTATGGTTCAATTGTCAAATCATGTTTAGCCATTTTTCAAACAGCAGTGCTTTAAACTTCTGCATAAAAACTGTTCCCACTTTTAAAAAATTTATTTCAGCATTTCTTAAAACCACTGAACACACAGTTACGTTGTTTTATTTTAAAAACCTTGCATTGTTTTGTCTAATCCGCAAGGTTAAACTACAAAAACCGTAATTTATAGTGCCAAAGTAAATATTTTTTTTTTTTTACTTACATCCTTGTAGATTCTATACTGATCGATAGCCCAAACAGTGGGCACATGTGTTGACAGCAACTGTGACAGCGAAACATGTTTATTGCATGCGCGTGCGCAAATTAAACGCGTCTTGCCCACGGCAGTATCACCGACCAGAACGCACTTGACTAATTCCTGATGTGGCTGCTCGTTGTCCATGTTGCCATTGCACGTTAAACGACGAACTGTGCGCGAAGAAACTGACTAACGTTTGTTGAAGCTAAAGGTGCACCAAATCAATTTAGAATAGAGATCCGCTGCACTTCACTACAACAAATAGTATATGCGCTTAAATATGTATTTATGTGTATGTGTGTGTGTGAATATGTTGACAAATTGCCGACGGCAGCGACGAAGATGACGTCGACAGACTGCGTTCGAGTGTACTGTCGAGTATTTTGCTATGAATAGAGATGAATTGATGGTTGAATTGAATTGAATTGATTGAAACGCTGCTAAGTCGGTTGCTGTTCTTCTTCTTGTTGTTGTTGCTTTTGTTGTTTGAGTAGTTATTTGCTGACTATTTATATTAGTGGCTTGTTTGTTTGTTGTTGTTTATTTTTTTGTAATTGTAGGCAGGCTAACGGGCAGGCAGGCAAACAGGAGGGCGACCGTATGCGCTTACAAAGTAGTCGAGTAATTAGCAAAGCTGCAACGAGCACAGAAAGAAAAAAAAAACGAAAAATTAGTAAAAATAAAGATATATGATTAGATTCAGCTGCGACAAGTTGAAAGGCATCAAATGTATGCAAATGTATACCATCATTAGTGAGATAAATGCGCGCATTAGTGGAATTATGCGCTCGCTTGTAACCAACTACCGGCACCACATGACGTATGAGTAACAATTTAGTGGCAATCAAACATTTCATAATACGCGTCGTTGCAGCGCCTTTGTTTTGCATGCCATACGCCCAGCTGAAAGTCATATGCAATGAATTGCATTTGCTTGTAGAAATTTCTACGACTTGACATTTGTTTGTGTGCAGTTGTGGCATCTAATAGGCGGCAGTGGGTGGCGCAGGTAGGTGGCTTATCTGTGCGCGTGTGTGTCTGCGGTTGGGTGGGCCTAAACATCGTTAGAAATTCGGTTGTAAATCATTAATATTTTTGATATCAAAACTTCGAAATACCTAGTATTAAGAAGGAACTAATTTACGGTTAATTTTTAAATGTTTATAACGTAAAATTTCAAAAGCGATATTATTTCAATTGAAAAAAAGAAGAAAAAAAGAAGAAAAAACGGCGAATAAAATGTGAGAAAATAGGGAAATAGTTGATAGGGAACATATTTATACAGTTTTTGATCATTTGGTTATTAACACAAGGTATGGATGGGAGTTTCCAATATGCCTAAAAGCGTGTTGATGTGAGGTTATAAAAAATATCAATACATATGTACATACATATATACAGCGATATGTGAATTGAAAAATTTGGCCGTGTAGAAACTATCACGCCAAAAACAACATTTTCGATATTCGGAAAGAAATTAAATCGCACTATATACCAACTGATCAAAATTGACCCGGACTGACATATACATTACTGTATTTTTATTTACAGATATATGTGTGAAAATAACAATGTAGGCCACTATCACGCCAAAAACAACAAATTCGCTATTTGGAAAGTAATTAAATCGCACTATATACCAACTGATCAAAACTGACCCGGACTGGATATACATTACTGTATTTTTATTTACTGTAAATAAGCGCCTGAGCTAAGGCATGCTTGCCAACACTTCATCAAATTATGTCTACCTCGGTGTGACTCTCGTTGGAATCACTTTCAGTGTCTTCAACAAATTTTGGTTTTTCTCGGTTTCGGTTCATTCTTGGAGCGCCTTTCGCTAGATTGTTCAACAGGTTCGACGTCATATTCATAAACTCACGTCGCGCCACGTTTGAACGTAGGACTCTCAGCTTTATTGTCAAGCATTTCCTTTGCCATTTTTAAATATAGGAAAAATATTCGTCGGTTTTGTAAAATATTGTGGCAAGTTTTCGATGATGATGATCATGACCTTCACTGAATGCTTTGTGGGACTCAAATACTTGTGATAAAGTAAACACCCCAGTCCGGTTCAAATTTGAACAGCTGGTATGTGAGTTTTTCAAAAAAGCCGACCGTAGCTTCAACTCGTTAATTGTTAAGCTAGCCAACTCTCTATTGATTTCTTCATTCTAACTTAAAGGATATCCCAAAACATTTTTTTCAATCGTGAGAGCTACTAACCGAATACTCCGAAAACCACCGACTATAAAATATTGGATTTCCAGGCTAAAAAAATTAAAGAATGTATGTAGGACAAATCCTTTCGAACCAGCTTAGATCGGGCTACTGTACCAATCTTAAAAAATACTTTTCTCAAGAGAGGCTCAACGGGCCTTCCGAAATTCCAGAAATCGGTCGCCCGATTTTTTCGTGCTGAAGTTGACTGACCATTTACAAAACCGCAACGGATAGGAGAGATATATTTTAGAAAAGGTACAATCTTCTATAAGAATGTACAGCTGCTGGAGTACGCCGATTTTATTGATATCATTGGCCTCAACAGCCGCGCCGTTAGTTTTGCTTTTTCCATACTGGATAAAGAAGCGAAGCAAATAATAACTCTTGCCAACAGGTGCTACTTCAGACTGAGGAGGCAATTGAGAAATAAAGTCCCCTTGACGAAATTCTACAGTCACTCATCATCCCCGCTCTGCTATATGGTCATCGACAGCTGATGGGTCGGCGTTACGTGCTTTCGTAAGAAGGGTTCTGCGGAAGATTTATGGTACTTTGCGTATTGCCAATGGCATAGTCGCAGTCGATGGAACTATGCGTAGTACGAGATATACGACGACATTGACATACATAGTTCAGCGAAATAAGAGACAGAGAAGCTACGCTAGCTAGGTCATGCCGTCTGAATGGATGAAAAAGCTCCAGCTTTAAAGGTTTTCGATTCAGTACCTACCAGGGGAAGCAGTGAAAGAAGAAGATCTCCACTCCGTAGGAAAGACCAGGTGGAGAATGACCTCACTACACTTTGAATCTCCAACTGGCGCCAAACAGCGAAAAGGCAGAACGACTGGCGCGCTGTTGTAAACTCGACTAATAAAGAAGAAGAATATGCGAAGAAATCTTTCAGATAAAATCATTGCAATTATACCATTTAAAGAATCGGAATGAAGTGCTTCTATAAAAAATTTGCAATCTCTGAAGAAATTGTTCATATCGAAACACCATTGGATATGGCTGCCATACGAACTGAGTCCAAAGTTCTTGTAAGGAAGCTTTTTTTTGTATTTTTGAAGGGTATTATTGCTGTGGTACAACTGTAGTTAAAGTGTTTTGTTCATTTAAGTTAAGAATTTTTAGTTTTTCAGATTCTATATAAAAAGTTCTAAAAAAGTTAAAATTTCTATAAATAATTTCTAGCAGCGCATTGTTTTACAACTATACTTGTACGGGCAAGATTTATTGCTTCTCATTAATTACTTTGCTTAAGTAGAGAATTTTATAAATTTTTATTTAAATTTTTGTTTACACAAAACGCTTTACCACAGCCTACTTTTATAGCATTTTTTATTGACTTAATGCAGCCCTAAAACGCTTTAAAGCCAACAATAAATTTAAGCTCGATACACGAAAGGTTAATAGTTAGCCACCCTTAACGGTATGAGCTGGCGTCTAAACGTTCAGCTAGTCGATTTTATGACTTTTGTATTGCGCTTGTTTATCGGTTGTTTAATTTGATGTCTGACAGCCGAAATTCCGCTTACGTATGGCGCCAGTCTGTGCCATTGTGTATTCTCCTTGCTTCTGCAAAGCTTCCGACCACAAAAGTTTATCATTTCGCCTAGGTGCAACGAATTCGAAATTAAATTTGTAGGAGTGTTCGCAAATAAGTTATTTTTAAAAATGGCAAAGAATACCCTCAAGCAAGGTTAAAGCCTTAAGAAATGGAGCCAAGTATGTGAGTATGTTAATAACTGTTAATTTGATGTATTGTGTATAATAAAAATTAGTAATATGAAGTGATTTCACGCTCAGAAATTTCCAGTTACTTCTACAAATAATAATAAAAATAAACAAACTAAAAATATAATATCCATTTAGCGCCGTCGGCTACTTTCAACAATCGTTCTATAAATTGACTATTTAATGGTTCATTCTTTTCTTCATTCAATCGTCTACTCATTCATTCAATAGCAGTAAATTTGTCTAATGGCACGTGATATTCGTTCGGACGTCATTCGCGCCACAATAAACAGTTACATGCATACGTGTATATGTCTGTATGTATACACTACCACAATCTTTGCCGAACATTTAAAATGATATTTTGCCCATCGTCATACAAATATATAGACATACATATGTAGACATTAGAGCGAATTGATTTACAGTTAGTCAAAAAAACGGAAAAAATTGCATATGCTGCAAAAATATATGGGTCTAAACTAGTTTCGAACCAGCGATTTTTACGGCGAAGTTTGTCTTTGAGAGATTATAAAAGTTTCTTCGTCCATTTTTGAGATATCCGAATGATATTTAATACGTAGGTGTATTTTGATATTCTATTGATCATTTGTCAGATTCGACAGATTGGACAACCGATTATTCAGAGTTTTTATTTTCCCGTATCCAGCCTTCAATTAAAAGGCTAAGATCCGCTAATTTCCTCTAATACATATTTAATAGTGGACAGAAAATATCAGTTAACGTAGATTCACATCTCTTCGTTTTTGCAGATCATACACGAGATCTAGGCGCAGAGGAGCTGACCCGAAGATGTCGAAAAAGGAGCTTAAGCATGACATCGAGGCAAGCAAAAAGGAAAAATTGCAGTAACTTTGCGAAGATGTTAACAAAAATGCCTGGTGACTCAGGTATAAAATAGTTATGAAGAAACTTAGAGCTCGAAACAAGACACCTGACTTAAACGCTGTCAAAATGAATGACATCATTAACACACTCTTTCCCACACACGAAAAAAGAGTCAGTGAACCAGAGCAAGCTATAAGACTTTCGAAAATCTCCCGTATTAAACTCTCGAGGAACTGCAACGGGCCGCTGGCAAACTCAAAACTAACAAATCGCACGGCCACGACACGATTCCAGCAGAAATACTCAAAACAATCGCCGCAGAATGATCCGTAGTGCTCTTAAACATGTACAAAGCCTGCCTCGTAGCTGGAATATTCCCTGAAATTTAGAAGACACAACGACATGCCCTAATCAGCAAGGGAAAATGGGGATCTCAGCTTGCCATCGGCATACCGCCCACTGTGCATGCTCGACACACCAGGAAGCTCCATCAAAGACTACTTAAAGCTAGACTGGAAAGCGGCAATCAATGAAGCTGGCGGGTTCTTCCCCAGACAGCACGATTTTAGATGGTCAACTCTAGGCGCTATCCGAAGGGCTATTGAAAGTGTAGAAGTCGCACAACGTAGATGCCCCAAATACAAGCGAATAGTTTTGTTGGCGATTTCAGACGTTCGAAAAGACTTCAATAGGCGAGATGGGCGAACATAATCGATGCTTTTGAAAAAAATTTCAGAATCCTCGATAACCTCAATGCTGTGGTGTGGAGCTATCTTTGTACGGATAACAGAAAACTGCTGTACCAGACTAGAGAGAGATCACGACAAATAGTAGTTACGTCGGGAGAAGCATTTTAGGTCCAGACCTGTGGAACATTAGCTGTGACGGAATACTAAAACTTGAAACGCCAGACGAATCATATTTAATCAGCTACGCGGACTACAAAACAGCAGTAAACAGTAACACGAGACACAGATGAAGCCCAAAGAAAGCTGAATAAGGACAGGCTCCATGTCGCAAAACAGGCAATTTGCACGATGAGCTAGGCCCATGTTATGTATGTGCTTCTTGAGCTTACAATGGCCACTGTAGAAAGCAAGAAGTTGCCTGAGTTTATTCCTTGGGACGTTGATAACATATTTAAACCTTTTATTGTTGTAACTACCCATTAGCAACTTAACATGGCGCATGCCTTGGAGTTGTTGCCCATATCCTTCTCTATCCACTTCTACGTTCTTGCGGAGCAGCTCTTTTATGTTATGGGGACCAACGCAATGAAAAGTTCGGCTCCTACCGTGTTGGTAGACGATTCGGAGAAGGTGAGCTTCACCCGCCGACCGGCTTCCCAGATAAGGTACACTTGGTTACGATCTGATAGACTATTTAGCCGTTCTACACACACCTACACCAATAGCGATTTGATCTCGTACGCAGAGATCGCTTTAAGTGCCGCTTGACTGTCGCTGAGTATAACTATACCTTCATTGCGAAAGTTCCGTTAGAGGTTTATCTCTACGCACCGACTTATAGCAAAGACATTGGAATATGCTCGGAAAACTTTCCAAAGGTATGGAGTTTGGTGCGTGGCCCTACGACTCCTTTACCAACTCCCTCCCACGTTTTCGAGCCGTGGGTGTACCGCTTGATTGTACTACCATATCCCTAAGCAGTAGTGTTTAGTATGTAAGTAAAAGTGTTTTATTAACATACGGATCACTGAGAATACCTTTTGCCATCAAGACCATGGTATCAATATGTAGTCTAAATATGAAGCCTAAAATTAAGCTTGGCGTCCATTGTAACTCCCAAATCAAAATAGTTAAAACTTGCTCTAGTCTATAGAATTTTATCTCACGACTTTATTAAAATTACGAATTCATGTGCTCCACCGATCATGTGGTTATCTAATTTAAAATTATTTAATGGACTAAATATGTGCGAAATATACGAAATAGAAACTTGTGTATGTATGTATGTATGTATATAATTATATACTCCGTCTTGATGGGTGTAGGTATGTCTTAGGTGTAAATTATAAAATGCTGGACCCATTAAGTAATATTTTCATTAGCATTCCATGCTTGAAATATTCTTATCGCTGACAAACTTATTGCGTAGCTGAAATTTCCTTTATTTTCCAATAACACACAATGAGCAAAAGTCAATTCCGTCGTATGGAAAAAATACGCCAACAAAATGTTACTATGTTAATTTCTAAGGTAAACAAAGCTAGTGAAAGAGAAATGCATAAAAATATATGAAAAGAGCAAATAAATGTAAAATATTTCACATTTTCAATATGTTCTGTAGAATTAATTTTTATTAATTTGTAAATTATTTAAATAATTAACTGAAAGTTCTTTCAACTTTCAGGAATGGTGTAAATTAATACAAATTCTTTTCAATATTATGGGAAACATAAATTAAAAGTAAATACTACTGTGGGCAAAAAGCAGTAAGACTTTTTAATTAAAATTCCGCGCAAAATCCATTCTGGTCATTGGTCTGCTTTCCGATTACCAGAATACCATGAAACGTATTATTACTGGTGATGACTCTTATATCTATACTTACAACCCGGAAACAGACGATCAATCGGCCGAATATCTTGACAAAGGTGAGTCGAAGCTGAAAAAACTACGTCCAAGCAGGTCAAAAATCAAGGTTATGTTGTCAGTTTTCTCCGATTATCGAGGTGTGGTGGACTCCGAACTTTTTCCGACCTGCCAAACTGTCAACAAGAAATACTGTTTGAGGGTTAAGCCTCATTTGTGTGAAGCTATTCGTAAAAAGAGGCCGACAATTTTTGGTTTTTGCACCACGATAATACACCTTCGCATACTACATTGATTCTTCGTGGGTTTTCCAACTTCACCCTGTCGAAAAGATGAAGAACTTGGGTTTGACTCATCCTTGATAGAAAGCTATTATGGCAGGCTAATATAAAAGGGTGAGGAAGGCATTGTTTGCCCTATATTGCGGCAAAGGATATATGTATATATTGGGAAGCAATGAGCCGTGAATCCCACTCCTAGCAGCATCTTCTCCACATATATATCTCCGAGAGTTATATGAGTGTTGCGGAGTCGCTAGAAAAAATGCGCATTGAGCTCTTTCACAGATGGATGGAAGCTTGAGGGGAAGATTGGAGGGAGAGTCTGTCGAGAGCTCTGAATCAACTCTGGTTTTAGAATGCCATACCACTGTAGTGTTTTTCAAGAAAACGTGGCAGCCATCAAGATAGCAGCTTCACGCGAGCTCAGCAAACGGTATAAAAAAATATTGAAATAATTCTGAAAATTCTCAAAAGAAGGTACATTGTTAGTCACAAGCAAATCCTTAAGGAAGAAACTACGATCGAAGAAATCACAATATACTTCCACAGTTCTCGACCTCATATGGAGCATTATAAGTATCCTGAACTTCGATGACTATTTTTCAGCACTCGATTAATTTCTCACTTATATTAAGTATTGTGTTTAGTTAAAACTCTATGGGAATATTTTCTTATTCCTATCCAATTTCTAATTCCTAACGAATTTCTAATTCCTCAAAAAGAACGACTCCTAGGAATATCGGTTCATGCGGCTGCTCATTCTTAGCAGGATTTGCATTTCTCTGGTGGTAGGGGCTTAACTGGTCATTGTTCTATTCACATTGAGATTAAAAAAACTTTTTGGAAGAAGTCTTTTCGATATCTTCTTCTTGACCGTCCTGTCATTTGCGAGACCTTGGCTGAAATACCATCAGCCACCGAGGTGAATTGCTGGAATTGTAACAATCCCCAAGCAAATTTTTTTACAGTTCTGGACGCTTTGTCGATACATAAGAACCAACTTTAGGTTTTTTCTGTCATTTTATGGTGAAAGACTGTCCTCTCGATGTTCTAATTCTATTTGGATTGAGAAGTAAACAAAACAACTTGACTTTAGTTACCCGTGTTTGATCTTCATAGCAATTAACCTAATTTAACGCTCTCCAATATCAAACTCAAGGGCAAAGCACATATTTAATTTTCATTAATTTAATGTGGAAAATAACGGTATTTTGATTAAAAAATATAATATAGATTTGAAGATGGTTATCATTTTCCTTTAATTGCCAACCTGTATACACACATACATACATATATTCGTACATGTAAAATTTTTTTCCCCAGCAATTACCAGGCGAACAAATATGAAATCAACAATAAAGGCATTAAGTTTGTTTTTCGTACACACAGTTGCTCACAATTCATTGCGCTGCACCAGTTCAAAAGAGAAATTATCTCATACTCCTGACGGCCAAGAAAAACAAACTAGCAAATATTATTGTTGTTTTTAGTGCACTTGTGTTTTCATTAACATTTAAGTATGTATGTATGAACATTATTGCAAAAATAGTTTTTATTGCTTCTACAATGTATTAGAGCATATTTCCATTTATTGCTTGAGTTATGGATTTTTCTTGCTTGTTGTTTTTGTTTACTTTGCTATTGTTTTTGTTTACTTTTTTATTGTTATTAGTTTCTATTTTTTGTTGCAGTTTATATCTTTATCTTGTTTTCTCCCGAAGTTGTTTTTATTATTATTTGGCGTAAGGTGATCAGTTTATTTATTCTTTCGTTCTTTTGTTGTTGTTGATTCATTCATTTCATGATTTACTTGCATATTTATTTTTTATGTACATGTGTATGTATTGTAACAACATACATTTATGTGCATGAGTATAATTATTCACGTGCCGCACTCATTTTGACATCACATGAAAGTGGCGAGTAGTGGGTGGTAGAGAGGTGGCGTGAGAACGAATCACACGCAACACTAGCGTGTGCTCACGGAGAGCAACGAGTGAAATTTATAGCGAATATTGCATTACGTGCGCCAAATGTTTTCTGTTTTGTTTTTGCATTTTCTTGTTTTGTTTTTTTTTGTATTTGCTTGTGTTTTTGCAATTTGGTCCGTAGAGAGCGAATAGATTGTTGCTCTTTCGTTTTGCTTTTATTGTGTAAATTGTTCTATTTAGTTATTTATCTGGAATTACTATTTGTTTAGGCTTGTTTTTGCAATGTTTTTTTTTTGCTATTATTATTATTACTTTGTTTTTGTTATTCAACACGCTGGTTGTGTTTGTTTGAGTGTGCATGCATATTCGTTGAGATGTTGTGAATAAATATTTCTCTGATTTAATTGCATTAAATTGGGTTACTCAATTCGACGGTCAAGGTCATTTGCTTGGATAAAGCGCGTGCTGCGTTGAATTTACCCGCAATATGATGGCAGAAACTTTAGAGTACTGCCATTTGTGAAGAAACGCATTTAAACTCGCAATCATGCAGAACTTGTCGTGACAGTTTTTCTCATGCACATGCATGCACGCACGAATTTTTGCGAATAAAGTTTCACATTGCAGTTTAAACTGCATTAATTATAAGTACGTAATATAATTTGCTTTTCGCTTGATTTTCGAAAGAAAAAGTCATAAGCGTGTGCACAAAAATTCAAAATGATATTGTTTTTACGAAATTCATGTATGTATATGTACTTGTATATCTACACAAATAATTTATGTACATATGTACTTATGTACGGTATATAAGTAGGTCACAGTGTCCTCATATTTTAACAACAATTACTATCTATACGCCATAAATTATGAAAAACAATAAATATCTCCTCGCATTTCCCAGCATATGAAAAGCTGCGCGTGTGACCCCATTTCCTATTTTATAAATACTTGCCATCGTAAAAATATTGTTCGCTGTGACATGTTTTTGCCTCTTTACAACCAAAAGTAAATAAATTTCATCTGTATTCAATATATTTTCTTTCGCACCACAAATAGGTGTAACGTTTTCATTTCGCAATGTCAACCTCATTTAAAATGGACAACAATGGCACCGCAATATTCATAAAGTGAATTATTTATGCAGTTAGTGGAGGCTTTTGCTGGTTGATTGGGTGAAAATGTCGTAAGTAATGGCTGTCATTTCTCCTGTATTACTTAACTGTGCTGTGGTAGTGACTATTTGTTTGTATATATGTACATAAGTGCAATTTCTAGTAGAAACATTTACCACAAATACAATAAATACTTGATTTGTAAGTATATAATATATTGTACATGTAAATTTAATGTTGTAAGTATATGTATACGTACTCATACATATTTTTGTACTCCATTCCAGCACACTTTCCTAAGGCTAGATTTATCGATGAGTCAGATAGAGCATAAAGCCGTTTACACGACAGTCGCGTCTAAGTAACCAGAACAGACCCGAATTTTTATCCGGCCAAGGACTATCAACTTGACACCATTTCTCGAAATTAATTCAGGAATGTTTTCTGTCGCTACAACAATAACAATAACAGCATCTGATAAAAGGTGGATCGGAGATTGCAAACTAATTCGTAATCGGCTCCGAAAAATATACATGCTGTTCTCACGGTGCTGTTTTCAAAGTATTTGAGGAAAGTTAGTCCGAAATGGCTAGAGCGATTTTAAATATTTATAGTAGTTCCTTAGATATACATATCGTCACCTAAAATGCAAAATAACGTAACAACATTTTCAAAAATTTACAGTAGCGTGAATGAAACACGAAATAAAATGGAACAAGAGTGGAAAAAAATGTAATATTGGTTAAAAGTGGTTTATATGTATTTGAGCGCAGAACCTGAAAATGTTAGACAAATGTAATATTATGAATGTAATTTTAAGTAGTGAATCGTAATCAATAAGATACTCAATTTCGAATTTTTTGATTATAAGTTATTTTGCATTTTAAGTGACGATATGTATTTTTCAGGTAATAATCGAAGAAATAAGATTTTTAACAATAATTCCGATTTTAAGCCACAATGAAGCCACAATTTTTTGCTGAGAAGTCGGCATTTTGTCAAAAATCAAATTTCGACTTGTCATTTGATCATTATATGAGTACCAGAGTTGAGATAGCATTCGAAAATAACGATTTTAACATCATATTTTCCTGAGCCTCCAATTTGCTTACTATATAGAGCTCAGTGATGTGCAATCGCCTGCAAAACCGTGTTTATCTGTTGTCCGTAACTTTACATATACAACTTACTATTATTTACTTAATATATTATCATGACAAATAAACAACAACGTAATTAAAAATTTGTTTACGATAAACACTGATTATTTATTCAACGTGCTTTAACCATGTTTATTGTTATTCAGTATAAAACAACAAATAGCATATTAAATTGTGTATGTGAAAATTTTAAGCGTGTTAAGTGACTACAACAAAAAGTTACTGCGTTGTAAGTGCATACAGTAAACACTCGATAAATGCAAGCAGTTTATGTAACTACCTAGACGGAATTTTTGAACTACGAAAAAATATTATTTCAGAAATCATAGCAATTATATTTATTATTGCGTCACAAGCCCGACTTTAAGATTTTATGAAACTCTGTGAAGTGATTGTGAAACTCTTAGTTCAATTTGACATTTTATTTGATACACTGATTATAGCGACCTTCCTACTTTTCCGCATCATTTTTATACTCTTGCTACAGAGAAAAAGATGGAGTTCGCAGAACAGCGGACCACTGCCATGCTCAAGCTATTTCCTTGGCTTTGATTCTTACATGTTTGGTAGCATCCGAACTTAGCTCTTCCTTACTTGTTGTAGTACGATTTGTCTTTTGCTTCAAAAAAGGCCTCAGTTTCGACGATCATACCTCCTTATGACGAAAATTTCTTCCCAGCGTGCATTCTTTTGAGATCTGAAAACAGAAAACAATCGCCGGTGGCCAGTTCTGCAGAATTCCGTGGGTGCGGAGCAATTCATGGATTTTTGCCGTCGTTTTCACTGACAGTGTGACAGTGATGAAACATCACTATCTTTTTCTTCAAATGTGGCCGTTTTTCAGTAATCTCGTCCTTCAAATATTCCAGTAAGGCTATGATGGTCTGACTACTGTTGCATTTTTTCATGCTTTGGAGCGGATTCATCCTGTGAGGTCCACTCGGTTGACTGTCGAATGGACTTTGTAGTGCAACAATGAATCATGTTTCATCCATTGTCACATATCGACACAGAAACTCCGGTTTATTACGTTTTAACATATCCAAACACTGTTCCGAATCATTCATTCAGCGTTGTTTATGGTCCAAAGTGAGCTCGCGCCACACCCACTTTGCACAGCGCTTTCTAACACTCTAATATTTGTGAATGGTATGATGTACGCGTTCAGTTGATATCTTTAGAGTGCCTGTTATCTCGAACAACTTTACTTTACGGTCTTCCAAAATTATTTTGCGGACTTTTTTGATGTTTTTGTCGGTGATACACTCTTTTGGGTGTCCACTGGGTTAACGTCTTCGGTGCAATTTTCACCATGTATTGACTTAGCATACCAATCTTTAATGGTTGATTTTAATTGAACAGTGTCCGGAAACTCGTCGTCAAGCCAAGCTTTTGCTTCAGTTGTATTTTTTCCCTTCGAAAAGTAATATTTTGTCAATAGAAGAAATTAATTTTTATCCAATTTTCCACAATAACAAAAGTTGTTTCTCTCAAAATTGTATTATTCAGTAGCTAATGATTCGACAGCTGTCAAATTGATACACGCGCTTTTGATCATAAAAATCATATGGATTTAATTCTAGTAGCGCCATCTATAAACATCTGGGGTTCCCACGGTATAATACACTTGAGGAGGTATCGGTAATGAGTCTGTTAAAATTCGCGTCAAGCGCAGGCATCCTAAAGCATGACTACTCCTCTTGGACCTAACAATTGAACTCCATCTGCTATCATAAAGTACCAAAACTGGTCCAGACGTGGCTTATTGGCCTGCCAGATTAACATAATCTAACCTATGTGTCAGTGCTTTTCAATTGCCCTGTTATAGTTAAAATTTCGATAAACTAACAACTTCTACCAATTAGTTTCGTTTATCGTGTACGTACTGTACCAGCATTTACATATTCCAGCAGTTAAATATGAAGGCAGTGTGTGAGAAAAATGTAGTCGTACTAGTTTGCTAAATTTAGTTTTATTATTTACATTTGACTTAGCGTATTTTTTAATTAATTAATAAAAAATATAAATTATTTACACCTTTAGCTTGTTTATACCTTTTCTGTGCTGGCGCCGTTTGAATTAATTAAAAGCGTTTCGTGTGACGCAATTAAGTAGCAATGTTATGTTAGGCTAGTTTAATCTTATAGTGTATTTCTAAAGAGTCTGTGCCACTGCACATCCATTTTCCTGATGGCATTAGAAATGAAAATCAATAAAGAAAAGCTATAAAGATAAAGATCAGCGTCGCTATAGCGGTATTTACATATATTTCTATATGCATAGATAAAAACAAATAAGTGTATGAGTATTGTCAAGTTGTTATGCAATATTATTGTGCTTTGAAAATGTGGAAACCTAATTAGAATTACTCAATTCATCACCACAATTAATTTACATTATTCATAAAACCACAAAATAATAAATGTAAATTGGCTTTGATCTCGTCGGCTTGTCTGTCCACATGCTTTCTGAAATTTACATACAAATTAATATTGAATAATGCTATTACGAGTATTATTTATAAGTCGCAGTGGAGTTTTTTCTCCAGATATTGAATTAGAATTAAATTTTTTTATGTCTAAAAGTGCTCTTCTCAAGTGCGCAGATTGATTTTATAAAAGATTGACAGGATATGTTTAATTGCGATAAATTTTAAAGTCTATTAACATTAAGACAGATTGTAAATTTAACTTGAATAAAAAAAAAATTTTTAAAGACAAAGAAAGCGAAGTACCGAGAAGGTATTATATTTATTCTATGAAGATAATTCTTCTTCTTCTCTATTGACGTAGACAACGCTTACGCGGTTATAGCCAAGTTTACAACAGCAGCATTCCATTGACTGCGGTATTCGCCGTTGATAAAGCCCAAAGGATCATAAATCTTCTGCAGAACCTCTCTCTCAAAAACTCGTAACGCCGCGTCATCTGATACTGTCATCATCTATGCCTCTACACCATATAGCAGGGCGGGGATGATGAGTGATTGGTAGAATTTGGTTTTTGTTAGTCGAGAGAGAACTTTATTCCTCAATTGCCTACTCAGTTCGAAGTAACACAGGTTGGCAAGAGTTATTCTGGGTTGGATTTCGAGGCACACGTTATTGTTGGTGTTAATGCTGATTCCAAGATAGACGAAATTATCTACGACTTCGACAAATCCATATCACGCCAAAGTAGTCTGTACGAAGATCCAAACAATAAGAACTCGGAAAGTCGGTCCAAGTTTTTTGCTCTTTACAGAAATCGGTGTTTGAGGATTATTAACACTGTCGCTGCATTATTTCTAAGAAGAAGCTTTTATCAGTTTCTAATCTGAACAGAAAAAAGCCTCTGATAATCAACATAACTGCTTAGTTGGCAAATTTATAATTTATATTATATAATCCAAGGTCTGCTGGACTATTTTTTGTAAATATACATACATATTTCTTACTAAGCCTTAATTGAAAAATATTTGCTGTCATATTTCTATATGAGCCACCAATAAATACCACTTAATAAGTCTATAAAAGGAAACGAGCACAACTATAGCCGGCAGAAAAGCTCGACAGCAGTAATAAATAGAAAAAGAAAATGATAAAAATTGAGACACGGGAAATTAATTCAGCCAAAAGGCAGATAAATGAGATGATATCAGAAATATAAAGAAAAAAATAAAAATATTATATAAATGAATGTGAAATAATGCAACAAAAACTTGGAGAGTATTTACAATAGGGTGGGTTAAAAAAATATTTTTTTTCGCTTGGTACTGTGGTTCTTAAGATACATCCAAGATAGTGAAAAAATATAGAAAAAAGGCAAAAAAAAATTGAGAGTACATATGTATGTCTATTAGATTGGATAAAAAAATGAATAATAATAATAAAAACCTCTTAAACAATCGTGAATAAATGCAACAAAAAATTTGAGAGTATGTATGTACATTAGGGTGGTTAAAAAAAGTTTCGCTAGGTTCCTCTACTGTGGTTCTTAAGACAACTCTAAGAAAGTTGTTAAAAATCGTTATAAAAATATTGATAGTATCTACATTAGGGTGGAAAAAAGAAACTATGAAAAATATGTTCTTACGTTACTTCTAAGAAAGTTGTGAAAAAAATTCAACAAAAATTTGGAAAATATTTACATTAGAGTGGGTCAAAAAAAATAAATTTTTTTCGCCTGGTACTGGGAACACTAGACTGTTACGATATCTCTAAGAAAGTCGCTCCATCTTAATGGGAACCGGAAGGTACTCCACCTTACAGTTATACATATATTTTTTTTTATTATCAATTCTTTTAATACAAATCTTGCTACCAACTACTTGTTATCTCGATTAATAAGTTTTGTAGTAAAATTATTTTTTTGATAAAGTTCAGTATTTAATAGAAGTATTCATTGTCAAACTTTCATATTTCAAAAAAAAAGTCCAACAAAATCTTTGAAATGAGATATTTTTTCAAGTAGTTGGAAACGAGATTTCAATTTTTTTTAGAAAAACAAAAATAAAACTAAGGCGGATGATCTTTCTCTATACAATTAAAAGCTCATACTTGTAGAAACTACTTAAGGTTGCCTAAGAACGTATTTTTCAGAGTACCGAGTCAAAAATATATACTATTTAGGTCCACCCTAATGTATATATGTATTAGGGAGACTTTCTTAGAGTTGTCTGAAAACCTATTTCTCAAAGCTCCAAGCCAAAAATATATAATATTTTTTTGGTCTACCCTAATGTTTATGTGTGTTAGGGCGTTCGTTATTTTTTTTTCTTGCTCGTTCACGCCCCCTGAAGTTTCAGTTTCTGTCGTAAAAAAGGTTTTAATGAAAACAAACTCATTATTCTTTATTTAAATCGTGCCTAAATCATGTTACTTTTCCCACATATTTAAAAAGCACTTTTTTATTTGTAATTAAAAAAGTTAACCTACAAATACGATATACTAATAAAAAAATTTCAGCTCAACAAAAATTATTTCAATAATTTTTTTCATAAAAACATTCCTTTAAAAGTGATACGCAGTTAAATATATGCGCCAAATGTACTCTACACATATAGTACACCATGTCGTATGAGCAACATATAATGTACCATAAATCACTTGCATGAATGCTCAGTACATTAGATAGATAACTTTAAGCGCGTATAACTTTTAAAGCAGTGCAAATTTATGCAAAAATTTATTAAGATCGTTTTTATAGAGCGGAAAATTTTGTTTTAGAATATCATATTTTCAAAACTATTTGTTTATTTGTTTTGGAGATAGAAAGTTTATTGCAAAAGATCAAAGAATCTCTATACTTGTTTACGTTAGAACTCTGTTTTAAAAGTAAGAACTGAAACTTGATTTGCAAAGAAAAATATTAACTTGGGAAATAACGGACATCACAATATGTATATATGGTATGCAGTATGTGAAATTTGATATATCATGACTTATATAAATGAAAAGTGAGAAAAAAACATTATTTGAACGTTGTTTTGCGGCAACTATTTTGCCTGGATAAAAAGAAAAAACAGAAATCTACTTAGTCATATGAATATAGAAACATATATAAGTAAATGTGGATTGATGGCACCACAAGCGGCAGCAATAAATAGCATATGATATATTATTGCCTGTACATATGCTTGTATGCTCGTGTTTAGCACAAACTGCCAGCAGTCAGTGAGGAATAAGCTGAAACAGCATGCTGTTACTACCAACTAAATATGGACTCGTTGAAGAGCAATTGAATAACAGCATCATGAAAAGACCGTTGAGACAAAGGCGAACTCAGTGGCCACAGAGATGCCGGCAAGAGAGTGGAGTAGAGGAGAGGACACTACAAAAACTATAAAAACACTAGGTAGAGGTAGAGAGAGGTGAAATCGGCAAACGGAAGGTGGTACGGCTGAAGCAGGAGAGAAAGGAAAGTAGCGCTACCAGTGCAATTTGGTAACTGCGTCAAAAACACGAATTGAAAATAGCGCATAAAAGAGAATATAAAAATAAAATCAATAAGATGCAAAAAAAAGTTATGCCAACAAAATAAATGTATGAATGAATATGCTGGCAAAACCTGCAAAAATAAAAATGTACCGTTATATACATAAAAATACAATCGTACATACATGCAGCGCAACACAACTGACAGGCAGTTAGTTGACAGCTAACAGCGGTATGAGCGCAGCAAGTGGATGACACACCGTTTGGGTCGACAGGGCGTATGAGTAACGAATGTGCCAGGAACAAAGGCAAACGAACGAACAAACTAACGAACAGTTGAAGCCGAGAGCAAGGAACGAACGAACGAATTAAGCAGCTTACGAATAAGTGTACAAGTGAACGAACGAGGATGTTACAATGAAACGAGCCAGCTTATTTGGAAAATGCCAACTCATTCATTCATAGAAATGAAAATGCGGCAGCGTACGGAACTGCGACGCCAACGTCGACTGCATTAACAGCGTCGTGTCGTTTAAGTGCACGTGTACGTGGAATTGAGCGAGACGCTTTTCGTTTTACTTTAATGCTCAGCGGCAAAGTGGGGATGCCAGGACATTCCAGTGAGTTTTGTAAGTGTGTGGTGGCTCTTTTGCTCGTTCGTAAAAGCGTTGCGGCGCATTACACATTACAACGACTATGTGTTGAGCAAAGCGTCCGTGTGACGTAGGTTGCACGAGTTAAATGAGTTTATGAGGAAGTAGGAGGAGCAACGCTAACTGCACTGCATGGTAATACCCGTCACAGGCGCTTTTCTTCTAACATAAAAATGTATAGAAAGATTATTAACTTGATTTTTATCGGCAGGTTTGTATGGCAGCTATATGCTATAATTGTGCGATCTGAACAATATGCTCGAAGATTGTAGCATTGTCTTGGATAATAACTTTTACCGAATTTTGTGAAGATTTCGTGTCAAATAAAAAAGTTTTTTGTATAAGTACTAGATTTTGATCGATCAATTTGTATGACAGCTATATGCTATAACGTTCCAATCAAAAAAATATGTTCACAGATTAATGCTTTATCTTCTACAATAATATCTGTCAAATTTTGTGCAGATTTTTCTGCCAAATAAAAAAGTTTTCCCTACAACAACTTGATTTTCACAGCACAGTTTGTATGCCAGCTACATTTTATAGTGCTGCGATTTGAACAAAATGTTCGGCGCATTGTGGCATTTTCTTTTATAGTAATCTACAACGAGTTTCGTTAAGATACTTAGCCAAATAAAAAAGTTTTTCATACCAGAACCTGATTTTCATAGGCCAGTTTGTACGGCAGATATATGATATAGTGTTCCGATCTGAATATTAAATTTGGAGATTGCAGCATTGCCTTTCACAGTAATCCATACCGAGTTTTATAAAGAGACCTTGCCAAATAAAAAAGTTTTTCATACAAGAACTTGCTTTGGATCAGCCAGTTTGTATGGCAACTGCATGCTATAGTGATCCGATATCGACAGTTTCGACAAATAAGCAGTTCCTTGGAAGAAAAAGGACATGTGCAAAATTTCATTTCAATAACTCTAGATATGAGGGACTTCTATATTGGTGAAGACACCGCTTACGCGGTTATAACCGAAAAAAGGGGGACTAGAATATATGGTGACAGACCCTGTTCAGGGTATATTTTTTTACATTTTTGAAATATAAAATAAACAACGACGCTGCAACAAACCAATTGAAGTCAAAGCAACCATTTGCAATGTCACCACTGACTTCCGCGCAACTGCAACTCATCTTCCTTGAGGCGAAAACACATTTCACGCCAACGCTTGGTGCAATCGTACCAGCAGTTTGCAAGTAAAATCGTTGACCCTTCATTGTGCGAAAGCAAGCAGCAAGAAAATGCAAGAAGCAAATTGCAAATACATAAATTTTTACACAAATAAAACTGACACGAAAAAATCAACGGCAGCAACAAGCGTGTGCAATAAAGCAGACGTATAGATATAAAAAAAAACACACACACACATAAAGTGCAAAAGCATAAAACGTTTCCACTGTAATCTTATGCCTTAACGCTTCGCTTCACTGTATGTATGTATGTATGTACATATGTGGCTTTCATATGCCCGCTTAAAGCACAGCGACCTTGCTGAAGTTCAAGTACCCTACAACCCTCAGCGAAGTCACTACTGTTGCTGTTACTGTTGCCATTGTTGGTTAAGTGCAAGACAAGCCCCCCTCTTGGTTGAGTGCTAAGGTTTTGGGCGTTGCTATTTGCATAAAAGCGCAAGTTAAGCGCTCGACAAGGGCGGACAACAACAAAACCGCCATATAATTATACACATATTAGCTGACGTGCGCGGGCATATACATACATAGGTATGTATGTACATATGTATGTGATATATATAAATTTATGTAGATATAAAAATGCTTTTAGGCTCGTCCATTACACAGCGCTTAATAATTGCATTACTGACATGACATTAGCGCAGAGTTGCTTGGTAATGAGCAACTAGCTTTGTGGCACATTAGTTGGCATTTCAGTTAAACGCTTTAAGAGGCGCATATTTATTAGGTGGTAAATTGTGAGTGTATAAAAAAGCACAAAATTTGGAATGGATTTCCGACTAAACGAACTTCTACTACAACAAAGCAGCTAGAAGGTCAACAAAGTTGTATGACGCCGTCAAAGTTGTTTTCGAATATGGAAAAGAGGCGGTCAAAGGACATTCAATTGCATTGCTGCAAATAGCTGGAAAGGTAGTAGCTGAGCTAAAACTAATGAAGTGTTGTCAAATAGAAGTAACGGTAGTGGCTAAGCTAAAGTTAATGAAAAGTGTTGACAAAATTATTCAAATATAATGTAAGGAATTGTTTTGGTGTCATAAATTATAATTAAGGTAAGTCTAAAGGAAGTATTTCTGCAGTAGAAGGGCAGCAAAAAGCAAAACTTAGAAATTTTGGCGATTCGAAGCTTAAAACAAGAAAAAAGTGACCTTCACTAATAAAAAATATGGAAATCTCATCAAATTAAAAACTTTTGCATACAAGTACTTGTTTCTGGAAGCTTAGTTGGTATGGCAGCTATATGCTATAATGGTCAGATCTCAAAAAATTTGATCGGACATCGTGGAAATACTTTGGATAATAATCCATGCCAAGTTTTGTAACGATATTTTGCAAAATAAAGAAGTTTTTCATACAAGAACTGGATTTTGATCGGTCAGTTTATATGGCAGCTATATGCTATAGTGGTCCGATCTGAATAATATATTCGAACATTTTTTCGCTGCTTTAGATAATGATCCCGGGCAAATTTCGTGCAGATATCTCATCAAATTAAAAACTTTTCCATACAAGGACTTGTTTCTGAAAACTTAGTTGGTATGGCAGCTATATGCTATAATGGTCAGATCTCAAAAAATTTGATCGGACATCGTGGAAATACTTTGGATAATAACCCATGCTAAGTTTTGTAACGATATTTTGTAAAATAAAGAAGTTTTTCATACAAGAACTGGATTTTGATCGGTCAGTTTATATGGCAGCTATATGCTATAGTGGTCCGATCTGAATAATATATTCGAACATTTTTTCGCTGCTTTAGATAATGATCCCGGGCAAATTTCGTGCAGATATCTCATCAAATTAAAAACTTTTCCATACAAGGACTTGTTTCTGAAAACTTAGTTTGTATGGCAGCTATATGCTATAGTGGTCCGATCTGAAAAATTTGTTCGGAAATTGTTGAAGTACTTTAGATAATAATCCAGGGCAAATTTCGTGTAGATTTCTGATTAAATAAAAAAACTTTTGTATGGCAGCTATATGCTATAGTGGTCCGATCTGAAAAATTTTTTCGGAAACTGTTGAAGTACTTTAGATAATAATCCATACATAACGATATATTGTAAAATAAAGAAGTTTTTCATACAAGAACTGGATTTTGAACGGTCACTTTGTATGACAGCTATATCCTATAATGATTATATTTGAACAATATATACAGAAATTGTAGCATAGACTTGGGGACTAATCCATGTCGCATGTAATCAATATATCTTCTCAAATAACATAGTTTTCCCTACAAGAACTCGATTTGGTTAGTACCGTTTGTATGGTAGCTATAGGCTATAGTGTTTCGATATCAGCGATTTCGACAAATATGCGGCTTCTTGGGAAGAAAAAGATGTGTGCAAAATTTCTGATCGATATCTCAAAAGCTGAAGGACAAAAGTGCTCGTTTGTTACAGTCAGAGATATAAACATGGCTATACCGACTAAGCTCATCACGCAGATTATTTATATATGTATACATATTATAAGGTCTCTGAAGTTCCTTGCGGGGTGTTACAAAATTCGGGGCAAGCTTAATATACCCATTTGAGGATATACAAAAATTCTTCAAAGCACCTAGCAGAAGTTCTTAAGGGACCTGAAACATGTAGCTGTCCTAGCGATCCTCCTAAACTTTGCTATATATTTGTATTTGAATATAAATATATTTACGAGGGCTGCTATATATATTCTGGCCTAGGGCAACACTAAGTGTTGCCAGGTGCAATCTGACATTTCTATTGGAAAGTTTGACATTTTTTAGCTTAACATCACTCAGAACGTTTTGTCATTTAGTCGTGAATTGTTTTATTACACATTAACAGGGAATTAAAAAATTCATCTCGGCCAAAAAATGGAATTAACTCGTGAACATTTTCGTGCGATCATTTTTCACAACTTTCGACGTGGATTATCACGACAAGAGTGCATCGATGAACTAAAATCTTTGTATGGCTATGAAGCACCATCCTATAGCACTGTGAAAAACTGGTACAACGAATTCAATCGTGGCCGACGCTCGCTCAAAGACGAATTCCGTGAAGGTCGTCCAAAAACAGCCGTTGTGCCAGAAAACATCGATGCCGTACGTGAACTGATAATGCAAGACCGTCATGTAGTAACATACCTTCAGATAGAGGCATGCCTATGCATTTCTCCCACCAGCATACATTCGATATTGCATGAACACCTGGCCGTAAAAAAGGTTTGTTCTCGTTGGATCCCGCACAATTTGACAATCGCTCAACAAAAGGCTCGTTAAGGAAACAAAAACATTGGAGTAAAGAAATGCTGAAAAAATACGATCGCGGTGTTTCAAAAGACGTTTATAAGAACAGGTCATGGATCTATGCGTATGAGCCCGAAACAAAACAGCAATCGACAAAAAAAAAAAAAAAAATAAAAAAAAAAAAAAAAAAAAAAAAAAAACATTTTCGTTGGTAAATATGCCTATTTACATTATTAGGCCAGAAATATATATAGCAACCTACGTAATTATATTTATATACTATGTATATTTAGACTGGCGATTGTTTGCCTTTGCCATTAAACTTTTCATCTCTTCATAATTTTCACTTAATAATTTCCCCACCAATAGATCATAATATAAGTAAATAAATCTACTCGCCGGCATACGCCACTCGCTATATCATTTTACACGTGTAATAACTTATTTGTTATTGTTTTTTTTTTGTGTCATGGTATAATTGATTTCAATTCATATGTGCTTAATGCGCGGCAAAAACAAAAAAAAAACGCACACAATAAAATAACAAACCAATAAAACGTAAAATAACAATAAAAAGAAAATAAACGAAATTGTAATAAGAAGCGAATGTTCGCTGTCAACGTCGGCGCTGAACTCAAATGATTGAGTACAAGCCTTTTGTAAACACATTAAGCGGAGTAGTAAGCATGGAAATATGTACATATATACGTATGTATGTAGAATACGAGCAGCAAGATGAAGAACATTAAGCGCACACACCTACACATACATATGTATGTAAGTATATATATTTATTTTGGCATAAGATTGGCAATTGTTGGCTCAGCTGATACCAACTACGCTTTTTTTTTATGAAATATTCTATGTAAATTATGAGACATGTGCAAAAATATCACAATTACCATAATATATATGTATGTATACATATTCAGTGGCTATTTTTAGTTACACGCAACTTAAATGTGCAGCACAGCGCTTTATGTGTGCATAAATTACGACACAAAGCACGACGGAAGTGCGTAATTTAAACTGCTCGCCGTTTACAAACACAATAAATACCACTTAAGTGGACCATTGCGGGTTTACGAGAACAAATATACAAACACTATGCGCACACATATTAATAGGTGAATATATGCAGACATATATATGTATATGTACCTATGTATGCATGTATGTATAATACGTAAAAGCAAAAGTATTGACAATGCAAATTATGTTTGGTGCAGATCTTTATTTTTCGGTTATTTCGCATATTTTTATACCCTGAACAAGGTTTGTTAAGTACCACGCAGCTTGTAACATCCAGAAGGGTTCGTTGGATCCCTAGCTGTCTTCGATTCGCCATTACTCCGTAGAGAGTTGATTCGGCGCTGGCAACACGGACTGACGTTTGGAACGACTTAGCCCATTTTACGTCGAGATCTTAAATTGAAAGCGTAAAGTACAGCTTGTGCAAGAACCGAACCTGCTCGACCTTCCCAAGCGACATCGCTTCACTCTATGGACTCTTCAAAAGCTTCAAAATCCGACATTTTCGAACCAAATTTTGTTCAGCGATGAGATCCTTTCTGGCTCAATGGGCATATAAACAAACAAAATTGCAACATTTGGGACAAATAGCAACCTGATGAGATTCAAGTGCTCCTATTTTATCCAGTGGAATCATCGGTCCATATTCCTGCAAAAATGATGCTGGTGAGAACGTAACCATCAATGGCGAACGTTATCTCGCCATAATAATCCATTATTTGACGTCTGAAATTGAAGCTTGTGATCTCGGCGACATTTGGTTTCAAACAAGACGGCGCCATTTCCCACACATCGCGTCAATCAACACAACAGATGAACCATTTGACACGTATGGGAGGACGAAGAGGGCGGAGCTTCGATCTTTTCCCATTCTATTTTAAGCAGGGTCAGCTAAGGTTCCTTTTTTTTACCAGTTCATCAGTTTTGCCAATCCACTGACAGGCGACCTGTCTCCCATATAAGTTTTATACAAAGTGATGGCGAAGTCAAGCAATTCTTAACTCATGGTTGCCTGCCCTGAATGAATGATAAGTGAACTCCATTGCAGTATTCCCGCCTACCATCATAGTGCTTAGGCTACACTCGGCAGTAGAAGTTTGACTTAAAATCAACAAGCTCGTCGCGGGTCTTAAGTTTTACGAACTCCTCTATTTCACGGATAGAAAGACACACAATGAAATGATCCACAACTTTTTTTACATAACCTCAAAATTATGCCAAAATATTAAGGACAAAACGACTTAAATTCGAAAAAACATGAATTCTCACGTCAAAATAACGCATTTTTAAAGTCAGTAGGCCTTATGTTTGTAGACTGCAAGAATATACTGTCCAGAGTTGGGCATAAGGCAACCTTTTAAGTTGCCGGACCACTGTAGTATATTTCAAACTGAGGTCTTTACTATGGCGAAAGCCGCGGAGCTGACCTCTAATGCACCTGCAGGCAATTACAGAATCAACATCTACGTAGACAGCCAAGCAGCAAACAAGGCGGTAACTTCGAATCGCATATCGGTCAGAAGTGTCTTGGGAAGCAGAGCAGCAGTGGAAAGTGTTGCCAGAAATAAGCAACTTCACATTCGACTGGGTGCCAGGACACAAAGGCATCGAAGGCAATGAAATAGTGGACGAGATTGCCAAGAATGGTGTACGGCTAACAACCGAACACGTGATCAACATTGTGAAACCCAAGCATTGTCTATACGATGATCTCGACAGAAGCATGGTCAAATCAAAACACGATGGAACGAGCGACCTGGGTGTAAAAGTGCAGAAGTCATGTGCAAAACGGTAAATCGGAAGAACACTACCCACTGACACTCGATAGAAGAGACTGTAGGAACATGATGGGAATACTAACTGTCTGGTGTCGACACACGCCCGCAGGATGGGGTTCACAGATCGAGAAAAATGCAGGAAATGTTTGGGGCAAGACATGACGGAAATAATGGAGCATCTCTTGTGCACTAGTCCCGTATTGGCAAGACCACGCTGTAATCATCTGGTGCCTCCACGGTATGATACACTGGAGGAGTTATCGATAGTAAGGCCGCAGAGTCTGTTAAAATTCGCGTCAAGCGCGGGCATCCTAAAGGATGACTTCTACTCTTGAAGCTAGCAACTGAACTCCGTTTGGTGCCGTAAAGGATCAAAACTGGTCTATGCGTGGTTTGTGGGCCTACCAGATTAATCTAACCTAATCTACATATATTTGTAGAGAACTTTCCAACTCTAATGAATCGTTGTGGTCCCAGTTTATCAAGTCTTAAAGAATCCATGTCATAAATTATATTATTATAGCCAATTACCTGTCTATTTTCTAATCTTAATCTAGTAAGCATAAACATACATACAGCTATGCATATCCATCATCCAACACATTATTCATATTATGTTATTGCCTAGTTTATAATTAAACAAAAGCATCTAGTATGAAGTTAAAAATAGCACAAACTGCTATATTAATAAAACGTAATCACTTTGACCATTAGTCATATATTACAACAACTTATCTAACACAACAAACAGAAATATAAAAGTGCACAAGTATGCCATTACTGGCAAAAAACTATCCACTCCTCAAATAATTAACACAAACACTCACCAGTGTGTATAGTATGTGTGTGTATGAGTGTTTTATAGTGCAAGTAAATAAATTACATATTTTAATCTCGTGCGAAAACACGACATTTTCCCCAGTCTCTATTTGATATTCACAGCAATGGAAAATTTTGCAAACTGATTGCATTATTTGTCAACAGCTCGGCTCCATTGCATCGCGAGAGAAACTGCAAGAGCATTAACAAATGTATGTATGTAAATAGATATGTGCATAAATCACAGATACGAGTGATAAGCGGAGCGAGTGGAATCCAAAAGAAAAAAACGAGAGCAAATAAAATGCATAAAATCGCGAGTGAGTGAACTGGAAGTGTGAGCAATTAATTGCTGCTTCATTAAATGATGCGACTAACTGCAATATGTACGAGTATATACTCGTTGGGTATGGACGTCTGTAAGAATCATTTTCTTAGCATCCAACAGTCAGTTAAGTTCTGGTTAACTTAACCAAGACTACTACTTTCCGTAAAGAACCATTTTTTTGGCGCCTGAACTGACTTTTTGTAGGCGCGGGAACGAAGAAAGTGCCGAGCCGCTCATGCTAGATAAAAGTCTTTTGATTTTAATATTATCTGTTATCAATTGCTCAAATCTTAGTTAGTGCTGATCTACCTTTGGCGAGCCAGAAGTCATAGCCGAAACTGACGTTAGCTGCTTCAACAGATTTGTGATTGGCTTTTATGATCAATTTTATAGGAGTTCTAGGTACCAGTATGGACCGCCTACAAGGTTCGTTCCAAAGTAAACAGGACTTTTTGAATGTAGCGCCCCCTGGTGGTGTCATCTATCTATATGTCGACTAGTGCGTTAGAGTCTGCTATCTTTATCGATTGTGAGAATTTCATGACATTTCATCGATTGTAAGTAAAGTTATTGCGTTTTAAGTGTCAGTATGTTTGTGTTATCGGTGCCAAAATGAGCTTCGAACAAAGAGCCAATATTAAATTTTGTTTTGAAATTGGTAAAACTTTTATCGAAACGTTTTAATTGATGAAACAAGTTTATGGCGATGATGGCCTATCCCGTAGCAGAGTGCACAAGTGGTTTCAACGTTTTCAAAGTGATCGTGAGGACTTAAATGACGATCAACATGTGGTCCAATTAAAATCCGTGATCACCGGATTCCATCGAAACTGTGCGTGAATTCACCAAAAATCAGCCGAAATCATCATTGAAATTCATGGAAATGGAATTGAACATCTCCAAAACATCAATTTATCGCATTTGACCGAACATTTGGGCTTACGAAAGGTGTGTGCACGGTTTGTTCCGCACAAATTGACTGACGACCAAAAATTGCTCAGAATCCAACATTCGAAGGACACCTTGTTACATAATTTGCCCAAAAATCACATTTTGACCATTAACCACTCCCCGTATTCACCTGATATGGCACCGTACGACATCTTTTTTTTCGGAAAAATGCATTTGCCCATGTAAGGAAAGGGTTATGCAGACGTAGAGGCCATTCAAAAGGCTTGCACCGGCATACTGGCAGCCATACAAACCAACGAGCTAAAACACTCGTTCGATATGCTTTTGGACCGTGCAAAAACCTGTTTTGAAGCAGAAGCAGACTATTTTTAATAAAATAAATTGACTTTGCCGAAAAAACCATTTGTTCTGTTTGTTTTTTTTTAAGTCCTGTTTACTTTGGAACGCACTTTATGCTTATAACGGTCGGTTTTAATTTCAATTCATAATGATGATGCGAGTTTAAATCTAAAAATAGGCTTTTCTGCTTAATTTGTGAAGCAATTAGCTATTTATGTACACATTTTTAAATGACAATTGATGGCAATAAACCTTTTTTCAAAACCTTTTTTTGACAGATCACGCGTGTGGCGCGTAAAGCAGTCATGTTATTTTTGTTTAATATTGTTTGGCATTGTTTGGAAAAAACAACGTTTTGGTGTGGTTTCTGGGTCGGTGGAATCATCGGTCCATATTTCTTCAAAAATAATGACGGTGAGAACGTAATCGTAATGGCGACCGCTATTGCGCCATGATAATCGACTATTTGATGCCTGACTTTGAACCTCGTGATATCGGCGACATTTGGTTTCAACAAGACAGCGCCACTTCCAACACATCGCATCAATCAATGGATTTATTTAGAAAACACTTCAGTGAGCAGATAATTTCATGTTTTGGGCCGGTCGATTGGCCATCAAGGTCATGTGATATCACACCGTTAGACTTCTTCCTATGAGGATATATAAAGTCTAAAGTCTATGCGGACAATCCTGCTTCGATTCAGGCCTTGCAGCAAAACGCGTGTCATTTGACAGTTACTAGTCGAAATGCGCGAACGAGTCATCGAAAATTGGATTAAACGGGCGAACGAATTGAGACGTAGCCGCGGCCAACAGTTGAAAGAGATAATCTTCAAAAAATAAATGGGAAAGTATGTTCTTTCGAACGATAATAAACAGTCTCCATTAAATTTGAAGTTTCTCTGTTTTTCTTTAAAAAAAAAGTAGGGAACCATTGTTTATGTACGTGTACATACTTATTATGTATGTATGTATGTATGTATGTATATAGCTGCAAAAACCGCATTTGAACCGTAATAACATTAATAGTAGTCATGAAAATAGTTCAAGAATAACAACGGCGGACTACGTGCAGAAACGCACATGGCTGGGGTTTAGCGTCCAGGCAGAGCGACACACTGCAACCACAACAAAGGAACCACAAAAATGTTTTATGATTGCAGTAGTTTAATTTCACATAACTTTTCAGCTGATTCATACATAAATATGTACTTATTCTTCCAAGCGACAGTTTCAACAATTGTATTATATATTTTTTCTTTTTACTTTTTATATATTTATTTTTTATTTTTAATTTTTTTACATTTTTATCTATTTTTTTATATATTATTATTTTTATTATTTTGTGATTTTTGAAAGAGCACACAATGCAATCAACAATTTTCAATACATATGCAACTTCATACTTATTTATGTACAGTGCATCACAAAAATTAATCAGAGGCAAATTGCAAAAATAAAAGTAAAAGTAGTTCTACTAATAAAAAATAATAGAAAAATACAAAAAAGTGGGAAATACAAATAATAAGGAAAGATCTGGGTGGCCAAAAATATTTGATGCAACGGATCAGCGTATTATATTATATAATTAAATGATATATTATATAATAATATTATATAATATATCATTATATTATTATACACGCAAGATACTGGCTACCCGAAGAAAAGTGCACCTAAAGTGATTTAAGAAACTGAAAATGAGACTGGTAAAATCTGCAGTCCCCAAACTAGTCGTCGAGTGCTGTATGATGCTGGCTACCATGGTCGTAATGTTCGTAAAAAGCCTTCATAAGCAACGCTTACACGCGAGTTTGAGTTTGTTTGTGAAAAGGCACGAAAATAAAGTTAAAAATTTCTGGAATTCAGTTATTTTCCCGGATGAAAGTATATGTATATATTTTTAGCTCGGATGAGCATGAAAAAGTTTGGAGAAAATTTAGTACTGAGCAATTAAAAACATCAGACCAATCTCCTGATTTGCATCCAATCGAGCATTTGTGGTATTTCTTAGAAAGAAAAAACCGAAGAATCAAATCACAAACAAAGAATCTTTGAAAACTGCGTTAACCGAAGAATGGAGAAAGATTCCAAACTTCGTGTGTCGATGCCAAGCAAATTAAGTACAATTAAAAAGTCCAAAGGCTATGCAACAAAGAAGTAACGATCCATCAAAGCTTAAAAATAAAACCGTTTGAACTTTGTTCCGCAATTTATGCTTAGTGCATACATATTATAGTGGTGAAATTTTAAGTTATCGAAACATTTTTTCACTAATTTGAAAAATGATTACTTTAAGTTGCTGGTTTTTTGTTATTGCTTTTTATAAAAATATTAAATAATTGAAAAAATTAAAAAATATTATTATTATTAGTTTTAATGATTTTATCCGCATGACAAGACTTAAAACATACACTGCATACTCATTTTAATAAAATGTACTGTATGGGCCCTACATATTAGATACCTTCGTTTTTGTTGCTACTAATGAGCCATCGCTATTTCCCTCTATGTGCCATAATCGCTGCATATTATAAATGACACTAGAGGCGAGAAACAAAAAGCAATTTAATAAAAAAAATAGCGCAAGAAAGGTGCTTATGAGTGCGCGATAGTGGAGGCGTTGCGGGGTTAGGTGACCACGTAACAACTGAATGAATTTATATCAACAAAAAAGGACACTTCACTGCATACTTGTAAATTTACTATGAGATAGACAATAGTTTTTAAGTATTAATTAATTAAATTAAGTTGCAACGTATGAGATTTCATAAAATTTTAACTTTAGTGTTAAGCGCTTTGATTGTGTCAATGTGTGTATGTATGGCAATTGCAATCCAACGTGTCACACGGCAGGTATTTATTAAAGCATCTAACTTATACATGCATATAATACATCGCAATGTATGCTTTATTGTATAGGTATGTATGTTTGTGTGTGCTAACTGCTGCTGGAACTGCCTGGTTGCCCTGGCTTGCATGCCACTTGGCATATTGATTTTCTACACACGCCACCATACCGCCGCTCCACTAAACCCTTTAACTGCCTTTGCCACACGCCATAGCGCATATGTGCATGCATGTACTTGTATTGCAGCACGTCACTGCACTGCATTCACTTTTTCCAATTATAATTTTTTACAGCCGGCTTGGCAGCGTTTCTTTGGGGCTCGCCTGCATGTCAGCATTTACTATTCTGTTGGCTACTGCGATTTTTCCATTTTTCTTATTAATTTAAATATTACTTAAATTCCAAAAGCATACATTCAAAATACATAAGTTGCTCAGCTGTTGGAAAATAGGTGCTCAACCCTTTTAGGAGGTTTGCATTTACATATGTACATATATAAGTATGGATGATAGTTAGAAGTAGGGAGCTCGCCAGAAAATTGATTTTTCTTGTGCCATTTCGTTTTCATGAAAAATAAAAACAACTGCTGCACTAGCAGTAACTGCACAAAACTGTGCCACAAAATTCCAGTAACTGATTTTTCACTAGCTGCTTATTGTAATATAATAGTTTTAATATTTACATGTAGTTATTGAAATGCAGTTTTCACTACTCTTACCTCTCGTTATACTTTAATTTATATTTATAGTTACATTCATACATATGTATGTATGTATATTCGCAAACTTGGTGCTTATTGAAATTTGTATGCACTTTTTCACTTTATTTATCTCTATCTTTTTATTGCACTTTGGTTCTTTTTCTAGTTGCGCACAGATTTTATTTGCATCTATTCTACTACGCTCCATTAACTTTTTTATTGTTCACATTGCAGCTAATTCTGCATTTGCTTTTATTTCATGCACTATCTCACAGATTACATCGTTTATGCACTTTTACCGTTAAATTCTTATGTTATTGAAAATAAAATTTTAGATATTTATGCTATATTCACAACAGATATTTTCTTCTACTTTATGTAAATTATTTAAGTGGCTCTGCATTGGTGCTCTTTATCCGCTACTTGTCAAGTAACCGCTTGTGTTCATTATTTAATGCGCTCTCGCGGAACTTTTGTTTTTGACTGCTGTCAACTTGCTGCTGTTAACGGTGTTGTATTTGCGCGTATCGGAAGCGGAACGTTGAAGTTCATTGCTATACTAGAATATTTAAAACACAGGGTAATCCCACGAACAATTTTGAGTTATGGGTATATTTTGCCAAGTGCATACACCGGCAAAAACTATGAATTTTGAACATGTATACTACACATTGTATTTTTAAAAGTTAAATTTATTGTTTTAAGGTTGAAGTAGGGATTTAATTTTTATTCGAAATTAATTTTTTGTCTTAAAAAACCTCATAATATTTCATATTAATATCGTGTCTGAATTTCATGTTGACTGAAGCAAAATTCATAATGTTTTTTAACCGATTTCTCGAACAATACGTTTTTTCCTTGAACTTAACTTCCCCCTTAAATAACGATTATATAATAATCTCTTTACTCTCCACCACCCTGTAAGTTATTATCGTCTTTTTAAAATTAATTAACGTGTTTTTCTCATTATCAATATGATATATCCGCTTAATTTTTCAATTCCATTTAATGCCGATTTCTTTGCCGTCATTTCATTTCCTTCACTTTCATCAGCTGTTTGCGTTTCATTTAAATGTCAAATTTGACAGCTTTCAGAAACAACTGATTGTCATTGCTAATTGCTAATTTATAAGATCCAACTAAAATCACGATTTGAGTGAGGGGAGCGATTAAGTAAGCAGAATTTTCCACGATTCCAATAGCGGTGGAGTAGGAGAAGATTGTGTTGTGGCAGTAAATTGTTAGCACAGCAAATTGCCAACAGCATAGTTAATTGGTGTTTTATAAAAAAGCAAATTTTACCGAAACAAAAGTACAAACCTAGTGGTTATTATAGAGTACATAGGAAGTGGAGCAACAACAATTTTATAGAACATTAATGTTTATTAGACAAGCCTTAGTATTATGCTGTAGACAACAACTGCAGACCCGATCAATAATAAGCGCAAACAACACAAAAAGGTATGTACGTGTTAATCCGGGTGCATGGCATTATAATCATTGTAGTATGTTGAATGTAGATACATATTTATATACATATACATATTTTTATATGCGAATTGCTATTGTATTTCACAACATTTTTAGCGTTTGGGCAAACTCAAGTTTATTGTTTACGCGTGCTGAATCAAACTTCATATTCCAGCGTAAAATGAGCGCTTCAAGCACTGCGGCGGCAGGCGAATCAAGTGGTCTTAATAAGATGCCACTAAAGAAACCACAAGAGATAGAAGCTATAGTACGGTGAGTAAATATGTATGTAATAAGTTTATGACTCGGCACTCGCGCAAACGCAATGACTTAATGCATATTGATTACAACAACAAAAAAACATTAAAACAGCAATGCACGTACAAACCAGTTATGCATGCTCATATATAATTTTTTCACCTTTATTTACGTAGTTTAAATGATATTACCAAATCCGAGCAAGACACAAGAGACTACCGTGGTCTGCAACTGGAAAATGGTTTGAAGGTACTACTGATCAGTGATCCCAAGACGGATGTTTCGGCGGCAGCGCTGGCAGTACAAGTAGGGTGAGTAGAATTATGAACGCAAAGCATTGGAATATATTTTGTCCATACAAACTTTTTAAATTTTTTTGTTAATACAATTTTTTTAAATTTTTTTGTTTATACAATTTTTTAAATTTATTTGTTTATACACAAATTTTGTCGCACATGCAGCCATATGTCCGATCCCGATAATCTACCCGGTTTGGCGCATTTTCTTGAGCATATGCTGTTTTTGGGCACCGAAAAGTATCCACATGAGAATGGCTATACCACCTATTTATCGCAAAGTGGTGGCAGCAGCAATGCAGCTACATATCCATTATATACCAAGTATCACTTTCATGTCGCACCAGATCATTTGGATGGTGCACTCGATCGTTTTGCGCAATTCTTTATAGGACCGTTGTTTACAGCCAGTGCTACCGAGCGTGAAATTAATGCGGTAAGCTGTTTATTATACAAATTATAAATAATAATATCTTCTAAACTAAATTATATGCTTGTTCTATATATAAAGGTCAATTCAGAGCATGAGAAAAATATACCAAGCGATTTATGGCGCATTAAGCAAGTGCATAAACATTTAGCAAAACCGGATCACCCATATTGCAAATTTGGTACTGGTAAGTAATGCTATAATGAAATACCAATATATAATTAATGTAAGCAAGCTGATTTGTTATCATTAGCACATACCAAATTTGTTTTTTATTAAAAATAATTAAATTTCTAACCTCTAACAGGCAATAAAGCAACACTCCATGACATACCCAAATCAAAGAACATTGATGTGCGTGAAGAACTTTTAAAGTTTCATAAGAAATGGTATTCCGCGAATATTATGAGCTTAGCGGTACTAGGCAAAGGTAAAATATAAAAAAAAACTCGCATGACATTATTACAATAAAATCTATTAATTTTTTTCAGAGTCACTTAACGAGCTCGAAGAAATGGTCATTGACAAGTTCTCCACTATCGAGAATAAAAATGTTGAAATACCAACATTTGAGCCTGAACCCTTCTCGGAGGATAAATACGCGCGCAAAGTGCATATTTTACCAATAAAAGACTTGCGCTCTTTAACAATCAGCTTTACAACACCCGATCTAACAGAGTTATATAAATCAGCGGTTGGTGAAACTATATTATATTAAATGCAATTATGAAATTTACAATAATTTTATTTATATATATTTTTTTACGCAACTTTAGCCCGACAGCTATCTCTCGCACTTGCTTGGGCATGAGGGAAAAGGTAGCATACTCTCCGAACTGCGTAAATTGGGTTGGTGTAATGAGTAAGTAATAAACTAAAGCCATTTTTTACTTATGAAGGGTATTCTAGTTTCAGTGCAACCGAAGTTAACGTTTTTTCTTATTAACTTATTCTTTATTATTTTTTCATTTTAATATTTAGTCTAATGGCTGGGCATCAGAATACATTAAACGGTTTTGGTTTCTTCGAGATCGTTGTTGATCTCACGCAGGAGGGCATGGAGCATGTTGATGATATCGTCAATATTATTTTCCAGGTGCGTAAACAGTTTATAAATAAAAATTATAAAAGAATTTTCAAAAATTATTTAAATATTATAATTATTTTAGTATTTGTCAATGGTGCGCAAGGAGGGTCCAAAGAAGTGGATTTTTGATGAATATGTTAAAATAAATGAAATACGTTTCCGCTTCAAGGACAAAGAGCAGCCAGAAAATATGGTCACAAATGCAGTTTCCGCAATGCAGGTGAGTAGTTAGCGAAATATAAAACATGCTAAGCTTATAACCTGAAAATCAAACTTATATTCAATAGATTTATCCACTTGAGGAAGTGCTTACCGCACCATATCTAAGCAATGAATGGCGTCCAGATTTGATTACTAAACTGCTTGATGAGCTCGTGCCGGAAAAATGTCGCATCGTGCTAATTGGCCAAAGTTACGAGCCATTGTGTAACGAAATCGAACCGTATTACAAAACTAAATATGGCTCATACAAAATTGAAGCCGAGACATTGCGGGTGAGTAGGCGGCAAACACACACGAACATAATTTGTATACTCTTGCAACATTTTGCTATAGTTTTTAATAGTTTTGTTCAACTAACGGTTGTTTGTAGCACCTACAACTAAATGAGACACATACATATAAGGTTGTATATGTATAAATGATCAGGATGACGATACGAGTTGAAATCCGGGTAATAGTCTGTCTGTCCGTCCGTCTCTCCGTCCATGCAAGCTGTAACTTGAATAAAAATTAAGATATATTGATAAAACTTGGTACACATGTTCCTTGGCAAAAAAAATTTTGAAATCCATATCTCGAAACTCGCCGACCGGTACAACGGTTGTCGAACTTCCAGGAGACTTTATACCGCATTTATGGCCCATATGCGAGTTATCTTATTAAAATTGAGAGAGCGTGTTTTTCTTATAGCGGTGCATCTTTGTGCGTAGAATAAATAAAATCGAGTCAAAACTCGCCCTAGACCCGATATAACTAACAAGCTTTATGTACCTGAAGGTACTTTCCAGGTTTTAATCTTTGCAAGTTCCAAAAGTATGAAATGTTAGCTTATACCCGAACTTAGCTCTTCCTTACTTGTTTTTTTTATAATTCCTAAGCTCAAATATTTTTTTACAATTCCTTAATTAACATTCATTTTTTTCATAATACATATATATTTTTTAATAATTCCTAACTTCAAATATTTTTTTTTATAATTCTTAACCCTAAATATTTTTTAATAATTCCTAACCTCAAATACTTTTTTTATAATTCCTAACCTCAAACATTTTTTCTAATTCCCTAGACCCCATATAACTAACAGCCCTTATATACCTGAAGGTACTTTCCTGGCTTTAATCCTTGCAAGTTGCGAAAGTATGAAATGTTCGGTTATACCCGAACTTAGCTCTTACTTACTTGTTTTTCTTTGTTTTTATAATTCCTAACTTGAAATATTTTTTTATAATTCCTAACCTTAATTTTTTTTATAATTCCTAACCTTAATCTTTTTTTATTATTCCTAACCTCAAATGCACGTATTTTTTTTTTATAATTCCTAACCTTAAAATTGTTTTTTTTTTTATAATTCTTAACCTTAAAATTTGCTTTTTTTTATAATTTTTAACCTTAAAATTTGTTTTGTTACTCCTAACCTCAATTTTTTTTTTTATAATTTCTGAACTTAAAATTTGTTTTTATTTTATAATTCCCAACCTTTAATTTTTTTTTACAATTCCTTACCTAAAATACTTTTTTATAATTCCTAATCTTTAAATTTGTTTTTTTTTTTTGTATAACTCCTAACCTCAATTTTTTCATTCAACAGCGCTGGGAAAATTGTGGTCTCAATGAAAACGTTGCGCTGCCGCTACCAAACGCTTTTATACCTACAAATCTCGATTTGGCGCCAGAGGATGCGGACTTATCGAAACATCCTATCATTATAAAGGACTCGCCAATCTTACGAGTGTGGCATAAACAAGACAACCACTTTTTGAAGCCGAAAGCCTGCATGACTTTTGACATGTCCAATCCAATTGCCTATCTCGATCCGCTTAATTGTAATTTGAATCAGTTAATGGTTTCACTGCTCAAAGATCAGTTGAATGAATATTTATATGATGCAGCTTTGGCGGGTTTAAAACTACAAGTGAACACCAAGTCGTCGGGAATCGAGGTTTGTGCGCATGCTAAACATTTGAAAATAAAATATATATAAATATATGCTTTTCTGCAGTTTTCTATACGTGGTTATAACGACAAGCAGCTGGTATTGTTAGAAAAAGTGTTGGATCATTTATTCGATTTCAAAATCGATGAGAAACGTTTTAATATATTGCGCGAGGATTTTATACGCTCGCTCAAGAATTTTAAGGCCGAACAACCTTATCAGCATGCCATTTATTATCTGGCTTTAATACTTACCGAGAACGCTTGGGCCAACAGCGAGTTGTTGGATGCGATGGAATGTGCGTTAACTGATTTTATATTAAAAATTATATAAACTAAATAATACTACTTTTTTTGTATGCATAGTGGTTACCTATGATCGTGTCGTAAATTTTGCGCGTGAATTTTTCCAACGCCTGCACACGGAATGTTTTATTTATGGCAATGTGACCAAGGCGCAAGCACTGGATATTGCGGAACGTGTCAATAAACGTCTGGAGAAAACCAATTCGATTGTGTTGCCGCTTTTGGCACGGCAGATGCTCAAGAAACGGGAGTACAAATTGTGTAGCGGTGAGTGGACAGTCAAGACATTTTCTGGAAATTATATATAGTTGCTAATTGTCTTTACAGGTGACAGCTATTTGTTTGAGAATCAAAATAAGTTTCATAAAAGTTCTTGTTCACAACTGTATTTTCAATATGGCCCACAAACGGATCGTTCCAATATTATGTTAAATTTAATTGCGCAAGTTTTATCGGAGCCATGCTATGACGTCTTGCGTACAAAGGTGAGTGTTTAAAAAATTGAATATTTATGAGTTCGAAATTGAAGGGAAACGTTATTTTTTAATTACAAATTGTAAAATATATGTACATATGTATATACTGAAGTAACATCTATATAAATGTAAGCTTTTATTACTACGAAGATATGTGCTTGAAGACCAGTGTAGAAAGAAGACTTTGAAAATTATAAAAAGTGACAGAAATGCAGAGTCTGTTGAAATCTATTGCAAGTGAAAAATAAAATTATAAATATTAAAGAAAAAATTATTTACGGGCGATCTGAGGTCGTGAAGAGTAAGAGGAGGGGCATGGTTGAATTTTTAAGGGCTAAAACTGGTTTGGCTCATTACCGGCAAAACAACTTACTACTGTTGAGAAAGCTTATAGGTCAAAGTTGCATTAATGCAGAGATCTACAACTTTTGTATTTCCAACTTTTTCACATAACCTCAAAAATTATGTGAAAAATTCAGATATTCAAGTTTTTGGTTTTTATCTTGTAGATCTTGTTTTAGAGAAAAGATCTACAACTTTTGTACTTCTAACTTTTTAACATAACCTAAAAGATTCAATTATACAAGTTTTGGGCTTATTATTTTTATCTTGTAGATCTTGTTTTAGAGTAAACTTATGACATATAAATGCAAAGATCTACAACTTTTGTATTTCCAACTTTTTCACATAACCTCAAAAATTATGTGAAAAATTCAAAAAAAAATCCCAGTTTTTTTTGTTATTTTTTGTTTTTTTTTTATCTTGTATAAAAAATTTCTTTAACGAAATCTGTTGAAAACTTAACTTCTTGTGTTCCCAACACATTAAATTTTGTATATAAAATTTTAAGTAGGAAACCATATTTCGATTTAAAGTAAAAAAAAAAAAACAATTTTCAATCAAAAATTCTTTGTATTTGCTGAAATCTCTACTTTTTGATGGTATATAAAATATACACAAATATATATACATTGCTATCGTCCGTATATTTTATTTTACTTTGAGTTTTTGTTATTTTAGCTTTCCTTTGCAATGGTTTTCATGCTACTTTTTATAATTTTTTTCTTCAAAAACTATCTACCCTAATCTATTGACATTTTTTAGCTCAATTTTCAGTTGTAATGCGTTTTTTCTATGATATTTTTCGCTTCTTCAATGCTGTAAATCAGATAACTATGGCATGCGCCTAAAAGTAGGCAATATTTCTGTGGGCGGCTTATTCAAGGGTCATATATAATATACATACATATGTAAATCCACTTATATGCCTCATCCTTGTTTAACACTTGTCCGTCTAAGACCATTTTTATGTTCCTCAAGTGCGTTCGGCAGTTGAGCGGCTTAATGATGATTGTAAGCCAATGTACATAAATATTTATGTAGGTTAGTTAATAAAAATATGAAAAAATACAACAAAATATTAAAAAGTGGCTTAGTAACTAGTTATAAAAGTTAATATTTCCAAAAGTGATCTAACAACTTAATATTTGCTTGATTGATCGGTTGAAAAGTGTGGGGTGTGAGCGTCAGTCCGCAGTCGGTCGCTCTTAGGCTATCATAAGGCTCATTGTGCTCGCGGTGGTAACTAAAATAAGCCTTAACTCAATGGATTTGGTGAAAATCCTGATTTTGGGAATTGTGTTCCCAACTGGCCAGCAGCAGAAGATTTTTGAACTTGCTGGATAGAGCAAAAGCCCACTTGGTAACTTATGTTACATCCGCAATTTCGGTTTGAAAGGCTGTGATGCAGTAATTTGGTTTAAAGCTACCTTCTGTGTATAGATTATTACAGAAGCAGCCCGCTCTTGTTTCAGGTTTTGATCCGTTGGTGAATATGCAGATTTCGTCTTTGGTTCTGTCGATCATAGAATCATTGGTACATTCTATTGGGGAATGAAAACGTTTTATTTAATTCCTCATGGATCTCCCTTCTCGATCGCATCGTCCAATTAGCCCGAGTTCATTAACAAGGTCGAGTATGATACCATACTCGTTGTGACGCCGAGTCTGACTCCAATGGGCTAAAATCATGAGCCGACTAGTTGGTTGGATGACACATGTATGGAACCAGAAGACCATGGGGGCTTGTAAACCCCACAATATATTTACACTATAGTCACATTTTTGTATTAATTTTAATGCATTTTTTTGAGAAAAGTATTTCACCTAACTGGATCACCACGTGATGTCTATTATTTCTCGTTGCTACATGAGTATTATTAACTAATTCTATTCACCGTTTTATAAAATAAGAGAGCCAAAAAGTTTTTGTTTTGCTGCACTGATATTTTTTTATTATCGAAGAATTTTATATCCCAATATTATCCATTCATTTTGGTAGACTATTTCGCACCACCTTGACCTTGAGCACCACCCTGTGCTCCTGCGCTTCCACCAATGCTGAATCCCATACCAGCACCCATCGTACCCCCCATACCACCACCTGGCGGTCCTTGTGGTGGTCCTTGAGCGGCACGACGATAGCGACTCTCTATGGCAGGCTTTTGAGGCGCTTGTGGTACTCCTTGTGGTGGTCCTTGAGCGGCACGACGATAGCGACTCTCTATAGCTGGTTTTTGAGGCGCTTGTGGTACTCCTTGAGGTGGTCCTTGAGCGGAACGACGAGTGCGACTCTCTATAGCCGACTTTTGTGGCGCTTGTGGTACTCCTTGAGGTGGTCCTTGAGCGGCACGACGATAGCGACTCTCTATAGCGGGTTTTTGTGGCGCTTGCGGTACTCCTTGAGGTGGTCCTTGTGGTATGGGCTCAGCATTTGTCGTGTACTGTAAAGCGAATTAGGACTTCATATTATTGATTTTCTTTATGATTAAAAAGGTTGAACGATTTATGACATACCAACAATGCTGCCAAAGCACAGAAAACACAAGCGGTCAAAATGAATACGCGCATCTTTGCTTCAAGAACCGGTCTGTACTTGCTTGAACTGTCGTTACTTGAATACTACTTTCCCAATGACTGCGCCAACCCAGTTTTTATAGTTCTACTACCAAATAACAATTTTCCATAGTGAAGATAGTATCTTATATTGAAAGTATATTTGTTTTTAAATTCAACACGCAATGCCGTTTCGTTCGAAATGCAATTATTGGTATATAATTTGTTGAAAATTATGAGAACAAATTTTTAAAAACTAATTAAGTGATAATAATCGAATATTTGTTTAATTGTCACAAATTTAGGTGCATTAAATTTTCAATTCAATTCTTCATAATATACATATTTTATGAGCAGATTTCAATATACGCTGAGAAAAAAGCGCTTTAAATTTCATTTTAGAAAACTTGAGTAACAGCGGCAAAACGGGTTAATCAAGAAGCTTTCAGTTTAATAATGAATTTAATAATTATTTAATTAGTGGAAGGTAGTAATTTTAAAGCTTTTTTCAAATGCTTCAAAATTACAATTTAAGTTACATAAGCAAGAGCTTTCAAAGCTTGGGACTATATATTTATACCCGATGGAACGCGCTGCCTGGGAGCAAAACTGCAAAAGTCATGTGCAAAACGGTAGATACAGAAGTACTATACACAAAATTCCTATTGCTACTGAATAGAAGAGACTATAGGAACATGATGAGAACTGTCTTGAGGCGACACACGCCCACAGAATGGGGCTGACAGATCGAGAAGACTGTAGGAAATGTCTAGAACAGGGTACCAGGGAAACAATAGAGCATGTTTTGTGCACTTGTGCCGCATTGGCAAGACTACGCTGTAAGCATATGGAATCCCCATGGTATGATACATTGGAAGAGGTATCGATAGAGAGACCGCAGAGTCTGTTAAATTTCGTGTAAAGCGCAGGCGTCCTAAAGGATGACTACTCCTCTTGGTCATAGCAACTAAACTCCACCCGGTATCGCAAAAGATCAAACTGGTCTATACGTGGCTTATTAGTCTACCAGACTAACCTAACCTAATCTATACTCTGAACAGGTTATATAATTTTTGCTACGATGTAATACCCAGAACTAAACAACAGTTGTTGAAATTTAGATGAGTACCTGCCGTTGACGGCCTAACCTCACGGTGCTCATTCAAAGTCTATAATATCAGTTCAAGCTGAGCATTATAGCGCAATTTCTGACAAAATTATGCTGAACTATGCGCATATTGAATTTTAGTCGCCACTTACGACAGGCATACCTTACCGCGGTCAAATTTACCCCCTGCCCGCTGGGGAAACCCGCAACGAAACGTCGGATACAAACTGACCAATCATAATCAAAACAAACATGCTATAAGGCATGCAAACAGTGTGCTATCACACGACCTTGGTGGACAATCGACCGGCCCAAAACGTGAAATTATCTGCTGACCGAAGTGTTCTCTCAATAAATCCATTGATTGATGCGATGTGTGGGAAATGGCGCCGTCTTGTTGAAACCAAATTTCGCCAAGATCACAAGCTTTAATTTCAGTCATCAAATAGTCAGTTATCATAGCGCGATAACGGTCACTGACGGTTACGTTCTCACAGGCATCATTTTTGAAGAAATTCCACCGACCCACAAACCACATCAAACCTTTGTTTTTTTCTGGATGAAATGGCTGCTCCTTAATTTCTTCAGGTTGCTATTCGACCCAAATGCGGCAATTTTGCTTGTTTACATACCCATTGTGCCAGAAATCGCTGAACAAAAATTGGCTCGAAAGCATTGGATCTTCTTGGAACTTTTCAAGGTCCCATAGAGCGAAGCCATGACGCTTGGGAAGGTTGAGCGGCTTCAGTTCTTGATCAAGTTGTATTTTATACGCTTTCAATTTAATATCTCGACGTAAAATGCGCTGAGTCGTTCCATACGTCAGTCCGAGTTGCGGCGAACGGCTCTAAATCGACTTCCCACAGTCTCGGTGTACACTCTTTGCTACCGTTGCTATATTTTCTTCAATGTGTGCTGGACGTGGTCTATTCGATCGAATATTATCCAATAATGAAGGCTGCTAAATTGGCAAACATTGGCCGGATAAAAATGTGTGTCACTTGGTGTTATCGGAATTGTCGGAAAAAGGAACTATATGGCCTAAAAACAGTATGATTGTATATTCTTTGATGTTATTGTTGTAGCGTCAGAAAGCATCTCTTAAGTAATTAGGAAGAATGCTGCCGAGTTGTCAGTCCTTGGTCGGATGAAAATCCGCGTCCGTTCCGGTTACGTAGACCCGACTGTCGTGGGGTATAAACTCTTTCACTAATACTGTCGTGCATATTTTTAAAATGACTTCAAAGATAATCTACCTTGAACAGTTAAGATTGTTCTAAACGGAAAATGTAATCTAACAAAGCTCTGTGTCGGTATCTCCACAAGAGCCCAACAGAGGACCTCCACAGTTCATAGGAGCTCAAGGAGGCAGCATGACTCCCTTTCTGATAAAAAAAATACAAAGTTGGTCAAAAATATTGATAGCTGCTTCGAGCAAGGTAGAACAGAGGGTTTGTCAAACAGCACTAGCCAATGGGTATTCCTGTGAGAACATTTCACGAATCATCTGTCAAGCTGATTCGAACCATTATGTAAGTCGCTAGTAATAAAGTACTATATTACTAAACACATGACTTATGTCTTGACTTCTCGACGAGTACTTATACTTTTTATACCCTGAACAGGGTATATTAAGTTTGTCACTAAGTTTGTAACACCCAGAAGGAATCGTCGGAGACCCTATAAAGTTATATATAAATGATCAGTATGTTGAGCTGAGTCGATTTAGCCATGTCCGTCTGTCCGTCTGTCTGTCTGTATATATACGAACTAGTCCCTCAGTTTTTAAGATATCGTATTGAAATTTTGCAAACGTCATTTTCTCTTCAAGAAGCTGCTCATTTGTCGAAACGGCCGATATCGGAACACTATAACATATAGCTGCCATACAAACTGAACGATCGGAATCAAATGCTTGTATGGAAAACTTTCACATTTGACAAGATTTATTAACGAAATTTGGTATATGTTATTTTCTAAGGCAACAATGTAATCTCGGAAACAAGTTCTTGTAACAACTTGTTCAAGATTTATTAACGAAATTTGGTATATGTGGCAACAATGTAATCTCCGAAGAAATTGTTCAGATCGGTTAACTATAGCATATAGCTTCCATACAAACTGAACACATAGTTACTAAGAGAAATGCACCTGTGAAGGGTATTTAGCTTCGGTGCAACCGAAGTTAACGTTTTTTCTTGTTTTGGTTTAAATATAAAATTAAGGATTACATCAGTATTTGTGAGCAATAATTAAATAAAATATCTTTAATTGTTTCTGCGCTGCTCTGTTTTATTGCTTTATATGTCTACAAATTGCATAAAATATATAGCTATATGCTCCATTAATGACCACCCTGACCCTGACCTTGTGCTCCTCCACCCATATTAGCACCCATACCAAATCCCATTCCGGCACCTGCGCCACCTCCAGCACCGCCACCGCCACCGCCTTGTGCCGTGCGACGGAAGCGACCGGTTAGACTCTTACCGCCACCAGGCATTTGTGGTCTTTGCGGCATTTGAGCATGTGCTGAGGACTGAAAAATGAATCAAATATGGTATTAGGTATTAGGAAAAATGAAAGTGCAGGAACAAGTCCTTTTTTAGTCCCTACACTCACCAACATAACCGCCAATACGGTGCAAAGCAAAGCAATCAATACTATGAATTTCATAATTCCGGTAAAAGCTTGACTTTGTTAGGGAGTAGTAAATTTAGAACTACACATTGACGTTGTCCACAGTCACTTTTTATAGTTTAGTTTCTGAACAAAATGGTATTGTGAAGATGCAATCGCATTGGGTCAGAGTAATCATGTAATTATGATTTGTTTACGTTTTGTCAAGAAATAATTGCCTGTGATTTTTCTATTGACATGCAAAGTGTAATTGGTCGGATGATCTTGATAAGGATCTGAAATAATAGTTATTTTTAAGGCTGTTATATAACTTTTCTTAAAAAAAACGTTAAATGGAAATGTTGTGGAAAAAAATTTACCATAAATGCCATTCTCAACAAAGTTTAAGGGGCTATACCAGGTGACACTTTCAAAAAAAAATTTTTTTTTTGCTTTTTCGATAACTTATATATTCAAAAATATCCTGCGAAATCGGCGAGGTCGTATTTTAAATAGTTTTTGAATGGCAGCGTTCTAAATAGCGACCGCTCAGAGGTGCAAACATATATAAGTGAAACTTAAACTGATAGAAATGGTCTGACCGAAATACTGACAGTATTTCTTGAAATGAATTTACCAGCGGTTGGTTCTCCTAATTTCTTGAAAGACAACTGGCAAAATATGGTTGTATACCACTCATAATTTACTGTTCTGCATTGTTCCGGTGGTATGTTTGCGACATGATCAGTTTCTCCAAAAAACCAGCAACCATTTGTTAGAAGCATTTCGTGCTTTTATTGAATGCGGCTTATCTGGAAACAACCACACAGTCGCCTGTTCTTCACTTTCGGGCTGATGCGCGTAATTCCATGATTCACCACCTGCCGATGTCATGGACTTGTTTCGTTTGTTTTAACATTTCTCTCGACCAATCGACACGTGACAACGTGAACAATTTTTTTTTTACACTCAAATGTCTATGCAATATTGTTGTACTCTTGTATTGTTGTCTCTAGCTCACGATAGGTCATATGACAATCTTGCAATATCAGTTTAAGCACAGCATCAATAGTTTCCAGTTCAACAACTGCTTTGCTGTCATGAAATTTGTCTTGGAGTGTTCTACGACTTCTATTTAATTCATCATACCATCGATAAACACTGGTCCTTGCTGAAGCTTCAATGCTAAAAATTTAATAAAGTTCCTCTATGCACTGTTGCTGAGTTAATCCACACCGTAAATTGCAAAAAATAATCGCGCATAAAAGTGTTCCGAAATCCAATTTTTGACCGAAATGAAAATTTTAAGTTACTGTAAACAACACAATATGTTTGACATCAAAAAGGTCGAACCTTACTTTAAAGTTACCAGATTGCAGCACTAGTGTTGTCAATTCTCGACATAAAAGAGAAAAGCTACGTATAATAAGTGACATTAAAGTCCATATGTTTCAATAAAATTCTCTTGGGTAGTAATATACTGATTTAAGCGATCTTTCAGCTTTCTAATACGAATCATACTTGACAGTTTTAAAATTGTAGTCAGTCGTGCAATCAGCAAACGCATTCTTTCATAAGATTTGAGACCAAATATCCAAGGTTAAATAGTGAAGCGAAGAATAAAGCTAAGAGAGTTTCTGAACGAGCTCGTTGTTGAAGTAAATAAATAGAAGTGTATTTGTCGGTACTTATAGTGAATCGTCATTAAATGGTTAGCGCACCACTTCTCACCTCACTTTTGTAGATAAAATTTCAAAATCAACTAGCAGTTTGATAACAGCGGTTCCGACAAAATACCAGCTTTTTAGGGAGAAAAGACATCAGGTAGATATCTTAAAAACTGAGATACTATTTTGCGTATGTACAGATAGTTAAATCGATTCAGCTAAACGCGCTGATCTCCGTCTTTTCCTGCTGGACATCTTCTGGGAACAATAGATTAGATAACATTAGGTTGTCAAAAAAGTCTTGCGGTATTTTTTAAATTTTTTTTTTCTACTATGCCGGTCTCTTTCGACCAATTCAGCGATTTTATCGCAATTTTCGACGACAGGCCTTCCGCAGCGTGGCGCATCTTCGACCACCTCTACACCAGAACGAAAACGTTGAAACCATCGTTGTGCGGTGGAAATGGAAACTGTATCGGTTCCATAAACTGCACAAATTTTATTGGCGGCTTGAGATGCATTTTTGCCTTTATCGTAGTAGTACTGTAAAATATGCCGTTTTTCTCTTTATTTTGCTCCATGTTTGCGACGCTATCAACGCTGCAACTAGCGAAAATACCGCAAGACTTTTTGACAACCCATTGTATTACATATTCTAGTTGTGGAATGAAGACAATGAAACTGTATGAGACAGGCGACCAAGAAATTATTATTGTCAAACATGCACCAACTAGCCCGCAAAGAATATTGGGGATTGTTTTAAAAAGTACCATACACTGTAAAATTATAAACAATAAAATATTGATTTTTCTACAAATAAACATTCTTTGATTTCAACCAAATCATATCAGTCCAATATCATTATAATACGTTACTTAGTTCTAAAATTATAATAAATTATACGAGGGTCTGTAAATGTTTGTTGCTGCTGTAAAGTGGCGCTAAGTAGCTGATAGCCAACGTCCAAAATCGTGCGGAGTGCAAAGGGTTAAGGTTAAAACTCCTTGACTCCCTCTCTTTCTAACTAGCTGCGGTCGAAAACAAGGTATAGCCGATTTGTGGCGTACTAAAGACGAATAATCAATTGACGAAGGTTTAAACCATCTACAGCTGCTTTTTTGGACCACAACGGCACTGTTTGTAATAGGCTAAGTGTGCTACGCCAAAGGGAAATTGGTCTTAATACCTTACATTACACCAGATTAACCAAACTCGCCATTTTATTCGTTGCTTTGCTCTTCCTCTCTAATTAGTACACCATAATATAGGGGTCCCACTAGTTTTATTTCGTTGCTCATACCATAAGAATAATGAACAAAAAAAGTACACAATTAAATTAAAAACTCTCAATATATTTCTGTACTGCTCTGTTTTATTGCATTAAATATTTTAACAAGAAAAAATTAAGAGCCACCCTGACCACCGCCTTGTGCTCCTCCTCCCATATTAGCGCCCATGCCAAAACCCATACCACCACCAGCACCACCACTTGCACCGCCGCCACCGCCACCAGGCATTTGAGGCATTTGCGGCATTTGAGCATTGGCTGAGTACTGGAAAATAATATAATATTAAATATAAAAAGTTAGGCTAGTAAGTTGGATATTTTTGATTATTCGTGCAAATAGATAAAAATTATAAAAAAGTCGTTCAGATCGACAAAATCCTTTCTTCAATCCTTTGACTCACCATCATTGCCGCCAATACCGTGCAAATCAAAGCAACCATTGCTATGCACCTCATCTTTCCAGCAAAATTCGTTGACCTTTTTGAACAGTAGTGAATTACAAACTATCTTGGTCTAATGTCAGCACAACTCATTTTATAGTTTACCTGCTAGAAGTTTTAGTTTAGACTACATATAGAGAAAATGACACCTCAATAATTTATATAAACACGATAAAATGATTTTTTTCCGTTTTGTAAAAGAATAATTGCTTGTGATTCTGTACTGTAACATGCAATGCTGATTTTCTCTCCAACAAATCTTGATAAAAAATGTTTAAACCGCTGTATTGTTATTAGCATTTTTGTAATTTTTATTCCCTTAGTTTAAATCAGTCGCGAAGATATAAATCCGAATATATTTATTATAATATTTATAGTATATAGTTAGTAGTTCATTTCAAGCTAAACAGCTTTGAACGAGTTCAGTTCGGTGTTTAGCGCACCAGTCGCTTTTTCTCATCGTTGGTTGATGCAAATATGTAACACCATGTCCGCTCCGCAGCCTCCACCAAGTTGGTGGGACCGGAACCCTTTATTGGGGTAGGTCCACATACCATAAAGGAGCTACTTCGCAGGGAAGAAGGAGTGGGCAGAGAGGAGCATTGGCGGCAAACGCGTGGTATGAGACATGCCAAGTTGCTAATGGGAGGATACAATCTAAGCAGGTTCAAGGCTATAATAAACCTCCCCAGGAACAAACTCAGGCTACTGGTCGCATGGTATACCGGCCACTGCAAGCTGAATAGGCACCTGTACAACATGGGCCTATCCTCTTGCATTAACTGCCGGTTCTGCGACTTGGAGCCTGAAACCCCGGAGCTCCTGCTGATTGACTGCACAGCAGTCTGTAGACGCAGGACTAAGGCCCTCGGATCAATGCTTCCGGATAGGGATCGCATAGCCTCACTAGCGCCCAGAAGTCTATTGAACTTCATCGATGCGCTGGGGCTAGGTGAGTCTATGTAGGTTAGGAGAGGGCACAATAGACCAAAGGTCGCGGTGCATTCCTCGTATTAATCAATCAATCAATCAATCAACACCATGTGAAATCAAGAACTAATCAAATGGGTACTTTCAGCGTAGAAGCCAGGTTTCGCACTTTCCGTTGTACCACTAGCATATGAAATACTCACTGGACTAGAGACATTGACCTTTGCTACATCCATCCTATATCGATTTTATTCTGTCTGACGTTCGATAAACTTCCTGCAATCTAGTTTTGAAACAGGCTATACTTTGGGTTAGACAAAGGTCGAAGTCCATTAAGAGTATTTCATTTGCTAGTTTGTAAGTTTGTAGAAAAATGTTAAGTATGTCGTTTCTTTCTTTCTCACCGAAGTTCTTAATTATTCATCAATATTTATTTAGTCGCTTTTAAAGTAATCCTCACTAGCTGTAACACACTTATGCCAGCGATTTTTCCAGTCCTCGAAACAGCTTTCATAAGCACTTTTTGGGATGGCCTTCAGCTCCTTCAGCGAATTTCGTTTTATCTCTTCGATCGACTGAAAACGGATTCCACAGAGTGGCTATTTCAGTTTATGAAACCAGTAAAAATTACGTGGAGCCACAACAGATGAATACGGTGGTTGATCGATGGTATTTACTGCGTTTTTTGCTTTAAATTCGGTCATAATTATGGATCGATGCGATGATACATTATCATCGTGTAAAATCCATGAATTGTTCTTCCACAATACCCGCCGTTTCCGACGAATGTTCTCTCGCAAACGCCTCAGTGCGTCCGAATAGAACTCCTTATTGATCTACTGTCGGTCTCTTTTTGAAAAAAATCAGCTTAATCGTAACCAAATATCCACCAAAATCATTCGAACGTCTCGCGAGAGATGCCGGGCTCGCTTTCCATCTCTCTAACACTTGCCTGATGATTTTCAAGCACCAAATCCTTAAAATTTTTTTTATATTTTCATCAGTTGAAAAGGTCGAAGGTCGTTCAGCACGAGGCATGTCTTCAACGATCTCTCGACCGACTTTAAAGTCTTTGTACCACTCGTAGGTTTGTACTTTCGATAAAATTGAAGCACATTCATACATTTTTTTGAAATATCATTTACCTGGAGAATTTAATTACTATTTCCGAATGCTTTTTTGTCCCAATGTACTTGGTTTAAACAGTACGAATCGGTTGCATTGACAAGAAGAAAGACTATGCTTTGTCGCTGATATTTGATGTGAATTTATTTCTGTTATTACTGATCACATATTTTATATGATGTCTAAGTGTTCACGTTAAATATTTGAGTTGCTGACCTCGGATGGTAAGCTTTTCAGTAGTTACTTTTCAAGTGTAGAATTGAAACTTCATTGTCCTTTTCAATATACAATTGTTGTCAAAAGTATTGTAATATTTTATTGCTTCAAATATTCAACCTTGTCCACTTCCTTCACCGCCTGCTTGACCACCCATATTTGCGCCAAAACTGAAACCCATTCCACCAGCTGCACCGCCACCGTCCTCTTGCGCAGCACGACGATTCATATATCTCTTGGGTTGGATTTGAATCCTTGGTCTTTCAGTTGTAATTGGTGTTTCAGCATTGCATCGGTGCTGCATAAAGTAGTTTGAGTTGTTAGTAGATGCTACTTGAAATTTCAACTATTTTTTCTTCATTTTATTTACCATCATAATGCTCAATACGGTGCAAATAGCAGCAATTAGCATTAGACGACGCATATTTTTGAAACAGATTTTATTACTTCGTAATGCTGCAGAGCCAATCCAATACTACTTTTTGACGATGCTACCAAAACATTTTATACTTAGTTTCGCTTTAGAGTTTATATGGATATAGTATTTGCAACAAATTACCGGAGATAAAAGGTAATTTGTTTAAAATTTGCAATAAAATTTTTTTACAATTTGTATGCGCTTTGTATACAGAAATGTAATACCGTTTTGTTTAATTACATGATGTTAATTACATGATTACATTATGTATAGTACATCTTATAGTATCTTTTATTTTATTTTAATTTTTTTTTGGAGAAATTTATCCACTAAAATTATTACTACTAATTGAATACCTATTTTTTAAAACCACTATGGAGGAATGCTTGAAGCCCAGGGTTACCTTTCAAGGGATCATGGATAGAGTGAATTTCACTGTATTATTTTTTTTTTTTTTCAAAAATAAAAAAAAAACAAATAACAACTCTAAAGTCATTCGAAGAGAATTTGTTTAAAATGACTGCAATTTTCGGAAGATTTTGATAGCGTTTGTTAGTTGAAATACTGCATTTAACTGTCTTGTAGAGTGCATCAAAATGCTAAACAGTTTTGCCATGCAAAACAACATTTAATTAGTATGGATCTCTGTGCATGAAGACATCAAAGGTAATCAACTTACCAACCTCCTAGTAAAAGAAGCTATAGCAACAATGCAAATACACGCGAGATTGAAAACAGAATCTTCGGTCGTCGATCTGCTCCCAACACTCGCTGCGTCCGAGAGAGATGAGTCCACTTCCATGCCCGTTTGGGCTTCTGTTCGCTTTTCTTTTATCGCAACTGGAGGCTGTGAGACATGCGCTCCGGCATCGGTCGGAAGGATCTTAAGAGCCGCCATCTCAAATCCTTAACTAATGGCGTCCTTGGAGTCGGACCGACGGACTCCTTGTTCAGGAGAGTAAGCACTTGCCGATATGGTTCATCGGTTTTCTCGAGCTTTATAACTCTCCAGACACGAGTCAGGAGAGACGGAGTGCAGTAATGCAGCTTCTCTTTTATCTCCTCAGGGGGGAAGGTTTTGAACGGGCGCATTGGAAGTGTCACCTTCTGGATCCCTTCCAGACCTCTCCAACCCTTGCTACCTCTTTTGAGCAGCTATTGGATGCCGTAGTGACATCCCGCATTCTTACACCTTGAAGATGTACTGTGGTTTCATTTGACCATCTTAATATAAAGCGGATATAGCGCCGCGACCCGCTACTACTCGTGGGAGACGGTTTCATCTTCCCCGCAACGATCGCATACCTTGAGTTCTATTAAGTCAGCTCGTTTAGCGATTTCGCTAAACGTTGGTGCTGCTCCAGAACGAGGCTTCTTACCGAGCATGGATTCCGTCTCATGTGACTTCTGTCTCTCAACTCACTCGAGCCTGCTGAAGTACCGTCCAATGCCTGATTTTTACCGAGGCTTTTAGCCCTCTTAGATTCCATTGCTAGTTCTGGTGATTCCACTTCGCAATTCCGTCTTACCTACATATCAATTTGGAGATTTTCCTGCTGCCCTTCATAGAGTCCGATTCCGTCGCGCCAGGCAGGGACCCAATCGAGACACTGTCCAATTTTAAGGACGGTTTCGACCTATTTCCCACCACATCCCTTTCGTTCTTTTTGTTTTTACTATGCATGTCTATTGGGTCCATATTCAGGGCCGTTATCCATCTCCCGAAAGGTATTCACATTAATTAGTATTTATTTACCAAGGTGAACGACAGTTCTCGGTGACATATTCTCTTTTCTCTTTACAAAAGCGACCAGCAATATAAGCTAAAGTGAACGTCATAACGAGCAATTGTCTGTTTCACTTGTTCCATACAGCAGATCTGTTGGATGGCGGTAATGTTGAACTTATATCAAGCAGACAAGCAAAGGCAGCATTTCAATCGTAGCCCTAGAGACTTTTGTTACGGTCGTCTTCAAATTATGGATCGTCTAAAGCATTGACTTCGATTTCATTACAGTTGTTTATCTTCGTACCGGGTTCTAAGGTCAACATCTAACACCATGAATTAAAATTTTTTCTTTAAAGCGTTCATAAATCAAACTGTTTGCCCCATAACAAAACTCGGGTCAGACTGTGCACAATTTTAGCTTCAAAAAATAGCCTGCAACCTACTGCCATGGATTGTCCAGGCTAAAGTTTACTCACTTTCAATCTAAGGCACCACACGTGAGGGTTACAACCACACCTATCACGCCGATTATGAGCGAACGTGTGAAGAAATTAAAGATATCATAAATAAACCTTCAATCCCTCGGGTGCTATTGAATTTTGGTACGATAGGCAATAGCTTTATATTTGTCTAAACTTGTAATTAATAGAAAGTAGCATGCTTCGTTTAAACAGTCGAGTCGGGTAGGCTGAAAAGCAGAAAATCACTCAATAGACTATACTTGCCGCTGATATATAGCGCGATTATAATGCTTTAATTATTATTCACTTATTTTGTAAGAGATATTTGTAAATTTTCATGTATTTGAGTTTGTGCGTTCGTATGATGAACTTTACTTGATATAGTTGTTACGTTTTAAGTGTCGAATTATTTGAAGTTTCGTTTTACTTTTCCATATGAAATCCTTGTCAAAAGTATCGTTTTGTTTATTGCTTCAAATATTCAATGGCCACCTTGTCCACTTCCTTCACCGCCTGCTTGGCCACCCATATTTGCGCCGAAGCCAAAACCCATGCCAGCACCAGCGCCACCACCTGCACCGCCACCGCCACCTGGCGCAGCACGTCGACTCATGTATCTCATGACTTGAATGGACATCTCTGGATTTTCCGTTGTAACTGGCATTTCAGCATTGCATCGATGCTAAATAAAGTAGTTTGTGTTGTTAGTACGAGTATATGCTACTTGAAATCATTATTATTTTTTTTTTTATTTACCATCATAACGCTCAATACGGTGCAAAAAGCAGCAATTAGCATTAGCCTACGCATATTTTTGGCACAAATTTTATTACTTCGTAACCCCGTATAGTCAACTCTATACTACCTCTCGGCGATGCTACCAAAACTTTTATAGTTTCGCTTTGAGGTTTATATTTCCTACAATATTTGTAAATTTTATCTCTGATAATTTGTTAAAAATTTGCAATAAAATGTGTTACAATGTGTACGTGACTTGCGTACTGATATTCAATACACTTTTGGCTAATTACGTGATCTTAATTACATGATTACATTATATGGTACCGTTCACTTTACAATTTGGAGAAATTAGTCCACTAAAAGTATTACAACTATTTGAAAGGATAAGTTTTAAAACCGCCATAGACGAATCCACAGCGACCATATTTACAAACTGGACGAAAGAGTACAGACTTGACCTTAATATTGCAGTCGATGGCGTCAAAATTTCGATTGTCAATAATCCTAAGATTTTAGGTGTAACTTTTGATAGTCTATGCTCCTTCACTCCTCATATGACCGCGATTATCGCCAAAGTACAGAGCCGCAACAAAATCCTCAAGTCGCTAGCCGGCAGCACATGGGGAAAGGACAAAGAAACGTTGTTGGCAACTAAAACTTCAATTATGTCGACGACATTAGACAGCACGCCGACCAGACTTCGGACGCGACAAACTTCCAACAAGCACTGAGCGCTCATTCACAGTGGAGCCATCAAGACCTTCACCGACTCCCTTCCAGTGAATGGCGTACTCGGAGTCAAACCACCACCCATCACAGACGAAGAACTCGAGTTGCCGCTAGAAACGAGTGTGACCCTTGCGCAGCTTCGTTCTGGAAGCAGGATAAATTTCTACTTATCCAGAATAGACCCCGATATATCCAATATATGTCCTGCGTGCAAAGAGTGCAATTTTTTTTATAAAATTCTAAATCTTAAATTTTTGTAAACCTTATAGTTTTTCCAAAAATTATATTCTATAGATTTCTATAGATCTATGTTGGTTCTACGGCTGTGCGCCAGTGATACCATAATCGCAAGGAGGAATAGTCAGGCTATCGGCACAGTGAATCTGATGATAGATCCAGATCCAATAATCCAGGAGCTTCACTAAGCCTCCTTCAACTGCGTTAAATGAAATGCTATAATAATAGCAGTAGGCATAATGGACCCGCCGTGTATTAATCTACTTTAATCTAATCTGATACGATATTTCTAGTCATTTACTTTTTATACCGCGAAAATTTGACACAACCTCCAAAAGAAACATCGAACTCCCTATAGACATATGTATAAATTATAAGCGTAAAGAGAGCAGGCGATGTAGCCATATCCGTCTGTCTGTCTATATATACACCAGTTAAGGGACCAGTTAAAATCATCTCCTTATGTGGCAAACTTTTTTATTTGATTATTTGATTACGGATTTTTTTTTTGTATTTGTAAAGGGTATTCTAGTTAACTTTTTTTCTTGTTCTTTACTCTTTTTTAAAACACATTAAAAATAAATATACCAATATTAATTACTTCGTCAATTACTCGTGTGAATTACATTGCCATCATTAGTTAATAAATAAAAAGCCGCATTGAAAATTTGCAATCAAAAATATTCAAGGTGTCGCTAGTAAACAAACAACAGTTATGGTGCTTTGTTTAACAATTTTGTTGACAAATTGTATAAAGTAATCATGAGTTATCAATCTGGTTGCTAATGCAACAGAAATCTATAAATGATGATGTACGAACATGCTAAAAAATCATTTGAGGTTATGAATAATTTGTATTGTATGTTTGTACATATATTTGAAAGGAAAATGTATTAAATTTACTACACAATTTATGCATCATAATACTGCTAAAATATCTAATTAATTAATACTAATTATTCACTTAAATAAATAAATTATCTATTACAGGAACAACTCGGCTACATAGTCTTCAGCGGCATACGCAAAGTAAACGGCGCTAATGGCATACGCATTATAGTACAATCCTCAAAGCATCCATCGTTCGTCGAGGATCGCATTGAAAGCTTCTTGGAGAATTATTTGGTAAACAACTAAAAACTTAAAAAAAAAATTTAAAGAATTTTAAAACTAATTTTTGCTCTTTTGTACAGCAAACCATGGAAGAAATGCCGTTGGATGAATTTGAACGCCATAAAGACGCTTTAGCATTGAAAAAATTGGAGAAAGCCAAAAATGTTACACAACAGTTCCATCAATTCTATAATGAAATCTCTGTGGGACAATATCATTTCGAACGCGATGAAGCGGAAGTGGCGATTTTGCGTAAAATTACGAAGGAGGAGTTTTTGGAGTGCTTCAAGGTAGGTTTCTAAGTGGAGGAAATTTGTGAAAGAAAAAAATGTATTTAAATAATGGAAGCAGAATGTATGAGAAAAGAATCTAGTGAAAATACGGAAATATAAAGACGGAGGGCCAGTATTTGTATAGTGTTACCAGAGCCATAAAGATAGACCGGGCCCGAGGATGAGTGTTGTGTTTTTTTGGAGAAAAAATTTGCTATAGAGCAAAGGACCCCCCTGAGAACTCTGAATCCGTAAGGAATCATCATATTTTTATAGTGTTACCAGGGCCATAAAAAGAAAACCAAGGACCGGGGATGAGTGTGGTGAATTTTTAGAGAAAAATATTGTTATAGAGCACCGGACCTTCCTGAGAACTCTGAACCCTGAAGAAATCATCAGATTTTTATAGTGTTACCAGGGCCATAAAAAGAAAACCAAGGACCGGTGATGAGTGTAGTGAATTTTTTGAAAAAAAAAATTGTTATAGATTACCGGACCATCGTGAGAACTGTGAACCCGAAATCATCTCCCATTTTCTTTCGTTCACTGAATGTTACAAAACAAACATCTTGGGATACAAGAGTCGGTATGCGCATAAAAAAGGTTGTTTTTTGTGGTTTTCAGTAAGCACTGTCTCTATATACATATGTAATTCCTTATTTGGAACTTAATATATCCACCCTGAAAGAATTGTCCGCGATCTTCAATTTTCTTTCGTTAACTGTGTGTTACAACAATATCTTGAGATACAGCGGTCGGTAGACCCATAAAATGTTGTTTTTGTTGTATTCAATAACCACTGTGGGCAAATTCTTTATATAATTTCTTATTTTGTAGCTAATGTATGCTTATAACAAAATAATGAGTCCTCCTCTCACTTATTTGACAGAGCTTTATCACTCGTGACGGCCCCGAACGCCGCGTACTCTCCGTGCATATTATCTCTACACAAACAAATGAAGTGGATAACGAAACCGACGCGGCCGAACCAGAAATAACAAACATGGAAAGACACGTGAAAATCACCGATTTGGAAACCTTTAAATCAAGCAAAGAATTATATCCAATTTGTTTGCCAGTATTGGATATTAAAGCGAAAGGGGCTCGTAGTAAATTATAAATATTTTGAAAAAGATAAAAATAAATAAATAACTTACAAACATGTATACAAAACTAACAACAACACTTTATTGGCTAAATTATTCGCTTTTAATTATTAAGAAAAAGGAATAGCAAGACAAAAAGAAAAAAAGCAAGAACAACAACAAGAAATATTGGTTAAACTAAAGCTAACTGTTGATTTCGGTGAGTTGCATTATTTTATTTTTTATTTTTAATTTTTTATTATTTAAAATTTTTTTTTTTAATTTTGTGCTAAAAACCTAGTTATACAATTATTTTTTTTTTAATATTTCATACATTTATTAAGCTACCATTGCTTTCACACATTTACACACATGTTTAATGGTTATGTACCTCAAGTCCGCTTGCTATAACTAAATTTAATCAATTAATAAATATTTAAAATGCAAATTTTCATCAAGTTATCAATTAAAAGTCGTAAAAAAATTTATTAAATTTCAAAATTAGACAACAAATGTTTTATTAAATTATACACACATATAAACATAATTAATTAGTGCAAAATTATATAAAATTAGCAAGAATGCAGTTATAAATAAAGAAAAATTTGTATTAACAGCGAATCGTTTTTGATGAATGGGCTGTTGAGTAGCGCGCTGTTCGGTATGAGAAAGCCGGTCTCCAGATTGTGTAATTCTTGTGAAATTAAATCCTTAGAGCGTTGATTGTGCTGCGAAAGTGAAATGAGTTACATATGTAAATGTTGTCATACATACCGTAATTTAATTAATTAAAAAAATATCTGTCCAGTATATTAAATGTTTTGTCATACTTTCACAAAATAAATAAAAAAAATTGAAAACTTAATTTTGTCTACCAAAATTGGCAAAAATTAATTTAAAAACTCTCCACCCTGGTAATAATACAATTTTTTTCCAACATTTTCAAAATTGAAAATTTTTAATTCAATATGTTTGGGGCTAATTGAAATTTTATTTTAAATTTAATTAAATTATTAAATTTTTTTAATATTTTCAAAACATACAAAATAAAAAAGTATTGAAAATTTATTCTTAATCCCAAAATCAAAATGAAATTTTAATTTTTAATACAAGATGTTTGGGATTAATTGAAAATTTAATTTAGTTAAAAAATTAAACATTTATTTTCTTTTTTTCAAGAAATCCAAGATATAAAAAAAATCTGAAAATTTAATTCTTAATCCCAAAGTTAGAAATTTCAAAATTTAGTACTTAATTCTGGAATTAGAAAATTTAATTCTTAATCCCAAAATTTGAAATAAAAATTGCAAATATAATTTATAATTCAAAATTCTCTACTTTTTTCCAAAATCGCAATTCAAAATTGAAAATTTTTAGTTCAAAATGTTTGAGATTAATTGAGATTTTATTTTAAATTTAGTTCAAATATTAAACAACTATTTTCTTACTTTAAAAAATACAAATTATAAAAAAAAAACCCGGAAAATTTAATTCTTAACCCCAAAACTGGAAATGAAAACTGAAAATATAATTTACAATCCAAAATTTTTGAGTTCAAAAATCTCATCCCTGGTTACTATACATACATATGTTTTCCAAAATCAGAATTCAAATTTGAAAAGTTTTAATCCAACATGTTTGGAATTAATTGAAAATTTGATTTAGATTTAGTTAAATTTAATTTTTTTCATATTTTCAAAAATTTCAAAATATTAAAAAAATATTAAATTTTTATATTTTCTTTTATATTCTTAATCCCAAAGTCAGAAATATTAAAATTTAGTACTTAATTCCGAAATTAGAAATTGTAAATTTAATTCTTAATCCCAAAATTGGAAATATAAATTGAAAATATAATTTAGAATCCAACATTTTTTAATTAAAAAATCGTATCCCTTGTTACTATACATGTGTTTTCCAAAATCGGAATTCAAAATTGAAATTTTTAATCTAAGATATTTAGTATTCATTGAAAATTTATTTTATATTTAGTTAATTTAGTTAGAAATTTCCAAATTTAATACTTAATTAATTTGTGGACTAGTGTTATTTTTAAATGCATTATTTGCAATCCTGGTTGTAACCCATTATTCACCTACCTGATTGAGCACCGATATTTTATGCTTAAAGCTGATTTTGTCATTTGCAATTTCCTTGAATAATCCACCCATGTCGATAAAGATATTATTGCGATTGCTGGATTTTTTAAGCGCCTGCGTCAATTGTAGATAGAGAAAATCACGGTGTAAGTGTTGGAAATAGGCTATGAGATGCAACGGTTTGCCTATTGAAACGAAAATTTAGAATTTAGTCAAAGCTCTGTATGAAAATAATTTTTTTAAGATGAGGCAATAAAAAAGCTAACTTGGGCTGCACCGATGCTTTAATAACCTTTACAGAAAATCGAAATAGTAGTACCACCACTTCAACCTGGGAAACCGCCCGTAGTGGGGACTCCTATTGTCTGATAACTCTCCTCTCCCCAGTAGTGAAAACACTTGAGGCCTTGTTACTCCCGACCTTCCGAAAAGTGCACAGCACCACCACATCACTTAGCGTCATAAACGTCCAGATAGTTCGTGGCCTCAACCAAAAACCTGCGAGAAAACGATCCTCATAGCGTTGCGCTAACTCTTCGCCCTTTCTCGTTGAAAGGCACCTAATACTCTCCCCCATTAAATCCACAGCGACAATATTTACTCACTAGACGAAGGAGTAAAGTATTGACCTTAATTTCGCCGTCGATGGCATAAAAATTCCGACTGTCAATAACCCTAAGCTCCTTCACTCCTTACACAACCGCGACCTAAAGTCGCTAGCCGGCAGCACATGGGGAAAAGGCAAAGAAACGTTGTTGGTAACATACAAGGCAATCCTTAGGCCGGCCCTTAACTACGCCTTACCAATATAGTCGCCTGGATGCAGTGAGACACAGACGAGAAAGCTACAGACATGTCAGAACACTGCACTCCGGACTACAACGGGATGCCTCTTGATGTCATCTGCACAGCGATATCCGCATACTCCCAGTTAAGGATCATAATGCAATCCCCTCCAAGCAGTATTGCTTGGGTGCTTTGGCAGAAATCATCCCTGTAGTCACCTGCTTGTAGCGGAGCCGCCTCCTAGGAGCATCAGGAGGTTCCCCTCAACTACGTCGACGACATAAAACATTACGTCAACCAGACCTAGGACGCAAAAAACTTCAGACTTTCACAGTGAAGCCATTAACATCTTCACCTACTCCCTCTCAGTGAATGTCAAATTTCGTAAAACTATCTCTAAAATTTCAGATCGTTATCTCAGAAACTGAAGGACTAGTTCGCTTATATACATACGGGCATGACTAAATCGACTCAGATGATCATTTATATACTTATTTTATAGAGTCTCCGATGTTTCCTTCCGGGTTTTACAAACGTCGTGGCAAATTTAATATACCTTGTTCAGGTTATAAAAATATATGTACCTTTTATCGAAAACACCGGACTCTCCACCACCGAACTACTGCCGCTCTCAATGCGTTCGGTGAAATTCTCCAATTTCCAATAGTAGGTGAACACCTTCAGCTCGCGATCGCTTAGCATTGTGTTATTGAACTTCCGCACTTCTTGCAACAGTTCACTAGATATGGGCGTGGCTTGACTCTTTGTGTGAAACGATTTCAATTGTGGCAATTTTTTAGGCAAAACATCTTCCGCTTCCATGGCCGCTGAGGACTCCTCATATTCGTAGCTAACTTCGGCGGAAGATGTGTCCACAGCATTATCTTTGGGCTCCACAATCGGTTGGAATTTCGGTTTATTGGCTGTTGTGGGTTTGACACGCTGCGGTGGTTTATGTTGTTGTGCATATGTTTTTGTTGTTTGCGTAGTTGGTGACGGTGTAGCTGATGTCGCGGCTGCATATGGTGTTACCGGTATGCTGGTTGCTTGTTGTGCATGTGGCACAGCAGGCGGTGTAATTGTTGCTGTTGCGAAGGTCATTGGTGGCAGCAGCAACTGTGGCACGTTAATGCCTTGTTGCTGCGCTATGTGTTGCAATAAAATTTTTATGTCTTGCAACTCTTTATAGAGCTTAGCTTCCAAATCACTAAAAGCGAGCTTCAATTCGGCTGCAAATAAGTATTAGTTCAATTTACGGTTAGAGAATTTTATTTCGAAAATTATGTTAATCCAAGTTTGGTAATATATACCTGATCCACAAACTCCTTTAAGCTTCTTCGTGGTGACTGCCTCAGCGCTTGCGCGCACCTCACCGGCGGTCACTGTACATACAGCCTTTTGTATTTCGCTTGGCAATTTTTCATCATCCTCACTCTCGTTTTCTTCTGCATAGCCTACAGTTTCGTTGGCATAACCTATAAAGAGCACATTTTTTATTTGGAATAATAATTAAATAGCGGGTATTGACGCATATCAAGGTACCTAGCGTGCTGAATCATTACCATAGTCTACTTCTAGACTTTTGAAAATTATTTATTGGTACTATAATATTCGGAAGATATGTCTGAAAAAGCTCTAGGGATGATTTTTCCTTCCTCAAAACTTTTAAAATAGTTTTTTGTATTAATTTTATTCGTCAATAAAAAAAATCCTCTCGAAAACTTCTTTTTACTTCAAAACAGAAAATATTTGGAGTCCTATGTACTCCTGACAAAGCTTTCTCTACTGCAATAGGTTCGTATTTCGTCAATGGTTATGGGCCGTGGAATGAAAACTGCTGCCCGGGGACGATTGTAATGAATAGTAAGAAAAAAATTTAAGAACTCCGGATCTGGAGGGAATCGTTCACCATCTCCCTCCTCTCACTTTCACTGGGTAGATAAGGTTACACTAGCCGGCTGTCACACCATACGTAGACATATTGGTCTTTAGTACTGCCAGATGGAGGTTCAGTTTAATTTTTGGTGAAATATTTATCATTCAGGACGTCAACGCTTTTTACGAACTTTAAGAGTGACTTGATATTTAATTTTGATATCTCATCTAGTAAGACAAAGAGACAGAACAGGAGGCAGCTGTTCCAGCATCTCCCTCAAGCCTACTCCCCTGCACACTCTCCCTGTGATGCCAGTACGTTGTGACCAGTCATTAGGCCAAAAAACTTCTTGTAGTCCGTTCGAGACCGTGTGATTAGGAGCATGCGTGTTTTTTTTCGCAACTTTCCAATTCCAGGTCTGATCCGTCTGTCAGTCTTTACGGAAATCTCATTGTTTATCGTTTTTAGTGACTTCCGTATTTCTTGTACTTTTCGGTAACCAGACGGATGTCACTTTTCGCATCGCATCAGCTTCTCGTTTCCCCGACTTCAGACGTGCTTTGACTTCCCACATGGCCCTCTTATGAAATCAAAAAAATACAAACTTACAATATTTTAAGACTTGTTTTTTAAACATCATATTGACAGCGGTTACTCTGGCTAGGTCATGTCGTCCGAATGGACGAAAACGCTCTAGCTCTGAAAGTATTCGACGCAGTACCCGCTGGGGGAAGCAGATGAACAAGAATACATCCATTCCGTGAAAAACCAGTTGGAGAAAGACCTGGTCACACTTGGAATAACCAATTGGCGTCAAAAAGTGAAAAGGAAGGACGACTGGCGCGGTTGTAAACTAGGCCGCGTAAGCGGTGTCTACGCCAATAAAGAAAAGATGTTATGATTGTCTCCCACTATTTTTCTTATGATTTCCTTTCGAGACTTTTCAAGGTTACTCCAGTTGTATATCTCAATTGCAGATGGGTCGCGATATCCTTAGTCCTTCCATTGGATGCCTGGAAGAAGACTTTCGCTGGAGCATCAGGGGTGTAAATAGGGGGTGATAGTTACTCTCGGTATCACGGGCAACGTGATTAACTTTATGTAAGGTGTGGTAATCAACACGTGTTGAACAAGGTTACAAAAAAATGTGTCAATGAAAGGAACACGAAAACCTCGGCCATTAACCAAATAAAGCTAACAAAAAGATCATTATGCTTAAAGATTATTGTTACTGATTTATGGGACCTCAGATCCGACAACGCGTTTGAAATTCTGCATGGACGAATTAGGTTGTAGAAGTCACCCGCTATTTTTCTTAAAGGATTTTCTGAGGCTTTAAAGGACTTAAGCTGTATGACCTTGTTATGGATGATCCCGCAGTATATTGTTGATAACTGAACAACTCGGTTCCCTGGCATCGATCAAAATTGTTGATGTAGTCAATAAATAAATAATTTTAATAATATCTGTCTACTTTCGCTATGTTTTTTATGCTTGCTGACTGATTCTTAAGTTTCTTCGATGGCATTTCCTGTTATGTAAAAACTTTTCACCCTTACTGAGCGGCCTTAAAACCCGTAGAACTCTGCTAAAATACACCATAAAAAGCGGAAAAAGTTTGGTCCAACTTCTGACGAAATCTAAGTGCCATCAGTATTGATGTTTTTCATCACTTAAAACACACTGCCAGAAGTAACAGTGTTGGGGTTGAAATCGAGACGCATAAAATAATATATTTCACCTACTTTTTTGCAAAAAATTATCTGGAAAAGTAGCGAACAACAAATTGAATGAAATACCATATGTATTTTTACCGTTTCTCCCAACGATACCCGTAAATTATGAGAATACACAAAAAATGCGCGAAACAACAAAAAAATTGTACGGTTAATGAGAACCTAAATTGCATTATCTCGGCTATAATTTCATTTCGACCTTTATATTACGTGCAAATGCGTCTCAGCTCCGTTTACCTACTCCATTTGTGGTTGTAAAATTGTCCGCTGCTGTTGTTTTGGCCGCTTCAGGTGGCAGCTGGGCGCTGGTAGCAGTTGTGGGTGCTGATAGCGCTATAGCGGGTTTATATGGCTGCTGCTGTTGTTGTTGTAGTCGCTGGTATTGCTGATGATACCACTCTTGTTGTTGCAGTGGCTGTTGTTGTTGCTGTTGCTGTTGTTGCTGTTGCTGCTGCTGCTGTTGTGGCGCAAATACTGCTTCCTGCTGTTGTAGTTGTAGTTGTCGCTGACTTGTTGGCGTCCCGATTGCAACGACAAAGTTGACAATACAATTGCTGGCCATAAATAATAGCCATGGCAATAATAATAAACGGGCATATTTTACAACACTTATCATGATGACGACGCCGACATACACAATGTTTGTTTGTTTGTTTGTAGGTGCGTGTGTCTATATGTGTTTATGTGTGCGTGTGCGCGTTCCAGCACTTTCTTTATATAAAATAAGTTGTTATTGCTTCTTATTTATATTTTTATATGATTTCTAATCCTACTAACAAATAACGTTATCGTGAGAGCTTTGAGTTGAGTTAAGGGGTTAGGCCAGTCTAGAGCGCTGAAAAACCGTATAATTTTGACAATTTATGCTGGGAGTAGAAAAGAGGCAACGAACTATCGCTTTCAGGCTTTATGAAACATTTATTTGAGTTTATAAAAACAAATTATTTTGATATTTTTTATTCAAAATGGCGACTAGTGAGACAAACTTCGAAAAAATGCTGTTTTATGAAGATCTCTATGGAAAGTGATGATCTCCTGCCAACTGAAACAAAACAAGAAGTTATCCCAAAATTATGTCAAATAAAAACTTTTTCATATAACTTTACGCTAAAGTTGTCCGATTTAAAAGATTTGTTCGGGGGTTTAGCTTTACCTTGAATGATAACCTATGACAAATATCGTAAAGATAATTTGCCAGGTAAAGAAATTTCCCAGATTAATCAGATAGATGGATTAAAATTTGAGAAATGCTCTGCGACCTGTGGTCTATTGGGTCCCCTACTGTTTTTATAGCTGTCATTACACCCAGTCAAATCAAAAAGGCTTGGTAAAGCTCCTGTTCCTGTATATATCCTCTCACCGGATTGCCCGATAGCCTGACTGCTGCTTCTTGTGATTACCCAGTCAAATCAAAAAGGCTTGGTAAAGCTCCTGCTCCTGTATATGTCCTCTCACCGGATTGCCCGATAGCCTGACTGCTGCTTCTTGTGATTGCGGGGCAATCCAAAAGCATGTGTCTCTGCTATTTGATCACAGAAGCGATACAGATCGATGGCTCAGGCCCCTAATCCCTAGCTTGCAGTGACCTGAATAAAATCCCACAAGCTGCCTTCATTTGTTAATGGAAAGTGTGATTAGTTTCTTAAACCGTTTTGTAGAAAACTTCCCAAAAACAGCCTCGCCTGTCGAGTCCCATGTACTTGTTGCCAGTGCCGTTTTCTATAGGCCCGTTCTTCTTTCCGTAGATCCTCCAGTAAAGTCCACGGTTCGGTCTTTTGGACTGATTGTCAGCGTTTTTTTCGTCCGGAGATCGGCTAACTCATTTTCTTTAATATCTCTATGCCCAAGTACCACTGCTAGTACGATATTGTTTTCAGTGACCTCTTTCCGTACATCCCCAAGTAAAATGTGGAAGCCCACAGCGAAGAATGGTACCGGTCCTATCGGACTGTTTGTTAGTGCTTCTTTCGCCAGGAGATCGGCTAGCTCATTTTCTTTGATGCCATCTTTGCCCAAGTATGCTTGCTGGTAGGATTTTGCTTTTAGTGGCAACTCTGTTAAACATTTTTCTGGACTGTAGTACCATAGTTGATTTGATTTCAACGAACGAGATTGCCTGAAGTGCCACTTGACTGTCACTGTGAATGGCATTTCGTTCCACGTGATAGTTTTTATCTAGAATTATCTCTGCACATCTGCTAATGACATGGATCTTAGCTTGGAAATCTGTCCATGGACAGTTTGATATGTGGTTCCACTATACCAGTCGCGATTCCAGCCACCGCTTTCGAGCCATCTATATACCATTGACGTCTTTCCCTTGATTTCAACGGATTGTTGATTTCATTTCAACGGACGAGATTGCCTGAAGTGTCACTTGCCTATCACTGAGAATGACATTGAGACTTTGAATCCCTTTTTAAAGTAAATTTTCTTGCAATATCGTCTTTAGACCAATGGAGGACTTTCTCCAATGGCACTGTACTTCTAAGCGCTTATTCATAAAAGGACTTGAGTTTGATCGATAAATTTGTTGGACAGCTCGATCCTATAGTAGTCAGATGTCAGCGGTTAGATCAAATAAGCAGCTTCTTGACGAGAAAAGAATAGTTGTAAAAGTTCAGCTCGATAGGTGAAAAACTGTGGGACTAGTTCGCGTATATAAAGAGACAGACAGGCAGGCGGGCAGACGAACTTGACTAAATCAATTCAGCTCGTCATGATGTTTATTTATGTCTAGCTTCAGTTTATGTTTAAAAAGCTACAGCTGATATCCAAAGTGGACAAGTGAGTAAGCCTTTGAGTATTATTGTTCCCCGATCTGAAAAGTGCAGCTTCGGGAAAAATACGTTAAAAGTTTTTCATTTCTAACGAATACCAAAAAAAAAAAATTTAAAAAAAACCTAGACTGGTCTAACCCCTGAAATAAACACGAGCCAACGTGTCTGCGGCTAAAGATTATTGCCACTTTGCTTCGGAGTAGTGCGAACACTTGAGGAATATTTTTATTTATTTATTTATTCTCTTAATTTTTCTTGACTTCGCTTATCAACCTCAACACTTGATCACGTATACCGCACTTTCTTGATCACTTAATTTATTGTTACTGATAGATGTCCGTTGATAAATGCCGTTAATCTTAATAAACATAACATTATTTTGTAGCACTTTAACGGTAGTCTGCATTTCACCATTTCATTTCATACATTTTTCAATGCCGGCAGTTGAAAATTAAATGCTTTTTTTTAATATTTATAAATATCCATAATTCGGAAATGTGTATGTATGGCTAAAAGCACATTTTTGCCGCATTCAGCCGTCTGCGGTTTGTCACCTTCACACGCGTCGCTTTCCGATTAAACACTAAAATCTCGAAGATTTCGTCCGTCATCCTCAACATCTGTATGCATATACATATGTACGAGTATATATGTACAGATGTCTGTACATACACGCTGCCACCCACAACAATTCAACAGGCAGCCCGTAAACATGTCGCTGATATTTTAGGCCTGTCTCCGAGATTTATGCTTGATGTTAAAAATAGTCCAAACATTTTATTTAATGGGTTGAGGAATGAGCGAATGTCAACGGAATTTCACATGTTTCATATTTATAATAAAAGTATGCATAAAATAATTTGTATATATATTTATGTAGGGAGAAAACAATATGCGTGAGAATTCGTGAAATATTTTTCAAGTAATTTAGTGAGCCTTTTGAGGACACCATAATTCTAATTAAGACTTAAGTGCGGCCATTTGTGGTCAGATATTCATCAATCATCATCTACTAATTAACTCACATGGGCGGTCCGATAAGTACCTACCCTACAAAAGAAAAATGAAAATTTGGAAAATTTACGATTAATTTCCTACTATGTGCTCCTTATACTTGGAGCTCCATATAAAGCGTGATCCATTTCGAGGTTCGCTACTTTTTTTAAGGAACTTCAAATATAAAGCGTGATCCATTTCGAGGTTCCCTACTTTTTTTAAGGAACTTCAAATTTAATGGGTAATGATTATTGTCATTCGAGAGAACATTGTTTGGCTTTTATTTTCTCTTTCAAATGTTGGGTACGTCTCAGATGGTCCATCGGTTGAGTCCAATTTTCGATGACTCGTTGGAGCATTTCGACTGGTAATTGGCGAATGACATGCGTGATGTTTTGTTTCAAGGCCCGAATCGAAGCAGCATTGTCCGCATAAACTTTAGACTTCACATATTCCTACAAGAATAAGTGTCACGATATCGCACGATCTTGGTGGCCAAAAGACCGACCCAAAACGTGAAGTTATCTATCTATCAGTGTTCTCTCAATAAATCCATAGATTGATGCGATGTGTGGGAAACGGCGCCGTCTTGTTGAAACCAAATGTCGTTGAGATCATGAACATCAATTTCCAACCTCAAATTATTGGTTATTATGGCGCGATAACGTTCGGCATTGACTGTTACGTTCTCACCGGCATCATTTTTAAGGACCGTTGTTGTTTTTTCAGGATGAAATGGCAGCTTTTGATTCTCTTCAGGTCAGGTCGTCATATTATACTTTCTTAACCCTACCTAAAAAATAGATGCTCTGTAGGCCTTTGGCGCACAGCACCAAACCTGAAGAGTACGGTGGATGGGACAACAGTTTAGAACCTAATTTCAAAAATTTGGCCGTGGCGACGGCGGAGGTGTGAGTAGATGTACTTTTTTTCGTCAAACTGGGAACCATTTTTTGCTTCTCATTAACAAATCAGCCCAATAATTCCTCAAAGTTGACTCCGGTGACCGTTTTCTTCTCTGTTGCGGATCACATCTTATGAATCCCAGAAAACTGTGGTCGTTACATGTGCAGTCACAATGTTTGGCTTCTTCGGCACAGATTCCGACATTCAATGATTCGATGTTTTCTCTTTCAATGAGTCAGTGCTTCGCTTAAACAGTTTCAGGCAGTAAAGGGGTCCCAAACTTGCGCCTGTTATCCGGAGTAAGCAAACGCGGCATCCATACTGCCGACGGCTTTCTCACGCCCAAAATTGTATGCAGGATATATGAAACTCGGTCTTTTGTAATGCATTCTTTCACAGCTATTTCTCGCTTTCAATCGACGGTCTGCTTTTGCCATGTTAACCTCCTTGCTAGTATTTTTCGGGGCATCTGGGCATAGTTTACTAAAGACCGACATGCGAACATGTCGAAATTTGTTAACGAAATTTTTGAGGTTTACCAAACCAATTATAAAAACGCATTGCCCTTCGATTTTATTGCACGATTTTCCTTCTAAAAAACAATCCAATCGCCGACTGACAGTGACAAGTTATTTTAGTTTTCCTAAACTCCACGGACACGCCTGTTTCCATATGTAATCGAAGCCAATAAATCAGTCGGATTCTGCTGAAATTTTGTCAGTAGTAGTTCTTCGATAGTGTCGCAATCGATCGGTAAGCTAAGTAATTGTCGAACCGCTCTCATCAGCATTTCAGCTCCAACGAACCGCTTGTCTTTTCTAATTTTAACCTTCTTTTGGGGTATCACATGACGCATAGCTTTCTTTTATGAGTACCACCATTATAAAGTCAACAGCTGTGGCTATATGACTCAATACCATTCTCTGCCGTCAATTTTTTTACGAGGCGTATAGGTCTAAATTCTCAGTGATAAGAAAAATCCCCCTCATTTGTTGAAAATAAATTGTATTTATTACACTGCCCAACGTTTTATTATTTTTTATTGTAAACATACTATATATCTACTTATTATTCCTAATCTGGAACCCTTTCTGCTTAAAGCCTTATTACCCTCCATTTTGTAAAAGAACCAAGGGTAAAAGACAAGACAAAAAATTAGATCTCACTGATAGTTCCATATAGATTTATTCAAAACTGCAAACTCTTACACACATACATAATTACAAAAATCAATAAATATATTGCAAAATTATTATTGTCACATTTGTTAACCTACCGAGAAGAATGACAGACGGAAAGCCATTTCCACCATATTTTGTGGCACATCGGGCTTATGACATACGTAAACCTCCTTCAACGGCGAGTTAAATAAACGACCGACGACTACGAAACGTCCCTTAACAACACTCTCCGCATCCGATGTGCTAGTTGCCGTGGCATCCGTGAACTCGCGCACTTGTATTGTCATACCATGTTCCTTAATGGCCAGCATACCTTTGCCAACGGCCGGTTTGGAGTTCTCTTGCGCCAACAGACGCCGATAATGTTTGGTATTCTGTAAAACGGCGCGTATAGTATGGCAAGCTTTACGCATTTCGGCAAGAAAGGGAAATGACTCGGAGTTCGCTTTAAGCGGACAGAACACCGAACCATTTGTATTGTCCACATAGACATAATAGAAGACAGCGTTCTTCCAGCCGGCGGAGATTTTAACCGGCACAACATTATTGATTTCTTTCCACAGTGATTCGGTCATTGGCGATTGCAGCTCCGAGTCGCAGCCATAATGTAAGGGATTTTGTTCGCCAAAGTTATCCCAATCTGAGCCGCCGCTATCAGAGTCCTCATTATTGCCGGCATTGCTGGTGGTGGCGTTTATGACGCTGCTGGCGGTTAGACGCTTGCGACTCGAGTCATCTTCACTCGGTGTGAGACTGTGTATGGACGAACCGCCAAGCGACGAGCAGAGGTGCGTCTCCTCATCGAAACCAAGTGTGCGTTGATTGCCGGCGCGTTCCTGCGTTGTAGCGCCACCTGTGGCGGCCGATGCGGCGGCGGAGAATTTTTGTTTTATGAAATTCTCAATTTTTCGTGACTCCTTCTCGGCGCTGGCATCATCAGGCTGCTCAACTTTATCCAACACCTCCGGACGCTTATTAGAGATGGACCAAAATATGGCTAACGATTCAATGCCGCATTGTATGAGATGATCAAGCGTCTCCTGAATTTCTTCGATGTAGAACAGCGATGGCGGCACAGTGTCGTCGGGCGACAAGTCTGGCGCATCGAAAATTTTCAGTATCACCGCCAGTATCAAATGGCTGCGACTGCAAATTGTGAGAAAATAACGACCGGTGGCCTGCGGCAAGGCGACCTCCTCCCACACATACAACTCCTTCACGCTCTGCTCGCTAATAAACTCAAATATGCCGCGACAGCGCATGAAGAGCTCCACGCTTGCGCGCACCTCCAAGGGCATTTGCGAGGCAAGCAAGTAATGATCGTAGTACAAAGCGCTGCCGTGTATGAAAAATTCACGATGCGTATTCAATGGCTCATCATTCCAATTTCTATAATCCATGGCCTCCATTTCGCTCAACGCATCAAATATGCGCAGCTGCGCCTCCTTCGGCAACGGCATATGGCGTGACTCTTTGAGCAACTCCTCGAAGAGTACCGGCTGTTTGCGGTGTGCGCGCAATATGCGCACACGTTGTATGCCACAGAAATGATGTAGAAAACTACGCAGGGCGGCGGTCGTTGCATTGCCATTAGTGAAGTTCTCCAAATTGAGCGTGGGAAAGGCGAAACGTATATAACCGATGAGTTCATCGGCGCGCAGACCAGCCTCCGGCTGTGAATGATAAGCGGCAGCATAAGCGAAGAGCACAAGCAGGCCGTTGAGTGAGCGATAGCAGACGAAGTAGGTGACATTGTCGACTTGTAGACGTGAGATGAGCGGTTTCGTTTGCAGCTCCTCGGTGAGCACAGCGTTCAGCGTGAGAAAGCTGCCACGCGCCTTATAAAGAAAATTCGTTTGCGCATCTTCGGGATAATAGTACAAAGAGTCTTTATATTGATCATTTTGATAACACTCAGGCGGCAGTATGAGTAGCGCGAATGGCAATGCAACATCTGGCGTGGCATCGGTAGTAGCTTTGACCGGCTGCGCAGTTGTGCCCTTATCAGCTTCGACTGTTGCGGTTAACGCGCGCGGTTGCAATTTCTCAAATATTTGCGCAAACATTGCGAAATTTTCCACCTTTTGCAGTTCAGCCGCGCCACCCACAGCGCCCGCGTTACCATTTGCATGCGCCGCACTGCCAGCGCCTTCAGCTTGACGTGCAGCGCCCTGAAACTTTAGACACACTTTAGTGGGTTCAACGAACTGCAACAACAGTTCATCTACATTGCTGGTGCGCACTTCGATGTCATCCAAAGACTTAAACCAATCGCCACGCTCGATTTCCGCGGTCTCGCTTGGTGATTGTGTAGTTGGATGTTGCTGTAGCTGCTGTTGTTGTTGTTGTTGCTGTTGTTGGTATTGCTGTTGCAGCATGGTGGGCATGGCATGCACGAAGCTGTCAACCATTAAGCACTCCGGCTGGTCTGGGAACGGCACCACACGGAAGCCAAGTATCGACTCGACGGCGGTAGAGCGACGACCAAAGCGAAAACGATCCGCTGCCGTAATTACCAATTCCAATTGCTTGTAGCACGGCGTTTCGTGTGACTTGCTAATGTGTGAGAAACGGTGCTCATGCGCGGGTGCCTGTGCAGCTGTCTGCGCCTGCCGGCCACTACCGTGCGCTTTGCCCTGCTGCGCTGGCTGCTGCGCCTGTCGCTGTTGGCTTGTTTGTTTCTGTTCTTGCTGTTGCTGTTGTTGTTGTCGTCGCGCTGTCTTCTTGCCCATGCGCAGCGAACTGCTGCGCGCAAACTCAATGCGCTTCTCATGTAGCGGTCGACGCGCTTGCGGCAGATACTCGGCGTAGAACAGCGTGCCATCATCGGCTACATATTCCTCCCAATTGGCCAAATCACTGCTATCGGTGTATGAGTCGCTAAATGTAGATTCGGAAGAGTAGCTTTCGGAGCCACCTTCCGCGCTGTGCAGCCCTAAACGTGCGCTATTGTGTTGTTCATTCGGCAGCAGTGGCTGTGATTTGCGCATCACGCCAAATATTACACGAGAAAACTAAGCGCAAACCTATTTACAAATATATATATATATTTATATATACATATATTTATATATATAAACACACAAACTTCTTGTTTATCTTATTTTGTTTTCTTTCCAAGCCACATCGACACTAAATCAAACGTCTTTTAACCGAAGCGCTGATCTAACCAAAACGCCATTCACTTCACAACTGAACGTTCCGTGTCTGAGCTAGAGAACAGTTAGCGCTCCACCAGCTGCTAAGCGCGCGCTATGTTGGCCAAAACGTTTATATGTATCTGTACGCTCTTCTCGTACTCTCTGCTCTGTTGCGCGTCATCTCAACACGGCGTCCAGCCCTTCCTTTCTGTTGTTTACCTTGTTGCTCTCCGCTTGCCCGGTTTCACACCCTCACATCGTGCTGCGTTCGGTTGTTCTCATGCAACTGGTTTATCTTCTCAGCATTGCCAGACAATTGCTTATTGGCCAACACTCGACTTTGCCGCAAAAATGTGCCCCAAATGCTAGGTAGTCGCCGACAGCTTGCCTTCGACTTGGCAATGTCTTTAAAATATTTCTGTTAACCTACAGTTCAGACGGCGGTGATCCGCACACGATCGACTGCGCGCTGATGGAATGTGTGTGTGCAGGGCAAACTGAAAAAGGTTTGGCCAGCCGGAATTGTTGGTTGTGTTGTTGCATGTAAACAGCAAGCAAATGTGCATATGTATATACTTGCATATATAAAGTTATATAATAACTTATTTATCACGCTAAGCCTCGCTCAGTATTTGTGCTATTCTCTAGGCTCTCTGCTCATAAATATACACTCCGAAATTGAAGCAATATAGATTTATTGCTAGTTAGGGAAAGAGCACATATAACAGTATTTTATTTCTCTTTTGTTTGTGCCACAATACCAAGTTATTTGCGGTTTGGTAAGGCTATTGCTTGAATAGCCACGAATAGTTTGCAAGTCTTACCTACTTTTCGTGATGCATTTGACTAGATAGTGCCACTTAAAAGTATGTCAACACTGCCGTTAAATGTCAATTGTGCTCATTGCCAAAAATAGAGAGAAATTAGTTAATTATACTTACATTTTTTTTAGTTTAATTTAAAAAAAAAGGATTTAATTCGAAGAAAGCTAGTATACTCTTCGGTCAGTTTGCATGACAGCTATATGATATAAAAGTCGGATCTGAAAAATATGTTCGTAGATTAAGCGATGCTTTTGACAAAATATATGTATATGAGCTGGCTCTATAAAAGAAAAGCGGACACTGTGCTAGGCCAGAGATTAGCTGACTTTACGCCTCGATGTGATGTGCGTTGGGAGTCACAAGGTGACGTCAGGGAAGCAGGCTCTATATAAGTAATGCAGACACCGTGCCTAGCCAGTATTTAAGTGACTCTCGCGCCTCAATGTGATGTGTTTTGGTCACTGACTTCAGGAGAAGCTGGCTGCCAGCTGGCTCTATATAAGTAAAGCAGGCATCCTGCCTGGCCAATGCTCAAGTGACTCTCACGCCGCAATGTGATGTGATTTGGAAGTCACAAGGTGTCTTCGAGAGAAGCTGGCTGCCAGCTGGCTCTATATAAATAAAGCAGGCACCGTGCCTAGTCGGTGCTTGGATGACTCTTGCCACTCGATGTAATGAGATTTAAAAGTCATGAGGTGACATCACGGGAGCTGGTTCTCTAAAAGTAAAGCAGTCACCGTGTCTGACAAGTGATTAGGTGACTCTGGCGATGGTGAAAGGTCAGGGCTATATGGTGGATGCATCAAAACTTTCCAGCTCTCCCAGTTTTTGCCGAGTCATCAAAGATACATTCAGCATAACCTTTCGAGGTGTCAATCCTGGCTTTGCGACCATTTGTTGAGCTTCACATTATTGTCGTATTTAATCCATTTTTCGTCTCTTATTACCATTCGCTTCAGAAATGGTCCGATTTCATTTCGTTTCAGCAAATAATCGCAAATGTTAATTCGGTCCATTAAATTTTTCACGACATCGAGCTTCTTTTTGTAACCAGCCTTTTTTTAAATGGTTCAAAACCGTTTGATGATGAATGTTAAGTTCCTTAGCGATGTCATGGCTGCTTATGTGACGGTCCTGGTCAATTTTTTCCATAATTTCATCGACTTTTTCAACGATAGGTTGACCTGAGCGAGGTGCATCTTTCACATCGAAATTTCTAGAACGGAAGCGAGCGAACCATTGTTGTGCTGCATCGTCTTCGTAAACTTCACAACTGCTATTGGTGGCTTGCATGACATACTTCCCTTTTTTATACGAAAATTTCAAAATAAAGCGAGTTTCTTCATTATTTTCACTCATTTTTGTACAGCTGTAACTTTTTTTCAACTTCCTCGATTTATTTATTTATTTTTTTCGATGAAGCTTAAAATCTCACCTTTCCAAGACTATATAGAGTCATTATGTATGGTATGACACAATGTGATTGGTAGCACGGGAGATATTTGACTTCAACGACATCCACTGACAAAATACGAAAAGACTCGACTTTTCTACTAGCCAATATATTGTACAGAGTCGCGAATGATTCTCTTTGGGTGTTAAAAACGTTACAGCATCGTAGATGGCTCTAGCAATCTTTATTTATCATGCATCATAAATCATTTTGAATTTGTCGATTATATAGCCGAGTTTAAAACAGCGCCAATTCGTGATACCAAGAGCAGGCATGTCCTTTTCTGGTTCTGATCTCTTTAACGGAGTGGAGGTCTTCTTCTTTTTCTGCTTCCCTCGGCGAGCACTGCGTCGAATTCTTTCAGAGCTGGCATCAAATAATTTGTTTTAAAAATGACTAATTTTGAAATATTTTTGTGTGTTGCCAACTGTTTCAAATTTTATTTAAAAATCTGTATGACTAGAACGGTATGTTTTGTAATGCTATACTCTTAAAATATTTAAACCTAAATTCCCAATCACAAATCTGTAGCCGATGGAGTAGGATCACATTTGCACACCAAAATGAAGTCGTAAAACGAAATGAGATTATTATCTTCCCGAATCACTCGGTCATTTCTGCTGAGAAAATAAAGTTCCATAAGTAATCTCAAGTACTTCATATGTAGTATGTACTAACTGATTTATGTGGAATGGCTGTGTTTATTAAATACTCTATGGTATTGCTATCTGGTTCTTCAATGGAATTCCAAAGAACTATTGCCAAATGTTTGATAATAGAATTATCATTAGCACGGGTTTTATAGGCATGTGGAACAGCTCAAATTACTAATCAAAAAATTTACACAATCAATTAGAAAGGTTTTATTCTGTAAAGTTTCCAACAAAAATTTGGAAAATTTAAGGCTGTCGAAACCCCCCTAAATTCTGGTGTGTGCATGTTGTTATTATTAAACAGCCTATAACTGAATATAGAATTATTTGAAACTTAAAAATAAACATAAAATTTGATAAAAAGAATCAAGCCAATTGAAATTACGCAAACTATTAATAACGTTCCACTCATGATAAGTTGTTAATACAACTTTGCAATAAAGGACTTACAAGTTGGCGAAAGATAGAGAAAGTTGTAAAGAGTAAATATATACATACATTCATACAGACGTATGTATACTACATATTCATCGCTAATTTTGATAATAATGATCTACATTACAAAGCGTTATTGACTTCCGTTTTGGCACCACACCTTGCTGTAATAAGTCCATGGGTTTATAACAACAATTTCTAATGTGTACTAAACACAATATTTACTCCAGTAGTGCCAGTAGCCACTAAGTTTAAGTCGTTGCATTATCTGCGATTAATGAATGTAAACATTCTTATGTTTTCATGAAGTTTTTTCGTTCACTATTTGCTCTAGAACTTACACAGAATACCCTGTAAGCGCCACAAGCTTTCAAGACAATACAGAGTGTTGTATGTGTTGTTGGGCTAATAGAACACTATCAAAAACACTTTATAAAGGCTGTTGTTTTTAGACCTGCAGTTTTCAAGAAGAAATAAAAAGCATATATTTTAATGGTATGGCCAAAAATGTAGCTTTATTACAAAGAAATGGTTTGCCATTAAATAATAAAATTCACTTCATACCGGTACACTTGGTATGTAAGAATATTCAGCAATAAGAACACACCCAATTTTAGCGTGTAGTCAGTAGTGGACGACTTTCGTTTTATGCGCCGTCGGAGATCGCGTATAACTCTATATAAAGAGTCATTTCGAGGTTCCCTCCTTGAAGCCTGAATCGAAGCGGTATTGTTCTCATAGATTTTAGACTTTACATGAAAAAAAAGTCTAATGCTGTGATATCACAGCATCTTTGTGGGCAATCGACCGGTCCGAAACGTGAAATTATCTGCTCACCAAAGTGTTCTCTCAATAAATCCATTATTGATGTGATGTGTGGGAAGTGGCGCCGTCTTATTGAAACCAAATGTCGCCGAGATCACAACCTTCAATTTCAGGCATCAAATAATCTGTTATCATGACAGTTACCGTCTCATCGGCATCATTTTTGAAGAAATATGGTCCGATGATTCCACCGGCCCACACACCACACCAAACCGTTGTTTTTTCTGGATGAAATGGCAGCTCTTGAATCTTTAAGTTTGCTCTTCGTGCCAAACGTGCCAATTTTGTTTGTTTACATACCCATTGAGTCAGAAGTGGGCTTCATTGCTGAACAAAATTTGGCTCGAAAACGTCGATTCTCCTTGGTTGGTTTCAAAAGCCCATAGAACGATGCGATGTCGCTTGGGAAGGTCGAGCGGCTTCAGTTCTTACACAAGCTCTACGTTGCTGTTAACGGCGTTGAATCGACTCTCCACGGTCTTTGTGTATACTCTCACCTATGGTTGCTATATTTTCTTCACTGCGTGCTGAACGTGGTCTATTCGGTAGACTATTATCCAATAAGGAATGCTGGGTCTCAAGATGGGTGATAGTGTTGCGTATAACACATTCTTTACAGAATTTTCGAAATAAAGTTGAACGATCTGTTTTCAGGGAAAGTCTTTCCATGATGAAATCTCAAACAATACTGAACAATATCAATATGACAGCTAGACACGACTCACGCGTGATCTGTCAAAAAAAGGTTTTAGAAAAATGTAGCTCTACTTAGATCACCGTTTATAATGGGTTGTCATTTTTATAAATGATTGGCGTGATGAACCGAGTCGTTTCAGACCTGACCGTCTGCCTGTCCGTCAGTATATGCGCAAACTAGTCTCCCAGTTTTTGAGATATCGATCTGAAATTGTGCTCACGTCTATTTTCCCCCTAGAAGCTGTTCATTTATCGAACCACTATATGATATATGTAGCTACTAAACAAATTTATCGATTCGGATAATAATCTATTCCAAGGCAGCGTATTAACCTACGAATAATTTTTTTTTATATCGAACAACTACAATACAATATACTACTGCGATCAAATTGAAAGGTGAATTTTGTCCATTTCATCTCCTTCAAAGTAATCCCCTCCCGCTGCAATACATTTATGCCAACGTATTTTCCAGTCATCATAGCACTTGGAAAAATCATCCGTCGTGTTGGCCATCAGAGCCTTCTTCGATTCAGCTTTTATATCCTCAATTGAGTCAAAACGGTGTCCGCGGAATGGTCATGTGAATTTGCTGAGTAGTCCAGTCATTATAACAAGTTCACCTCGGAATTCGATATACCCATTTATAAGTCTGTAGGTAGGGTATACCTACCATATGTAGGTTTTGAGACAACTTTAGGGTGTCAATATACAAGTATTTACAGACATATAAATGGGTATATTGAATTCCGAGATTCTTATCTAATTTAAGCTTAAATGACTGGACTAGAATAGCCAGAAGTTACAAAAAGGTACATCAGGCGAATGCGGTGGTTGCGGCACGATATTAGCTGAAAATGTGGCGAAATGATCACGAATAACCAATGCAGTATGAGATGGTGCATTATCGCACTTCTTTGTTCAATAAATTCAGACATAGTAAAAATCGAAGAATTCACTTTTAGAGCCTCACAAAACGACGAGTATCTCAAATACTAATGAATATTTTGACGTGAAATTTAACATAGATGTCACTAACAGTACTACCAACTTACAGAAAACAAATTTACGGATTCGAATAACACGCGAAGTAAGCTAAAAAGTTAAAAACTTAAACCCTCGGATGGAAAACTTTTTTATTTGATAAGGTATTTTCACGAAATTCGGCATGAATTATTGGCTAAAGCAGCGCTACATTTTCCGAGCAAATTTTTCAGATCGGACAACAAAAACTAGTATACAGCTGTCGTACAAGTTTATCGATGAAAATCAGGATAATTCTCTTTATACTCTTTCGTGCAGGGTATTGAGCAGTTTGGGATCAGACAAATGACATTGATAACACTTAACTGGACTTTTTCCTGCTGGGTTTTCGAGCAGTTTATTTACACATGATACATAAATGCATATATTCCTTGCTGACAGCTGGGCATTAAAATATTATAAATTTAGTTTTTGCAGACGACAGATATTAGAAGGCAAAAAATATCAATTTTTAAGCGCACTGTTTAAGTTGATTATATGAAGAATAACAAAAAAGAAATAGATAACAATTTGTTTTTTTTTTTTGTGTTGTTGAAATTTTGACTAATTAAATTTTATTATTCGATGTTAAGAAACGCGTGAGTGCGTTTCGAACGTTGCAAAAATAAATCAAGAAAAGTACTGATAATTATATAGCACATATAAATATATTTACAATAATGTAGATAACAGTAAAGAACGAAGGTTTGTTACAAACACAAAGCAAGTGCAGAACCAAACCCTGACGTTGACATTTTCATTCAGGAATCATGTGGAAATTCACATTATTACGAGGCAGTTGAACTTACCCGACGAGTACACACGATAATACACGAACGCTTGTATGGCTGTTGCTTTGAGGCGGCACAAGTGGCGTGCCTTCCAAAGCAATAAAAATTCACGCGCACGTCTGTAAAAAGATTTATAGATCAGACGTTAGAGTCAGCGGTAAAGTAATCATGTTCAGGTGCTATGGCCAAAATTGGTGGGACGGACGAAGGGACGGACAGCGACTGATAGTCAAATATAATAAAAGTTGATAGTGGTGCGCCGCATACCGAGCTGATATGAAAAATGGAAGTAATAATTGCCAAAATTGATAAGCGCGCGCTACTGATACGCCGCTAAATCGGCAACAAATCAGCCAACCCACCTGCCCAGCACCTCGCCCATTGACCATTTGCAGAAATTTAACAAATTTGGTAGAATATTTGGTTTAGTGCTTGGGCACCAGCGATTCGAGGCAGACGTATACGGGTATGAATAACGTTAAACGGTGTATATATAAACATATTGACAAAACAAAAAGTGATAAAAAATGGCAAGCAGAATTTACTAAAAAAAATAAGTAAATAAAAGCGTCAATTGCGGTTGTTAAAATTGTTTTGCAGAAGAGTGAAAAAAGTGAGCGAATTTTAAAAGAAATTATAAATACTCGATAAAAAGTTATAAAGTGATTTCATGAATGAAATAAAAGTTCATATTTAAGTAAAACAAGAAAATGTGTTGACTTCTTCTACACCGAAGCTATACTACCTTGTACAGGTGTATTTGTCATAGCAGTTATAAAAAAAATCTGGAAACGTAAGCTGCCAACGGCTTGCTTTCGACGGAAAAGTTTTTGCTACTCCTTTCTAGCCACGTAGTCACGTAGCCACGTATCTTTTTTGAAGATCTTTATCTTGAGTTTGATCTGTCAGTTTAAATAGCAGGTATATATAAAAAAAAGTTTAACCTATAGAGACTTGATTTTGATAGCTCAGTTTGTATAGCAGGTATATTGTGTAGTAGGCCGATATCGGCGGTTTCGACGTTTAAGTAGTTTTTTGGAGAGAAAATGACGAGTGCAAAATTTCAGTTAGATAGCTCAAAATCTGAGAGTCTAATTCGCATATATAAATAGATAGACAGAGATGGCTGAATCGCATATATAGATATAGTGACAGAGATGGTTGAATCGACTCAGCTCGTCACCCTGATCGCTTATGTACAAGTATATACTATACTTTATGGAAAAGCCGATGTTTACATCTGGTTATAACAAACTGCGCGGCAAGCCCAATATACTCTATTCAAGGCATAATTAATCTGCTGGAAAAATTGTAAGATATTCTCTGTGTATAGTTTTTCGTAGTGGTATACTAAGGTCCCACAGACGGCAGCGACGTTGGCTAAACATTGTGACAAGGTACCCGAAAATTGTATATAAAATTCATAATATTTAATTATTCATCAATATTTATCTTGTCGCCTTCAAAATAATCCCCACCAGATGTAATACACTTATGTCAACGATTATTCCAGTCTTCGAAACACTTTTCATAAGAACTTTTTGGGATGGCCTTCAGCTCCTTCGTCGAATTTCGTTTTATCTCTTCGATCGACTGAAAACGAGTTCCACGGAGAAGCAATTTCTCTTTGGGAAACAAGAAAAAATCACATGGAGCCAAATCTGGTGAATACGGTGGTCGATCGATGGTATTCATTACCGTTTTAGCTTTAAGTTTCGTCACAATCGTGGCTCGATGCGATGGGGCATTATCATCGTGTAAAATCCATGAATTGTTCTTCCACAATTCCGGCCGTTTTCAACAGATATTCGCATGCAAACGCCCCAGTACAGCCAAATAGAACTCCTTATTGACCGTCTGTTCCTCCGGAACAAATTCATGATGCACCAAACCACGAATATCAAAAAAAAAAGTCAGAATCAACTTGTTTTCTTGAGGGGCTCGGGCGTGGTTTTTTTTGGTTTCGGCTCGTTTTTTCTCTCCATTCCGATGATTGTTGGCTTTTTTGCATGTCAAACTCATAAAAACACGTCTCACTAACCGAATGTCCAAATATACCTGTTTGCGGTACACTTTTAAAAACAAAATTTAGCTTTATCGGAACGAGTCGAGCAAGAAAGTTTCAAACCCAAAATATCCACCAAAATCATTCGAACGGACTCGCAAGAGATATTGAGCTCTCTTGCCATTTCTCTAACACTTGCCTGACAATTTTAAAGCACTACATCCTCCTTCACTATTTTGATATTTTCATCAGTTGAAGACGTCGAATGTCGTCCAGAACGAGGCATGTCTTCAACGATATCTCGACCGTCTTTGAAGTATTTGTACCACTCATAGGCATGTGTTTTTGATAAAACTGATTCACCGTAAGCCTTTTCCAACATTCGGAACTATTCCGCAAACGAAATTTGGTTAGAAATACACAGATTTAGACAAATTCATGGTTCGATATTTTTATTCATTGTAAAAAATCGCAATGCTCTACTGAGGTGTACCGACTTAATAGTAATTAAAGGAAAGAAGCGAAGCAAATGGGTCGGGCAAGACGAAATATCTCCTGTCATCAAACAAACAGCCGTCGCACTCGCGACTTGGCTCTCACGTCACTGTTCGCAGTCATAATTTCGAAGTCTTACATAATTTCGTCTATCTTGGAACCAGTGTTAACACCAACAACAATGTCAGCCTCGAAATCCCACGCAGAATAACTCTTACCAACAGGTGCTACTTTGAACTGAGTAGGCAATTGAGAACTAAAGTCAAATTCTACAAGCCACTTGCTCAACTCATTTCCGTCCTACCATTTGGTGCAGAGGCATGGACGTTTGGCAACGGCGAATACCGCAGTCGATGGAACGATGAGCTGTATGAGACATACACGACATTGACCTAGTACAGCGAATTAAGACCAGCGGCTACGATGGCTAGGTCAAGTCGTCCGAATGGATGAAAATGCTCCAGCTATTTAAGTATTAGACGCAGTATCCCCCGGGGAAAGCAGAGAAAGAGGAAGGCCTCCACTCCGTTGGAAATACCAGGTTCTTGCTAAACTTGGAATCTCCAATTGACGCCAAACAAAGAAAAGGAAGAACGACTGGCGCGCTGTTGTAAACTTGGCTATAACCGCGTAAGCGCTCTCTACGCCAATAAAGAAGTAGAATTAAGGACAGTCCTATCAACTTACCAAAATACATTGTTTTGAAATATCATTTAACCGGCGAATTTATTTACAATTTCCGGGTGCTTTTTTGTCACAATGTATTCAGATCAAACTTCATATGAACATAAAAAAGATTGCATTAATCTATGAAAATGTGGTGTATTGATTCTGTTTGCGCACGCTTTTTAAACGCGCGAGACTGAATCAATTGGTGCACGAAAATGTTTATAAGAAATATAAAAAAAATTTTTTCTTTTGAAAACTCCGAACTTGGTGCTATTTCGAAGTACCACGCTAATAAATATAGTCTTCCTCAAATATAATACAAGTGAAAATGTCTAGAAACTCAAATAAAGCGTTAAAAAATTAAGTGTTGAATAAAATACAATTATTTTTTTTTACTCCTCACGCAGAGCAAACAATGCAGAACAGAGTAGCTAAAGTGAGAAAGCTTTATAAGACCTCATATAATATAACGCATAAACATTAAATAATATTAAATTAGAAAACCACGACGCAAAAGAACGCAAAACTCGGAAAACATACCACAAAAAATCAGTTATCGGTGAAAAATTTATTACAACAATAAATAATCAGTGAAATCAATAGACAAAAAAAAATAAAAATAAACTTTAGTGCGTATATTACAAGCAGCACATACCTGCACAGTCCATAGATTACCAAAATACACAAATACAAACGAAGCGTGTTGTGGCGGGAGGCGGGTATTGAACTTGATCGGCCGCCAAAAATGAGTTTCGCACTAAAATTGGCGCTTGTACTACTGTTAATCCACTTCAAATTGCACGGCCTGAACGCGGCGACCATAATCTATCGCTATAAAACGATTATCAGCGACAACGGCAGCAGCAACGATAACAACAACACCAACAATGCCAGCAACTTTAGCAAAAACAATTACATGCTGTTTAATGGTAATAACAACACCAATAATGCCATAATTGAAGAAACCATATTGTATGCAACAACAACACCGCCTACAACAACATATGATTGGCAAATGAGTGATAAGTATCTGCTGCTGTCGCACGCCACAAACAGTAGCAACAATGTTAGTAAAAACAACATTAACAATACACTATCAGTCCAACAGACGACATTGTTATGCGATAATGATGGCAAAAATGGTAGCAACAGCTGCGGCAATGGGCGCGATGTTCTCAGCGATGATAAAAATTTGAAGCAAGAAATCACTAACGTTCAACAGATAAGTAATATTAACAGCAACAATAACAACGAAACAGCTAACGCGTCATCGGTTCAGTTTGCTAACGCCGAGGCGGGGTTAGGTGCGCAAGAAATAACAACAAATAACAGCAATTCTCTGTTAACCGCGCAGCTGCAAACATCGAAGGCCAAGAACTATTATCAATACGATTTAACAGCAGATGTTGGCAATAACACCGCAGAACGGATATTGTTCGAGGATGAAAATGCAGCGATTCTTGAAAACCACAAATTCCTTTCGGCTACTGCAACTACTCAAACCACCACTGAGTTATCGCCAACAGATGAACCGTTCGAACCCAATGTGTTGTATGGTCTATTTCGCGGTTGGGATGAGATTGTAACGGCTCATGATCTTGTAACTTTTCTACGACAATATAAGAGTGAATTGAATAAAACTTGTATTATGGATGGCGTAAAGCTTTTATTTCAATGGTGGAGCTTCCAAAATGGTTCACTAAACTTTGCAACACTTCAGGATCAAAGTAAGTAAAGTGAAATAATTTTTTACATTATAATAGTTATGATTTATAAAATTATGAAAAAACCTTAACTTTAGCTGCATCGAAACTATAATACCCTCCACAAGTGCATTTCTGATAACATAAAAGGGTATAATATATGGTAGTTTGATTTTGATCAGACAGTCTGTATGATAGCTACAAATAGTATGGCAGCTACCAGATTCAGATCGTTTAAAATAGTGATTGATTTGATCATAAAGGGCACATAAAGACTTATACCAAAAAAAAAAAGACGCTAAGGAATTTCAAATGTTCTTATTTAATATGTACTACTATCAATACAATTAAGTTCTGCATATAACATCATTCAAATGGCCTGCACGACTTCTTTTGCAGAAACGAATTCGAAGAACACAATTTTCTTCTCAAGCTTGAAGATGTTTTGGTTTATTGCTAAATACCAATGACTTCAAAAAAACCCACAAGAAGTAGTCTCATGGTATAGAATCACAACAGCTTGGAGGCCATTCAATGTCATAATTTCTTGAAATAATCGAATCTCCAAACTTTTCACGCAATAACTCGGTTGTTGCACGTGCTGTGTGGCACGTAGCCCCGTCTTGTTGTAACCAAATGTTGACAAGATCAACTTCTTTCAATTGCGGCCAAGAAAAGTTTTTTATCAACAATCTATACCGCTCTCCATTGATAATAATGGTGGCACCAACTTCATTTCGCAGGAAGTACGGACCGATGATTCTAACAGGCTAAAAACCACACCAAACTGTCAATTAAGGTTTATGTAAGGGTTCTTCATGAATAATCTGTTGATTATCTTCACACCAGAATTGATAATGAGACTCATCGGAGAAGATGATTTTCTTAAAAACAGCGTGATCGTTTTCAAGTTGTTCTCAGTTCTTGGGTGAGAACAATTTTATACGGATACTGCCCAAATTCTTTCTCAACATCCAGATTGTATTCTGTAAACATTACTGAATACAATGAAAAACAATTGCAGATCATGAAATATTAAAAATGGCCAAAAAGATGCTTATAAATCATTTCATACTTATTGGAAAACACGGTATTAGTATAGTATATAATCAAAATAATCGTTCTCGTTGCAATATACTAAGATCAAAACCAAAACAAAATCGCTGAAATTTATAAAGTTTAACAAAACTACCATAAATATCTTTATTGAAACATCGTCATCATAAATAACACCGTTAGCAATAGATTAGTAGTCAGTTTTTACTGGATTTTGGACTCTAGAAAAAATTCGAAAAATGTATAATAAATTATATTTCTAGTAAACAGATCGAATCGGTTGCATGTGAAAGCTTCGTGCAGATTAATGATAAGCGCTAATAAAATACAAACTTTCAGTCTTCTTCGTTGATTGAATAAAAGGCAATTCATGAAATATCCATAAATATTTTTCGTGCTACCCAAATTCTTAATGAGTTTGGTTTTATCTCTTCGATCGATTGAAAACGTGTTCCACGGAGTGACAATTTCAGTTTAGGGAATAAGAAAAAATCACATGGAGCCAAATCTGGTGAATACGGTAGTTAATAGATGATACTCATTGTGTTTTTGGCTATAAATTTGGTCACAATCGTGACTCGATCCGATGGGGCATTATCATCGTATAAGATCCATGAATTATTCTACCACAATTCCGGCCGTTTTCGACGAATGTTCTCACGCAAACGCCAAATAGAACTCCTTATTGACCGTCTGTCCCTCCGGAACAAATTCATAACGCACCAAACCACTAATATCGGAAAAACAATAAGCAGCACATTGCTTTTTGAAATTAATTTGGCGTTATTTTTTTGGTTACTGATCGTTTTTCCCCTCCATTCCGATGACTGTTGACTTATTTGAATGTCAAACTCATAAACCCATGTCTTATCGGCAGTTATAATGCTCTCCGTGAAGGTGGGATCGAAGTTCGCACGATCAAGAATGTCCAAAGTGACCTCTTTACGGTACCCTTTTTGGAAAAAAGTCAGCTTTATCGGGATGAGTCGAGCAAGAATGCGTTTCATACCCAAAATATCCATCAAAATCATTCAAACGGACTTGCGAGAGATGTCGAGCTCTCTTGCCATCTCACCAACATTTGCCTGACGTTTTTCAAGCACCATATCATTCACTTTTTTAATATTTTCATCAGTTGAAGACGTCGAATGTCGTCCAGAACGAGGCATGTCTTGAAACAATATCTCGACCGTCTTTGAAGGCTTTGTACCACTTGTAGGCTTGTGTTTTTGATAAAACTGAATCACCGTAAGCCTTTTCCAACATTCGCAATGATTTCGCACGCGAATTTTGGTTAGAAATACGAAATTCTTGACAAATTCCTTGTTCGATATTTTTATCCTTTGTAAAAATCACAATGCACTACTGAGGTGTACCGATTTAAACAGATTCTGTAAGCAAACTGGTTGACAGATCGCGCTCATATTTGGTATAGTAATTAAGGACAGTCCCACCAACTTGCAGAATAATTTTTTTTAATACCATTTACCCCGAGGAATTTAATTACAATTTTCGGCTTTTTTTTGTCATAATGTATACAACTTCGCTCCGTTTTTTGGATCCAGAAAGAACTTGAATTAAATGTCTCAATTGCAACATCTACTAGGCTCGTCTCACAACAGATACCTACATATAATTTAGACCTGTAAAGAATCGCGAAAGCGCCATGATTCTAAAATTTTATTACACTTGAAGATAATTTAAAAAATGTACATATATATTTTTTCACTTTTATAAAAAAAAATAAAGGCTTGTATATATTTTGTTTACTTTTTTTCAAGTATGTTTTATTTGTTGATTGGTTCCTTCGCGCTTGATAAAGTTATTTTTTTGGAAGTAGATACGCTGGTAATAAAACCCAATTTCAGAGTTTATCTTCCACCTGTCGGTGACTAATGTGCATGGAAATGATTCATAAACACATTAGGAGGTAATTTAAGTTCCATATCATTGTTTAGAAAATATTAATTATAGAAATAAAGGGTGTTTCTAGAGAGGTTTAGATTTTTTTCTAAAAAATACAGAGGGAATTTTTAATTGCAACATACTTGTAAATGTCAAACAAAGGTGGTTATTTTGACAGCTGGTTTGACAGCCAACATTTTTTTTTGCGAAATACCCTTTTTTTCATTCAACATAGGTCCCCTCAAGGGTAATACACAGATTAAGGCGACCCTCCAACTTTTCAATATCATTTTTGTCGCACGATTTGTCCTTTGCTTCAAAATAGGTCTCAGTTTCGGCGATGGCCTCTTCATTAGACGAAAATTTCTTCCCATCGAGCATTCTTTTGAGATCTTAGAGTAGGAAATAGTCAATGGGGGCCAGGATTGGAGAATACGGTGTATGTGGAAACTATTCGAAGCCCAATTCATGAATTTTTGCCATCATTTTCACTGACTTTTGACTTTCTTTCTTTCTCTTTCGTCAAATAAGGCCGTTTTACGGCGATTTCGTCTTTCAAACGGTTCAATAACGCTATGTAATCCAAAACTATATAATTCACAGCTAATGATCCGACAGTTTTCAAATTTATACACGCGTCTTTTCGAAGTTAGGTATAAGTACAAATCACTAAGTTTGTAGCAACCAGAAGTAAATGTCAGATTATCATATAGTATATACATATATAAATGATCTGTTATACTCCATGTTTTTGAGATATCGATTCGAATTTTTGCACACGTTCTTTCACTATACTTTACCTCGTACTATATAGCTGTCATACGAACTGATCGATCAAACTCAAGTTATTGTAGGTAAAACTTTTATATTTGACAAGATATCTTCACGAAATTCGGCATGGATTAATGTTTAAGGTAACACTATAATATTTGAAGACGCTTTCCAGAACGGATATATGAAAACTTTTTTATTTGAGAAGGGTATTCTAACTTCAGTAAAATCGAAGCTAAGTTTTTTTTTTTATTTTTTGAGGATAAAATGGGCCAAAATATGGCAGCATTGTCTCACAAACAATATTTTCAACAATGGATGTCATCTCTAGAATATTTGTTAGCTATTTTGATTAAATTTCCTTTAGTTGTGAATAAACACTACTCATTTTTAATAATAATAAAAATAGAAACAACTTCGATTCTACGCTGATAAATCTTATTTGAATTTTTTATTAATTGTAGACACCAAACTTTTGTCAAAGAGCTATATGGGTATGGACTTATCTTATCACGATCTCAACAACGATGATAAGCTCTATAATCAGACTTTGGAAAAGCAATTGAGAATTGGGCGAAATGTTATTGTCTTCTCGGCGTCACATAATAATCTTACACAAATACCATTCCGAACGTTATCCACAATCAATTCTACTTTACAGTTTCTAACATTGAAAGGCAATAATTTCAACTCTTACACGCAGCCGCCTCAAGCCTATGGTAAGTTAAAGAAGAAATGGATTAAATTGAAAAAACTATTTGCCAGAAATTGGCGACTAACAACACAGACTCTAATAATAAATATTATTTAATTTTTTTAATTTTAGAAATGTTCGATGCTACTGATCTGAGTGCAACTACAGCAATGTTAGCTGGAATTCCACCATTTACTTATCGTGATTTTATAAAGGGAATCGAGTCGAAGATAAAAAATCAAGATAGTGAGTAATTTTGTTTATTTGAATACGTCAAATGTTTTGTTTGCCAAAGAAATGAGGCTATGTTTTGGTTGAAGTGATTTTAATATACGAAACGGGTGATCCATTTTGAAGTTACCTATTTTCTTAAAGAAAACACACAGAAATTTCTCATTTAATGGGGAATGTTTATTATCATTCGAAAGAACATTCTTTGGCATTTACTTTTTGAAGATTACCTCTTGCAAATGTTGGCCACAGCTATGGGACAGATGTTCCATCCGTTGAGTCTAATTTCGACTCATTCGAACATTTGGACTGGTACCTGGCGAATGACACGCGTGATGTTTTTCTCCAAAGAATCGAAGCGAGATTTTCCGCATAGACTTTAGATTTTACAGACACCCACAGGAAAAAGTCTAACGGTGTGATATCACACGAACTTGGTGGCCAATCGACCAGCTCAGAACGTGAAATTATCTGCTCACCGAAGTGTTCTCTCAATAAATCCTTTGATTGGTATGACGTGTGGGAAGTGATGCCGTCTTGTTAAAACCAAATGTGGCCGAGATCACGATTTTCAATTTCAGTCGGTTATCATGGTGCAATAACGGTCGCCTCACCGGTATTATTTTTGAAGAAAATCTGGACTGATGATGATTCCACCGGCCCACAGACCACACCAAACCCTTCTTTTTGCTGGATGAAATGACAGCTCTTGAATCTCTTCAGGTTACTCTTAGTTCCAAATGTGGCAATTTTGCTTGTTTACATACCCATTGAGCCAGAAATGGGCCTCATCTCTGTACAAAATTTGGCTCGAATACGTCGGATCCTCTTAAAACTTTTCAAGAGCCCATAGAGCGAAAACGATATCGCTTGGGAAGGTCGAACGACTTCAGTTCTTGCATAAGCTGATCGCGACTAATTTTTATAATTTGTTATCACATGGTTAGTTTAAGAGTTCGATCCCAACACGGATCTAACTTGTACAGCTCGGAACGCCGGTCCGTTGTGGTTCCTAAAACTCCAATATATAGTAATTTGTCATAAGACCCTTACAAATCGACTATCACAAATTAGTTCGCCGATATGTTTCATCATCAATATTGCAAAGGCTGAAAAATAGAAGAGAAAGTGCCTAGATGTTTCCACCTCACCATCCACCATACAATTTTGTCAACTTGCGTCCCTTAAAATGTTTAGTCTTTCCACATGAATGCCTATTGGACAATGTCCAGTAAGAACCCCTACCATTGCGGTAAGATGAACTTTGCTAAGTTCTATAGGCAAGTAGTTTAGATGATCTCCTCCGTTCTACTCGAAAAGAACTTGCAGTAGGCAGTGGTGATCGACCAGCGCCTACTACTATGTTTAAAATATAGTAAGACTTTGGTCATATTAAAAATCTTAATTTATTTTTCAAAATCTATGTCGTTCCCTCAAAGAAATCCCCTAGGCCACAATACACTTGTGCCAACGTTTTTTCCAATCCTCGAAACAGTGTTAAAGTTAATTCCCGGAATAGCCTTCAATGCGTTTAGCGATTCACGTTTAATGTCTTCAATTGACTCAAAAAAGTAGCTTCGCACAAACAACAGGAATCTATCATATATTATTCCTTGTTGACAGTTTGACCGGTCGGAAGGAATTCGAAGTGCACCACACCTCAATTATCGAAGAAAACTGTCAACATAACCTTTAATTTTGACCTGCTTTGACGTGTTTTTTTCGGCTTCGGCTCACCTTTGCCACGATATTCGTCCGATTGATCGTCTGCTTCCGGTTCGTAAGCATAGATCTAAAACTCATCGCCAGTAATAATACGTTTCATGATATCCTGGTAGTCGGAAAGCCATTGTTTCACACATATTAACGCGACGCTGTTTTTCGAAAAAAATTAATAATTTTGGAACCAATCGTGCTTTCACTTTTCTTAGACCCAAATGATCTTTCAAAATGGTTTTTACTGATCCTTCCGATATTCCTACAATGCCAATCAGATCTCTCACTGTTAATCGTCTATTCTCAAGCACCAATTCCTTTATTTTACTAACATGTTGATCATCAGTGTGATGTTGAGAGTCGTCCTATCCGTGGTTCGTTGTCAATGCTTTCTCGATACTCTTTGAATAATTTGTACCAATCAAAAACACTTGTTCCTGTGCTAAAGATGTCAATGGACTTACTGCTCACTGCGCCTTCTTCAGCGACTTTTTTCCATCCACATATGTATCTCTGGTCGATATATAAACAGATAAAAAGCCGCCACGAGTAGCCTCTGCGATGCAGTGGTCCAAGTTTTCCGGAATGCAGTTGAAAGAGGAGAGAATTTCGTTTATCTAACACCATAGAAGGGAGACACGTCTGGGAGCTTTTATTTTCTGGCCAAACAGAGCTTAGTTACTCGCAACTTCAACAACAACAAGTTCTGTATTTCAGTCATGCACTGAAGATTTTCAGATTACCTAATTATCAAGAGCCAAATGGATTTTTGCTATGCCTTGAGTAGTGTACATCAAAGCTCCAGGTTTCATCAAACTAGTTTCCTTTTATTTCAAAATTTACATAAATCAATTATGGCAACTTTAAAACAGATAAACACGAATCGTTATGTATAGTTCTTCATAGGTAGAAAAATTCAGCGAATTCTAGTTATAGCGAAAAAAGGCTTGCTTATTCGAAAATTATAAACAGATCGCAGACAGCTGTTTAAATAGCTGATTAAATAATGATCTACAATAATTTCATACACGATTTGTGTCAATGTCGAGCTTGGTAAACGAATTTAATGTCTAGATTTTATTTGCTCAGTATATAAAGCTTAAATACATTAACATTAACGGTTATACTACATTTATAAAGTACTTTCTTTTACCTTTTCTGCTAAAACCTTCTCCGACCAATTCGACAATCATAAAACTTATAATATTCACACTCCTTTAAATATTTGACTATTAACAACTAAACTACTTAACCATCTGTTAAACCCTTTTCCCCTCCTTTTTTCCCTCTTCTTTCTCCTCACTTTCTCACACTTATTACACTTGGCATTCTCCCAGCGTGCGCTGTTCGGCTTCGCATTTTTGCCATAAGGTGATTTGCGGTTCACGGGCACATAATAAATACCTCGAGCTTGTTTATCCACCGCATAACCCATGGGTGAGGTGTGGTCGGCTGGGCAATTTAATTTCTTTAAATCATTCCAATCCGCGCACTTCAAGCCAATGAAATTTTTTGCATTCCCCGGATAAACACTCTCAGCAAAGTACTCGACGGCACGTATATGTGCGCAGGTTACAGTCAAACAGCCTGGTGGCAGCGAATTAGCACCACCAGGATAGAAATCAATATCGCCAAGCGGTTTCTTCTTCGCCAATATACCGATATTTGTGTGAATGACATCCACAAAATCAGCATCGCCTCGTCGCAAGCTATAGAGTGTATCGTTTTTGTAGAAACATGGCTTGGCCGGATCCAAACCGGTAATACGTGGTATTTTCTTTCCAGTCAATTTGGTGAAAGTACGACCAGCCTTACCCATTATATGTGCGCCGAGACTGTGTCCTATTTATATGAGGAGTAAAATATATTAAAATACCCTTTTCATTTCTAAATATTTGCAGTTGAAACACGACTGTTTTTAAGCATTTTACTCACCGACTAAGTGTATATTTTTTAGCGGTACTACTTTTATCAAATGCCTTAGACCTTTCGCTATATATTCGCCAATCTCCTCAGTATTTAATGCGGCCCATTTATATAATGTGTCCACATAGTATGCGGCATCAACAATCTGAAATCAATTAGAATAATCATAAAAGAAACTCGATGTTAAGATGGATGGCCTGAAGGGGTTTGCACTTAGATATCGCCCTCTCATCTATCTACCGTTCAGAGAGGCCCCAAAAAAAATAAAAGTTACGGTAAATAGTAGCAAAACTCTTCAATTTATTTAATAAATTTATAAGCGATTTCTGTCTGTCACTATATAATAAAGGGTGATCCATTTCGAGGTTCGCTACTTTTTTAAAGAAAGAACCTTCTTTGGCATTCATTTCTTGAAGATTATCTCCTTCAAATGTTGGCAGCGGCTACGTCTCTGATGATCCTTCCGTTGTGTCCAATTTTCGATGACTCGTTCGAGCATTTCGACTGGTAACTGGCGAATGACTCGCGTGAGGTTTTGCTCCAATGCCTGAATCGTAGCGGGATTGTCCGCATAGACTTTAGACTTTGCACATCCTCACAGGAAAAAGTCTAACGATGTAATATCAAACGATCTTAGTGGCCAATTGACCGGTCCAAAACGTGAACTTATCTGCTCACCGAAGTGTTATCCCAATAAATATGTGACCTGGTCTACGGAAAGGGGGCTTAGGTGTCAAAAAATCAATTTTCACTTTTTAGTTGATTCGGAAGGAAGATTATTTTTAACAGCTGTTTCCCAGAAAACTAGTTTTCGCACGTTAGCTCCCTTTTCGTAGGCCAGGTCACATATATTGATTGATGCGATGTGTGGGAAGTGGTGCCATATTGTTGAAACAAAATGTCGCCGAGATCACGAGTTTTAATTTCAGTCATATAATAATCGGTAATCATGGCTATCAAACCGTTGTTTTTTCTGGATGAAATGGCAGCTCTTGAGTCTCTTCAGGTTACTCTTCGTCACAAATGCGGCAATTTTTCTTGTTTACATACCCATTGAGCCAGAAATGGACCCAAATTTTTCTCGAAAACGTCAGATCATATTGGAACTTGTCAAAAGCCTATAGAGCGAAGTGATGTCGCTTGAGAAGGTTGAACGGCTTCAGTTCTTGCACAAGCTGTATTTTGTACGCTTGTACGTAATAAGATCTTGACGTAAACTGCGCCAAGTGGTTCCATTCGTCAGTTCGAGTTGCTGTGAACAGGGCCGAATCGACTCTCTCCACGGTCTTCGTAATGATAATCGAAACATATTTGAAAAATATATATTTATTTTCCGAAAACTATAAACTTTCTGCCTTTTGAAGGTGAAATTACAACTGTACTACTACAGTTCTGGAAATATGTCTTCGATAGTTATATTTTAATGAGATTCTAAAAAAGCTTACAACAAACAATGATTCCATAGATAAGAACCTCTCTAGACAAATCTACCAGCGATTCAGAACTATTCTCCCAAAACGAATAGTTTCCTTAAACGTAGTTATATTCGTATATATATACTTGTATATAATTACGATTTGTCTGCTCACTCACTATGAAATTCACATCCTTGCGACAAAGAAACGCCTTCGAAAGCAACGCCAACGTGGAAGAATCATTGACTGTATTGGTCCAACCGGTAGCTAAAATGACAACTTTTCGCTTCTTATTAAAGCTCATGTGTTGCCAAAGTTGTTCCGCCTTCATAAGTGGTACGCTATAATTCTGACAGCTGGTAATGTATTGGAAATGCATTTTGCTTATATCTGGTGTAAATTTGGCTGGCACATGAGTCATGAACAGCGTGTTGGAACCTGCCGGAAACGGTTAAGATTAGACTTAAATTTTGTCATTGTATAATTTTTGTATTTATACAGTTTACATACATAGCTTATCGATTAGTGTGGAGGCAAGTTGCAGTGGATATGCAGCTAACACGTTCTTCTTCACCACAAGTAGTTCTGAAATTTTGTTCGAAAACGATGAAAACGACGAAAACATCGACCAACTGAGAGCCCGTGAAACGGCCGTGGCATTTTCAGCGTCTGACGGCGTAGAGTTCGTTAGGGACACAGTAGTTTGAGGGGCGACAGTAGTTTGAGAGGAGATATTAGTTTGAGAGGAGATATTAGTTTGAGAGGAGACAGTAGTTTGTGGAGAGACAATAGTTTCCGGGGTGGCAGTAGTTTGCAGGGAGGCAGTAGTTTCCGGCTCGTCAGTACTTTGCGTCTGATAAGTGTTCGAAAGGATTACGCAGAAAACAAATATAATTGCGTAACTCATTTTGTAAATAGAGATCACTGAATTAATTTTTAATTTTTATAAGTCTTTTCGGGCTTCAACTGAAATGAGTATAATCAAGTGATGAAAAATTTTAATTCTATAACATAGCTCTGGAGATACACCCTTGACAAGTTGCGTGCTCGAGGTCACCTATACTACTATGAGCAAAAAATAGTAAGACTTTGTTCATAATTTTAAAATTCTTAATTTATTCTTCAAATTCTATATCGTACCCCTGAAAGTTATCGCTCTAGGCCTCAATACACTTGTGCCAACATTGTTTCCGGGTCGTAAGCACTGATCCAAGATTTATCGCTAGTAATAATACGTTTCATGACATCCCTGTAGTCGGAAAGCATTGTTTCACAGACATTAACGCGACGCTGTTTTTCGAAAAAATTTAGTGATTTTGGAACCAATCGTGCTTTCACTTTTCTTAGGTCAAAATGATCTTTCAAAATGGTTTTCACTGATCTTTCCGATATCTCAACGATGTCAGTAAGATCTCTGACTGTTAATCGTCGATTCTTAAGCACCAATTCCTTTATTTTATTGTCGTGTTGGTCATCAGTTGATGTTTATCGCCGGACTTAGTTCGTCCTCAAAGCGTTCTCGACTCCCTTTGAATAATATGTTGCAATCAAAAATATTTGCCCACGACAAATAAATATCACCGTGGGCCTTTTCGAACATTTTGAACGTTTCGGCACCCGACAATTTATTCCGCACACAAAATTTATTGCAACTTTTTTGTTGAATAAGTTCACTCAGCGTAAAAATCGCCGAATGCACTTTATGTGCTTCAGAAAGACAAACGTATATCAAACACTAAAGATTATTTTGATGTGAGATTTGGCACAGTTGTCACTAACAGTCATAGAAACCTAGAAAAAATATTTCGGCAAAAAGATTTTCGCATGAAATATAAATTAAAAAGTCTTACTATTTTTTGCCCACAGTAGTATATATTTGTGTACATTGATTTAACATATATATTTATTTAGTATTTTTCTATAGCATTTATTTTGATTGTTCGTTAAAAACTATTTTTAATGAATTTTATTGTATTTAATTTTATTTGTATATTTTTTGCAATTTATAAAATACTTTTACTTAAATTATGCTCAATTTATTTTTTTATGCAATTTTTTACTTTCATAAATTTATATTTTGTTATTGTTGTTTTTTTGGCATATTTTCACATTTCCTTTAAATTAATTAATTTTCGTACAATTTTCAATTTCTTAATTTTTGCATATTTCTTAAACACCTCCAACTGAACTACTTCCTCTCACTAGCCAATTAACACTGTCATTTTTCGCGAGAACTCCATTCATTTATTCAACGAAAATGTATTACCAAAAGCAGTTGCTTTTAAACCTTGAAAACGTTTATAAAACAAATTCACACACCTCAAATGAGGAAACTCCTACTTTAGAACCCACTTTTATATGTTTAGAAACATATGTTTGTAGGTACATAAGGGCGAGTTTGCTTATATAATATATTGTTTACTTAAGATTTTTGCTTTAACTTTTGACGCTATATAATTTTATAACGGATTCTTAGTTTTTGTGCTAAAAGATATATTGCAAGTTTTAAACAAAAATGTTGAAATTTCTTGCATAGGTGAGGGTTATGAGAGTTAGATAGATTGAAATTTGAAGAATACACTGCGCCATGTGATCTATTGTGCCGTCTCCTATTATGTATAACGCGACATTCAGATCAAATAGGCTTATTTGCGGCAGAAAACATTCCTGAAGTAATTTCTCAGCATGGTACCGAGTTGACAGTCCTTGGCCGGATAAAAATTCGGGTCCGTTCGGGTTACTTAGACCCGACTGTCGTGGGAAAGGAAAAAGGCTTAGTAAAGCTTCTCGGTTAATGATTGTAATGTGTCCTCTCATCGTATTGCCCGATAGCCTAACTACTTAATCTTGCGATTGCAGGGCAATCCAGGAGTATGTGCTTTTTGATCTCTGCTCTTTGGCCACAGATCCGTGGAGCAGTACCCTATAAAATCTCACAAGTTACCTTAATTTTTTTCTGGAAAAAGCAATTAATTTCTCGAACCGGTTTGTCTCAAACTCTTCCTGAAAAAGCCTGCCGTGACTAAGCCTAAACTGGTACTTGTAGGCAGTGATGCTTTCTAAAGACCCTCTGCTCTTTTCGTAGCTCCTCTAGTAAATTGTGGAGATCCACAGCGAAACCGATTCCTATCAAATCAGACTGATTGCCGCAGCAATTTAATTTCGACAACTCTTATGGGGTTATATCTATTTGTGAGTTTAAAAAAACCGAATTTCTTTCTTTGCTCATCTATCTAATTACATATATATGTATAAAATATGCTCCGAAAACTTGAAGTTGATCCAGCAAATATTTTCAATGATATGAGCGTATTTGTATTTTTTTTTAACTTAGTGTAATCGGCTCCCAAAACTTAAAACGTGTTTTTCTCGAAACCTTTTTTCAGAGTTTCTCCTGGAGGTTGAATGATCTGTAGATATTTATTATGACATTCAACAATCTAATCGGTTGTAACAGTAAACTTAAAGTACTAATCACCACACAAATACTACATAATGTCCATACTCGTGCTCGTTACTCTCATGCTGATACACGAACCCTTATGATTCACATTCGATAGTTAAAAACAACAGTTAATTCGCGATTGATTGATGTGAATTTTATCGTCGAGTATTAATTTTGTCTAACTAAACTATTTATAGTTCAGCGAGTGGCACGCGGCAACGAATTTGTAATCACATATGTATGTTTACAATTGCTCGTGATAAAAAATAGACCTAAGACCTACGGTTCGTTTGTTAAAATTATAACAAATTCATGATCTTCGTTATTTTTGTTAATTGTGCTGCTATCTTTCTATTCCGACATAAAATTATCGGGTTTACTTATGTGACGCACCTTAAGATAATGATTTCGGCAAGTTCTATAAAAAATATGATTAATAATGACTGCTCTAGAAGAGGGGTAGTTCTTGGCTGAACTTAGGTCATTTAGGTAAGTTTTGAAACAGAAAAGGCAATAGAAGCGTACGTTAGGCAAGAAACGGATAGTATAATATTAGGTGGGGGGTGGTTCTAGTTTCTTCTTCTTGAAGAAGAGAGATTTTAAATAATTTCGTGTTATACTCCCGAGCTCACAGTCCTTGATCGGATACATATCCGTGGACACTCCAATTATATAGACCCGGATATTGCGAAAACGAACTACAAACAGTGACATAGGCGATGGTATGCACTTTCGAGTGCCTTTGCAGAAGCTTCTTCTTTTTGAAAGGCTTAAACACGGCTTACGCGGTTATAGCCGAGTCTACAACAGCGCGCCAATCGTTCTTCCTTTTCGCTGTTTGGCGCCAATTGGAGATTTCAAGTGTAGCCAGATCCTTCTCCACCTTGTCTTTTCAACGGAGTGGAGGTCTTCCTCTTCCTGTGCTTCCCCCGCCGAATACTCTCAGAGCTGGAGTCTTTTTATCCAAAATAGCCGAAATTGTCTACGACTTCGAAGTTATGACTGGTCAACAGTGACGCGGGAGCCAAGTTGCGAGTGCGACGACTATTTGTTTGATGACAAGAGCTGTACTCTCTTATAAAAGATTGTGTCTTCTAGCTGCAGCTCTGAAGCTCGAATTATTTTCTCCAGGAGTAGATTGAAGAAATCGCACTATAGTTAGTCGTCTTGTCTGAAACCTCATTTGGTATCGAACGGCTCGGAGAGATCCTTACCAATCTTGACGGAGCTTTTGATATTGCTCAGTTTACATCAGTTTACACAGCCGTATTAACTTTTCGGGGATAGCCAATTCAGACATAGCGACATAAAGGCAGCTCCTTTTCTTACTGCCAAAAGCAGCTTTGAAATCGTCGAAGAGGTGGTGTGTAACGATCCTCTTTTTACGGATCTTTTCGAAAATTTGGCGCATGGTGAATATCTGATCAGTGGCTGATTTTCCAGGAGCTATTTACATACATATTAGGATAGGTAAAAAAACGAGTGTTATTTTGTCCGCTTCGTACTCTGAAAAATTGGTTGACAGACACCTGTAAGGAAGGCTCTTCAAGTATGCGCTCTTAATTGAAATGGGAAAGTCATCCGCCTAATGGTTTTCTATTTTTTCTTATTATCAAATTGAGCCAACTCACTTCCAACTACTTGAAAACATATTTCGCTTTGTGAATTGTGTAGAAAATTATATATGTATATATATGAATCATATTATGTATCTCAATATTTCACATACATCAAATATACATACTTACTCTGGTTCTTATCATTGTCCATTTTATCATTTTTCTGGCGCACAGAAAGTAGCATCGCTTGGGCTACCTTCCCGAAGATGCCACTTCTACTCGAGTTGGACATAAGCAGCTGTAATATCGAAATCGTAGATCGTGACGTCTTTCGTAACATCACCGGCATACATAAACTTTTTATGTCGCGTAACAAAATGCTCAGCATACCAAAAAACACCTTTCAGCTACTGTCCAAACTGGAATATCTCGATCTTTCCTACACTAATTTGTTAGAACTCGACTCCAAGATGCCAAATCCAACGCTCGATGCTATCTGGAATTTACTCTACGGTGTGCACGTACAAGCAGGCACTTTCAAAGGACTCAAGAAACTCAGATTTCTCGATATGTCACACACGAAGATAACACGCAACAGCGCTGTGTCGTTCGCACAACTTGGTCCTGATTTGGAGTTGATGAGCTTGTGTTTTACGGCCTTTCCGTTGTTCGACAATTCTTTATTCAAGAATACGCGTCTGATTGCACTCGATCTCTCGGGTAATCCGCATGCGGCTTTTAATTGCGTCGCTGATGCTTTTGAAAGCATTGCGAATACATTAGAATACTTGTTCTTCGAAGATTCCAATCTGAAAGATCTGCATTGGTTGAACCAACTTAAACAATTGCGTGTACTTAGTTTAAGCAAGAACAACATCAACGCTTTAACATCGGATTATTTTTGCTCACTGGAGAATTTGGAATTTATCGATTTGGGTTACAATAACATCGGCAATTGGTATGAGCCATCATTCGGTAACAACACCAAGCTGCGTGTACTAAATCTGCGCAACAACAACATAAATATCCTAAATTATGCAATGCTAAATGATTTCAAAACACTTGAGTTTCTCGGTCTAAGCGAGAATAACTTCGCATGTGATTGCTTATTAAGCGATTTGGTGGCCTTGGCGGTGCTCAACAATAAAAAGGCCGAGTGCGCAGGCAATGTCTTCGACGATAACCTAGACATAATATTGGATAACACTGCCAATAACACAGACAACGCTGAGGATAATGCTGAGAACAATGCAACTGAACTTAGAACCTTACTGTCAGCAGTCTTAAAGAACCTACCGCAGAAACCGTCAAAACCAAGTTACGGAAATCTACATGATTACTATTTGCGACGCTCTGCGAAACGTTTGCTCACGGTCACACCCAAAGCTTATCTACGTTTAGCATACGAAGCATCGGACGACGAATGCGACACCTTGAACTCTGTTGAATATACTAGCGATTTGTGGAATGGCTCAATGCCGCGTTTCCGTTTGATCGACTACGAGGACGAAGACTATTGGTGCTTTAATGGCACACAACGCATGCAATTCGAGCAATTGAGTTGTGAGATGATGTCATTAGACAGCATCATTGAAGACGGCATACAAAAATTAAGGATTATTGTTATCGCCTCGGTTTGTTCATTGTTGGGTTTAACCTTGCTTATCGTGTTTTTGTATATGAAGCGTTGGCATATTTATTACTATTATTCGTCGCTGAAGTCGGCCGCTTTAATGTCCATGGCCACGAAGGATCAAGTGAACAAGTTCAATGAGTTGGCCGAGAGTGATCCGCATATGGTGTATGATATTTTCATTAGCTACTGTCAGAGTGATCGTAACTGGGTGTTGGAGGAATTGCTGCCGAATGTGGAGGAATCGGGCAACATATCGATATGCTTGCACGAGCGAGATTTTCAGGTGAGTTGAAACGATATACATATGTATAGTATATTGGGTATTGGAGGTAGAATAAAATGATATAGATGAATATATACATATTTTTTAATATCCCCTGGACGCATTATAAGTTTGGGTATGGAAAGTACATATGTATAATAAATTCGAGCTATATATATAATGAAGTCAACAGTTAGAAATACTGGAAACTATATTGGGACCGCGTCAATTTCGATAACGCTGGCGGAAAAATTTATTTTACCGAACACTATCTAATCTCACCTACACACCTTGCACATATTGCGTGGGCATCGCCGAAAGGCATATGGCTTCGAAAGTTGCCATCCAACTCAGAGTCTGGGTTTCCAAACCAAACTTTGGCGGCTCCCTCTATACCCATATACCTGCGATGAAGTTGTGGCCATTGGAGGAGGGGGAGCAATGTGCTTCTTGACGCATGGGTCAAAGCTCGGGAGGAAGATTGGTGGAGCGGTTTAGTGTGAGTAGCTCTCTATCAACTCCAGTTTCAGACTTCCTGACTATTAGAGTGTCTTCCAGGCCGAGGTTGCAACCATTAAGGTAGCAGTAGATTTACTGCTCCAGAGTGCAGCTTCTTTCAGAGAAGTTAACATCCACTCAGATAGCAAAGCAGCGATACTAGCTTGGAACTTATTAACAGGGCGTTGAGGGCTGGTCAGAGAGTGTCTAACCTCGCTATTAATAGCATCGTATGTCTTTGTGATAAGACTAGCATGGATGCGAGGCCACGGCGGAATCGCAGGAAACTGTAAAGCTGATGAGCTAGCAAGAAAAGGCGCCCTAGAACCGCAATCGGTAGAATGGGAACTGGTCGGTGCTCCCGTATCCTATTGTGTTCTACTATTAGATAATTGGAGTTCACGAAATCTTGACCAGCGCTGGGCTACCATCGGTACATGCGTTGTCGCCAAAGCCTTATGGCCCAAAACCAATCACAAGAGATCTAGTGATCTCTTTTCACTCAGTAAGGCTAGTCTCTCCTTAGTTTTGGGGCTTTTAAAGGGCCATTGTCGTACAGGTGTCCACGCAGTAAGGCTGGGTATCTTACCAGACGCCATCTGCAGAAGATGAGGGGGAAACAACTCAACAGTTCCTTCTTGACTGTCCTGCGTGTGTGAGGTCTAGACTTAACTACTTGGAAGCGCATACTTTCAGACATCCTAACCTATAAAAGAAAATTTTGGAAAAATACCACTTTGTTGCTCAAAGTAATATCCGTTTAGCTCGATAGAGTTGACCCAAAGATGATCCAACTTCTTTTTTCCACCTGGTTTTCTGGATATCTTTCAGTTAAGCCTCCATTGAGGCGATAGAATCGTGTTCATTCCGGTTACTTAGCCCCGTCTTTGCAGACTTGCAATACAGCTTTAAGTTGGTCCAATAATTCAGCATAGTAGAGTCCTGTGGCAACTTTGCATCTCTATCTGATCGGTGTAGGATTTATCTTGTGAATTCCAAAAACGGAACGAGAATCTTCCGAACCGTTAGGTCAGAATTCGCAATCGGCGGGGTAGTTCCCGATGTGCAATCACACACATCGAGACCTACTCTGCCGAATTGTCATCGAGAGAAAAAAGTCACCATATACAGTACCCAATCGTTGCACGATTTCTTTACAAAAATAAATAATCGAAGCAACAACCAACATTGCACTTTTGACTTGACCAAACGTCACAAATATTAGAAATACCGAACAATTATTTAATAAAATGTATCCTTTTGCTTTTGCTTCCAGATCGGTGTCGCCGTTCTTGAAAACATTATATCGTGCATGGATCGATCGCGAGCTCTAATGTTAATTGTGTCCTCAAATTTTCTGCTGAGCCATTGGTGTCAATTTGAAATGCACTTGGCGCAACATCGGTGAGTTTACTGATCAAACTTCTAAGAACTGCAAAAAAATTCTAACCTCACTTCACTTCATTTATTTACAGTATTTTCGAGGTGAGCAAAGAGCATCTAATTATCGTATTTCTTGAAGACATACCACGCAGTAAACGTCCGAAAACACTACAATATCTAATGGAGGTAAAAACATATATCAAGTGGCCAGGCGCAAAGGGACGTGAAGTCAAACCGGAAGAACGTAAACAGTTTTGGAAACGTTTGCGACGTTCCTTAGAGCATATTGGTATTGCACCCACCGAATCGCAAGCCTAACATAGCCAACCATAAACATAGTTTAATACAAACAAAAAACCCTGAATTACAGTAATATTAAACTTGGTTGGAAAACGGCAAACTAATAAAGAGATTATCAAAGCAAAGTTAAGCACAAGTACCTGATAGCGATTATTTTTAGTAGTATAGCTTTTTGATACTCATTATGGTTAAGTTGTTGTTATTATGTAAGACAAAATTAGTAAATTATAACAAAATGAAGAAAAAAAGAGATTATGGAGAAATGAGTATGTCTTTAATTTATTGTACATTTGAATGACTTTTTAAAGATTGCTTCATGGTGACACCGAACACATTACAAATAACATTACGAAGATAAATATATTTTACAAATTCACTCGGTTTTTAAATGCTTTCATTGAATTTTTTAGTATTTTTTTTTACAAATATATAAAATATTTCAAGTAGATATTTTAAATTCTGAAAGTTGTTATAACAGCAACTTATGTAGTCTGTATGCCATTTGAGCATATTGTACTCTATTTAATTTACAGAAATGCCTTCGTTTATGCTCAATAAATTTTTGATATATCTTCATATTGTATTTTTTCCACAATTCGTCCTTTGAGTGGACCGCGTGAAATCTCTATGGTAACACAGTAATTACGTTCATCTAAACTTTTCAATATAGCTTCACAGCCACGATATGCGCCATTTACCACCAATATTGGTTTATCAAGCGCTGGTATAACGGTTTCCAAATGAGCCTAAGAAGAAAATAAAAATATTGCCTTATTGCTTTTTCTATAACCTTTTAACTTTGTCCATATTTACCTGATCAACTTTCAGCTTATCACCCGTATCTAGGAATTTGATTTTAGCACGGTATTTGTCAATCACTTCTTGCACCACAGCTTTTTGTTTATAGAATTTATCACCCATCGCCTTGTTAATGAATTTAACTACAATGCCTGTGTGCAACCAATAATCTTTGCGATTTGCACGTTCTTTTTTCGCTTCCTCCTCTTTAATTAGTTCATCTAATGCTGATTTACTACTCTCCTTGCTACTATCCTTCCTTTTATCCAACTTAGGTGTTTTGGGTTTTTTGAACACTTTCTCCTCTATTTCATCGGACTCCTCGCCTTCCGAGTCGTTATCGGTGCGACTTTCTGTTTTCGGTCGTTTCAATATCAAGGCAGATGGTCCTAATTTTGTGTCCGGATTGAATTTTTTCTCCAATCTGATATCCAATTTTAATGGCTGTTCTTCTTCTCGCCGCAATTCAGTATATTTTTCTGTTTCATCCTCTTGTGCGCCATTTTTACTTTTCGTTTTTTCAATTTGTTTCTCAATAAATTCCATCATACGTTCTTCATCATCCTTCTCCATTTTTTCTTTCTTTTCCGCTTTTGCTTGTCGCTCCATTGCTTCGGGACTCCTATCGATGTAAGTCACATACCAACCCTTTTCCGTTTCATCGGCTATTACCTGACCGGTACGTCCCAACCATTTAACATAGTCTGACAACGTAAGCCAACGTGTGGCATTCATGTGAATATGATCTTTTACGGAAATGTACTCCTGATACACTTTGTTGGCATTGACACGCTTAGTGCCGAAACGTCGTCGCAATAGCTCCATATACCCATCAGAAAACTCTTTAGAGAAGCTAAACAAGAACTTTCCTGGTGAATCGGCGAACAGCAGGAGTTGCCTTTGATGTGATTCACTCATTGTGTGACACTTGAAGCCATTCTCATCACGGCACTGTTTCTCACACATTTGGCAGTACCAGCGGAGCTTCTGCAGACCTTTCGCCTTCATTTTGTTGGCAAGGTACTTCGGTGTACCGACTTCTGCGCGCCCCATGTTGAAGAATTTATTTTATTACTTGTATGCAAATAAATTTACGCAGCTCTAATTTAAACGTTTAAATAGTGCAAAACAAATTTTGTATATCAACAATTGAACTCCGCCAGCGATATGTAAACATAAAAGTATTGTCAAAGTGAACAGCTGTTTCTATTTACACAGGGTTGCAAACGAGCTTATCATTCTGTCAAAAAGTTAGCGAGTTGTTGACTAACAGTTTGGAAGGTGCTGTGTGAATAAATAGGGAAATCTAAAATTTTCTTGTTAAATTTGAAATTCGGGATGAAATTTTTGAATTATGGTAACAGCTATACAATATAATAGGATTATATATTGCTGTTGTGACCATCTGAAGCCAAGAAGCAGTAAGTGAGCTCTCCAATCCTCTATGTGTATGCAAATCAACTTACTTCGTGGTGACCTTGACATTTGACATGTCCATCAACCTTGCAGCTTGTATTTATAAGTTTCTATTCCACAAATTTAACTATAACAACAACAAAACTAGTATAAATACACATGTAGTTCAATTTGTTTCGATAAAGATTTCCTTCGCCACGTAATTATATGACCTTGATAACAGCTGGCAATTTCCCAACCTATACTCCTAGCAGTTGATAAGTTGCGACAGCAAAAACAACAATCCATTTGCGCAACGATTTAGCTAGCACGATACATCGAGTTTATAAAATCAACCACAACAGTTTTTGCAGTCACTATAAAAGCAACAACACAGTGTGGGTTATCCTTTACTATACATAATCGGTATTATAACCTAAAAAAATTTTGGATACAAAAGAAAGTAAAGAATTAACAGCAACTTGACAGCTTTTTTGCTTTGTTTTAACTTTATTAGCCGTTAAATTCTTGTTTCCTCATATATGTTTGTTGTTATTGGTAGCAGTTCTTTTTATTATACATGGTTTTTTTTTTGCCTTTTCTAATTCTGTATATTTCTATATTGTTGTATATGTGTATATAAATTACATCCGTTTTTTGTTTTAATTAACAAAATTATTTTCTTCGCAAATTAAATTGTTAAACATATTATTTTTTGTTTATAATTTATTTGCATAGAATCCAAAATGCTGTTAGACGCAAAAAATGCTTTGCTGACGTCGAAAACGTGACGTCTGCTTTGCAGGCAGTAACAGACAGACAGGTAGACGAAGCGCAATGTAGTTTCGTGTGTGGGTTTGTGTGCACAATGAACTCTTTGAACGACAGCAGGACGCAGGCCAGTAATAAACCATATGTAGTAGCGTAAATGTATCCACATACATATGTATATGCACCGACGAAACTTTCCGATTTATTTTACCACAATGGTTGTGGTTGTTGGTCCCGGTTCATGTCCATGCGTAGTAGAGTGCTCTTGAAATAAGATTCTTGCGCGGTGTTGGTTGTACGCTACAATGTTGTTTTACCGATTTGCTGGCATTATACGGCACGCTACTTCCATTTGAGGTATTGCTTGCTATGAGTCTTCTGGATTGGGGAATTTTTTATGTTTTTCTTCTTAGTTACATACATATATATATACTACTATATTTTCGATGATTTTTAACAATTATCTTTTGACATCAACAATTCGATGAATATTCGCACGCTGTTTCACTTTGTGATGTCAGCAGAGTACGCTTGTATTGGAAGTGGATGTTGTTTTTTTAATATATTGTTCTTTTAAATTTAAATATATTTTTCATTATTTTTGCAAATGGAAGAAAATTTTTTTAAGTATAAAAAAAAAAAACAAAAAACAATAATTGTCTAATAGTCATCTATGTCGAAGTAATCATTCCCATCTTCTTCGAGTTGCATACTCTGGAAGTCCACTTTGTAGCGTAAAATACCTACAGAAGACAAAAGAAATTTTGAAAAAAAAAGAAAGATTATATTAGTATTTCATTTGTAGTTGTTAGTGTGCAAATGAGCGCACAAAAATAATAATATTGATAAATGGAAAAATAAATACATAAATAAAAATAAACCAAAAACTGGACCGTGTGTTAGGCAACTAAATAAATAATATTTGTTTACAAAATTAAACACTAGATTACTTTTTATATTTCTTTCTAATAAATTTTTGTAGCAACAACACAGTCCACTTACGTACATATGTACATAAAATATATGTATGTACATATATGCACATGTATACAAATAAATAGCATTTTACACATACGAATTACAAAAAGAATTATGACAAAATTTACTTGAAAAGAAAAAGTAAAAAAGTATGCAATAAATTGTATGCTTTATGCTACAAATGATGAAATTATTTAAATAAAATGCGTGAATGATTTTTACGCAGCAATATTTACCTCTAAGACTTGTACATACATACATACATATGTATTTGGTTGCCTTAGCAGTTAAACTAGCGCACTTGGCTAATCTTTACGCTTACAGATTATGTGGATTTACAAGCCACGGGAGCGCAAACGCAAAGGATAACGGACAGGATGGTAAGGATTTTTAACAAAATTTAAATGAATAAAAAAAATGTATATGGTTTCTAAAATAATTGATTGTTGTAAAATAAATTTGGCACAAAAAGAAATCATAGTTATGTGAATAAAAATAGAAGTCTGCATGGAATACGTGTAAAAATTGTGTTTGTGCGATTTTTACAGTAGAAGAAAAATTGAAAAAAAAAACTAATTGCAAACAAAAAATTAAATATAAAAAAATTAATATAAAGAAAATAAATATCAAAAAAAAAAAAAAAAAATAAAAAAAATAAATATAAATAAAAAAATAAATAATATATAAAAAAAAATATAAAAACTTCCAATATAAAAAACAAAAATTACAAAGAAACATAATTTCTAAAAAAAACCTAAATAAAAAAACATATTTGCTGAAAAATAAATTAAAAAAAAACTGGTATGACACAAATTATATTTATTATGTGAACTAATTTAATTTTAAGAAAAATTATTAAAAAAAAATTGTTTACCACAAAAATATTAAATATTAAAAAAAATATAAAATAAATTTTTACAGTTTAGTAAAAATTAAAAAAAAAAGAATATTAAAAAAAAAACAAATAAAAGCATTAAAATTTAAATGTGTAAAAAAATTATATATTAGAAAGATACTAAATATTAAAAAACTCTAAATGGTAATTACGTAAAAATTATTTGGAAACATTTTGGTATAAGAAAAATCATATTTAATATGTGAATAAAAACATAGTGAAAATAGAAACTGTATAAAAATTGTATTTGTTCGATTTAAAAAAAAAAATAAGTAAATATAAAAAAAACAAACAAATATTAAAAAATTAAGTATAAAAAATAAACTAAATATTAAAAAAAGAAAATTATAAAAAACAATTATAAAAAAATATAAAAACAAATATTTGCAATAAAAAAATTATGTTAAAAAATACAAAAAATTAAATATAAAAAAATCCACATTATAAAAAACTAAATAATAAAATATGTATTTGAAAAAAAAATAAATAATAAAAAAATTTAACAATATTAAAAAAAAATTAAAAAAAACCAAAAATATTTGTAATAAAACATTAAGTATTTACAAACATAATTGAAATAATTAAAAGAAAATTCACAACCACGCAATTTCCTGAAATAACGAGTTGTAGAAATTTTTGCACATACATATGTACATACAAATGTATGGCCTTGGGTGCCTAATATAGGGTGTTCAAATATTCAAAAAAAATATTTATCTTTTGAAAATATTTCCTGCATCATATTTTGGTACAAATTTGGCGTGGATTATTGTCCAAGGCAACGCTGTAAGCTCCGAACAAATAGTTCAGATCGGATCACTATAGCTTATAGCTATCAAACAAACTGATTGATTAAAATCAAGTCTTTGTATGGACATCTTCCCGAAATTTGGCGTGGATTCTTGCTCAAGGCAACTGTACAATCGCCGAACAAATTATTCAGAACGGACAATTATGGCATACAGCTGCCATACAAACTGAACGCTCAACATCAAGCGCTTGTATGGAACAGTTTTTAATTGTGGAGCGTATTATAGCTGCGGTGCTGCAGAAGTTAACCTTTTTATTTTGTATCTAAACAATTTTTCAACACAGCGAACGTAAGCAAGTTCAAGAATTTTGTAGACGTAAATTGTTTACTTTGTATTCTTTAATGCATTCATCTTTTTATTTATCCTTGTTGAAATATATATGTATGTATATATACTGTATATGTGTACGTATGGTTTTTATTACTTTTTTCTGCATTTATGTGTTATTATTTACGTTGGTAGGTAATATAGGTGTTTTGTATGTATTTATAAATTACGTTTTTACTCTCAGTTTTTTATTATTATTTATTAAATGTTATTGATTTATTTAAATTGAATTTGAACGTATGGCTCTCATTAACTATTTTTTTTTTAGTATTTTGTCATATAAATATAATTAGTATTGTTTTCATTTTCATTAAACCAACTTCTAGGCGGCCTTTGACGCGACATTTAAATCATTTACGAGGTCGTTGCCTTTTTCCTGTTTATTTCTTGTTTGGTTTGTTTGTTTTACGTTTGCACGCCAATTGTAAAAGTGAATTTAAGAATCGAATTTGTTATTGCGTTTCTACATTTAAAAACAAAGAATTTGCGAAAAGTTATCATGACGCATTTAGCTGAACAAAAAGTATTGCGTTGAGAAAATTTGCAATTGCGGTTGCGTGCGCGCGCATTTTATGTAATCTCAAACTGAAATACTAACTTAACTACTGATTTCGTGTTAGCATTTGATTTCTTACAGTGTATTAAAATTAGTTTATGCGAAAAAGTCACAAAAAAACCTGCTACATATGATCACTACAGTAATATACTTTTAATTTTGCTTTGTTGTTGCCGAGTGTGTTGCAAAAGAATTTATATATTAATGATATATATATAAATAGTAGCAACGTGAGAAATAGATTCGAGATGAAATGGAGGTGTATCTTGTTGTTTCGCTTAATAGTCATCAAGATCAACATCCTCCAATGGTTCGTCAGCCTGCAGTGATTGAAAGTCGACTTTATAGCGTAAAATCCCTAATATACATTAACAAAAAATGCACACCAAATAAATAGTTCGAATATGGTCAGGTCAGGTCAGGAGATGCGAAGTGTATACATGTGAAAAGGAGGCACAAAATATAAGTCAATAAACCAAAAGTGGGAATAAAAGTTTTGATAAGGCGAAAAGGGAACGTCGTTGGGAGCATAATTGGAATAATTGTGTTTATTCGCATAATGCCACAATTAATATTATTTTTGCATTTATATTAGCCATTTACATAAGCAGCGACAAGGAATAAAAAGAGAGAAAGAGAAATTTCGTCATTTAGCCAAACTTTTCTTAATATTACAGTACATTATATTTTAAAGAAGCAAAAAATTATAAGCGCTAATTTCACAGAAATTTTATGCTAAAGAAGCGCGTAAATTTTCAAATGCTACGCATTAAAATGAGGTTAGGTTATAACAAAGAGCATCAGCAATTGATTAACTTGATGTTCAAAATACGAACGAACGCAGTTACTTTAAAATAATTTTTTCAATATTTCGTAGATTTCAAAATCCTTAAATGCCGTTACAATTACGATTTATACTGTAAAGCGCTAAATTTCTGTGAGATTTTCTAACATAGAAAATAAAAAAAGTTGTTAATTTTACAAAAAGCCGCATGAAACTTACCACCAATGCCACCGAAACCGCGCACAAACTGACTGCCCTCTTGAGATTTGTCCGTAATAATCTCAAGTGTAGCACCGAACATTTTGTAGTTGTTCGCCAACCATTCGAGCAGCGGCTGAGACTCGATTAATTCCATTTCAACGCCACTCTGAAAATGTATGAAACGCGTTTACAATAATGTTTGCACAGAAAAGAACACAAAAATAATAATAAATAAATAAAATAAAAATAAATAAAAAATTAAATAGAATAAGAAATAAAATAAGGAATTTAAAAAGTTTAGAAAATATAATAAAAATAATAAATAACAAAATAAAATATAATAAAAAAAAATAAACAAAAAATAATAAATAGAATAAAAGAAAACAGAATAAGGCATTTAAAAAGTATAAAAAATAAAAGAAAAATAAACAAATTAAAAAATAAAACAGAATAAAAGTACATACATATGTATAATTATGAAGATTAAAAATAAAATAACAAAAAAACAAACAAAATAATACAAACTAAACAAAAAAATATGTAAAAAAATTAATGCAAATAAGTTATAAAAGAAAATAGAATATGAAAGGCATTAAAAATAATTATTAAAGAACAAAATTAAACATAAATATAAAAAAAATAATAATAAATACAAATAAAAAATAAATCAAATTAAATAATAAAATAAAATAAAAAATTAAATTAAATAAAAGAAAAAAAATAAAAATATAAATAAAAAAATATAAATAAAAAAAAATAAAAATAAAAAAATAAAAATGAATTAAAACAAAAATAAACAAAAAATTATAACTAAAAAATAAAAAAAAAATAATACTAAAAAATTAAATGAACAATAAAATAAAAAAATAATATTAAGAAATTAAAATAATTATTTTTTTTAATTTTTTAATATTAATTAATTTTTTTAATTTTTTAATATTATTATTGAAAATTTTCAATAAAAAATAATACATGAAAATTAAAATACGAAAAATAAGAAATAAAATTTAAAACTCAAACTAAATTTAAAAAAATAAAATAATCAATTTAAAAATAATTAAAAAACATAAACAATTAAAAAAAAAATAAAACAATAAATTTAAAAAATAAATTAAATTAAAGATAAAAGAAAAAAAATTATATTAAAGCAATTTAAAAAATAGAAAAAAAATTAAAAAGTAGAAAATTAAAAGGTGAAAAATAAAATTCGAATATATAATAAAAAAAATTCAAAAATAATAATAATAAATAAAAAAAATAAATCCAATTAAATTAAAAAAAAAAAATAAGTAAAAAAATTATAGTAAAAAATTGGAAAATTAAATAAAAATAAATAAATAATAATAAATGCAAAAAAAATATAAATAATAAAAAAAATTAAAATTTCAATAAAAACCGAAAAATATAAAATTAACCAAATAAGTTTGAAAAGTAAATTTAAAAATATAAAATAATCAATTTTAAAATAATTAAAAAAGCAAACATAGAATAAATAAATATAAAAAAAATTAAAAAAACGAAAAAAGAAATAATGAATGACACATAAAAGAAAGTTTTAATAATAAAATAAATTAAATTAAATAAAGGATAAAATTTAAAAAAATTAAATTAAAGAAATTTAAAAAAATAGAAATAAAAAAATAAAAATTAAAAAAATGGAAAATTAAAATTAAAATAAATAAATAATAAAAAAATCGAAAAGAATAATAATAGAAAATTAAAAAAATAAAATACTAAAATACTAAAAATAAAAAAATGAGAAATAAAAAAAAGTTAAAAAAAAAATATTATAATCAAATTAAAAATAAATAAAAATAAAATAAAACGAAAACAGAAAAATCAAATTAAAAATAATAATCTGACATTTTCATTTATATAACAGCCAGCACCACGCGGTTTTCTGTGTTTATAAACTCACTTCCTTGTCGGTGAAATGTGACTTGTCCTTCTCTTGTTCGGGCGTCAAATGCAATACTGTGTTCGACGTCGAGTTCGCATGATTCTTCAACACATAACGTTGTATATCTAAATTTTCCCAACAGATTAAAGTCTCAACGGAACCCAATTCCAAGGCGCGCAAGGTATCCTCTACACCAAAACAATATTTTCCAGTGTCCTAAAAATAATAAAAAAAAAAATATATGAAATTTTTGTGAGCACGCAGTATTCACAATATAAGCAATGCCATTTTCAAAGCTCAACTTTTTATACAATTCACTAAGGAACTGCAACACACCTGAGAAATTTCATCAAAGTAACGACCAATGAGTTTCTTCTCTTGTATGAATTTGACATTCTGCAATGACTCGGCCGCCAGTTCTATCGCTTGATTAAAACCATTCTCACCGCCATATGAGACATCCACCAGCTTGATAACCTTGGATTGCAGTCTCTATATAAAATAGTTGAAAAAAAAATCATTATAGTATTTAAAATAGGCGTGTGTACATTATTGCATTTTCAGCACTTACAGGATCGAACATATCGGATTGACTCAACTCGGTCTTAAAGTCCGCACTACCGGCCAAAATTAAGCCCGCAATATTCGGTTTATCATTTGTTATGAACAATTGCGTAGCTACTTCGGCCACTTTACGCACATAATTGTGACGTTTCTCCATACGCAGACGTGCGAAACGCAACGCTGACTGACCACCACGCCCGTGCTTCTTCGGCAGATCGACAGTGAATTTGTGCAGTACTTCACGTGTATTACCTTGTAGTGTACCAAAGAGAGCGCCATTACCGTCCATCACGATAAAACCGAATTTATTATCATCGGCCAGCAAAGCGGTCAACGCTTCAGTGTGGAACTTGTTGTCGCATAAATACAGCGACGTATTGATCGGCTTGAAGGGTTCAAAATCAATATTCACCTTCTTCTCTTTGCCCTCTTCTGTGACAATGGTGCCGCAGTAGATGACCAGACCATTTGGAGGCACTGAAAATGCGGGAGATTTGATAATTTGTTAAAGAAAAGTTGTGTCTGGGAAAAAATTAAAAAATAACTAACCTTTGGTGTATAATTTAAGCCTATGTTGTACCGATGTAATGGCGCCCAAAACGGACAAACGGTTGACACGTGACTTAATGTTCGACGCTGTGCCGAATTCATCGGCCAACATTTTACTGACACGTGAGATTTGATCCTTTGGCGGTATGATTAATGAAATCATGCTTGTGCCATTACTGTAATGAGAGAAAATAAGGAAATTTATATTAGCTGGAACATATATTATTGAAGAAAAAATATATTTTTTTCATAAAAAAAAAATGTTAACTGCTATACTGGTGCGATCAGAACAAAATCTTCAAATCCAAATTTCATATACATATGTAGATATCGACATGATTCTCGTTTGTATGACAGCTATATGCTATAGTAGTCCGATCTGAATAATTTCTTCGGAGATTGTAACGTTGCTTTGAAAAATAATTCATGACAAATTATCAGCTTCTTATGCAAAATTGTAAAATGAAAAAAAAAAAAAACACATTGAGACACTGAAACTTAAGTCTCCAAATAAAATGTGTTAACCCCCGTAGCACTGATAACAAAACCCACTGCCAAGAATTGCAATAAATTCAATTCAAGGCAGTTTCAGTTTTGCTTTGTTTTTGAAAAGCAATTTTTTCTTGTCATTCATGCTTCGTTGCTCGCCAAATACAAGTTGGCACAACTTCAAACCGGTGCAAATTGGTCGAACCGAGTTAGAAGCAACCAAGCAAGCCAGCCAACCAGCAAGCAAGCATAGCACATTTACGTTATCAGCACGGACAAGTAATATATACTATGTAAAATGAAGAACAAGTGCGTACAAAAAGCAACAACAGCTGTTACAACATATGGGAAGGTTATTCTTGGTAGCGCGGTTGGTCGACGGTCGACTAGTTTTGGTTAACAATTCTGTAGCTTGTAGCTGATATGAGTGCCGCAATGTTGCAGAGCGAAGATAAAGGTGGAGAGCGGCATGAGTGATAAGTAGAGAGAAAGAGGATAGAGCAAAGCACCGTATTCATTGCAAAAAGTCACTGCTGTTTCCAGTTAAAACCGCTTTTATGGGCAAACACATGATAAAAAAAAAACTCAAATAAAGTTTTCAACACAGAACGGCACAAAGAAATAGCAATCACGTTGAAAAAGGGCAGGTGTGACTGTAAGGTGAGACGTTGGAAAGACAAGGTAATGCAGCAGTCAACATGTTGCCAAAGAGTATTAAGCAAAGTAACAACTGCAATGTTGTACACGGTTGGTTTTTTGAGCTTACTAGTAAGCCGCGGTGTTAGTGGCAGCATAGCATTAGAGCTGCTGCAACTTCAAAACAAACTTACAAAACATTTTGAAAAACAAAAATACGAAATCAAACACATACTTATGTTTGTTGTGGCTCTAGAAAAAAGGTGAGTGGTGCAAAAATTGCGCGTTGCAAAGTTAACTCTGCTGCATGCTTGCTGTCACCAGTCGCAGCTAACAAAGTCCAGTTCAAACCGACGCAAAGCAGAAAACATTAGTTCGATGCCGAAGCTGCTGACAGCTTTGGTAAGCAGCTGCTAACACAATAATAACAAGTACATACTTTGAAAATGCTATTACTGCTACCGTTGTTGGTTGAAAAGTTTGCAACATAGTGCGAAAAAGGTATGAAGGAATATAAAGTCATAAAAAATATACAAGCAAAGCAAACAAAAAAGGGGAAACATTTAAATTGAAGAGTAACGGAGTATTAAAGGCCACCAAAGTGTTAGAGATGAATGAAATTGAGCAACAAATTTTGCATTATTGTTTTAAAAAATAAATATAATTAAAAAAATAAAAAAAATAAAAATAAAATCAAAAATAAAAAAAAAAAAAAAAAAATAAAAAAAAAAAAAAAAAAAAAAAAAAAAAAAAAAAAAAAAAAAAGTGAAACAAAAGAATGAGAAAATATGAAAAGAAAAGTAATATAAAAATAATAAAAAGTACGAAAATAAAAGTATATAGTTGTATAATATTTATATAAAAAAAGTGCACATATTTTCAAAAACTCTTTAAAAATGTAATTTTTACGAATTGAAAGAAACTAAAAATATAGTGAAATAAAAAGTTTGATATAAAATAATATGTATAAAATTGATACAAAACAAAAAAAACATAAAAAATATATTTTCAAAAATTATTTAAAAATGTAATTTCTGGCATTAAAAGTGACTAAATATTAAATTAAACAATAAACAATATCCAAACAATATCTAAAAATATTATTAAAATCACATCCATCGCCAAAATTTTCTACACCCTACCTTTAATTATTTTATTTAATTTTAATTATTTCCGTTTTTTCATAACTAACTTCTATACACTTATTAGAAAAGCTAATATTTAACAAACGATAAGCTAATGTCACACTCTTGAATATAAAAAAGGAAATTCAAAAACAAAAACACTCGTTAACATACGCCGCTTCCCACCTAACCAGCTGATGAATGATGAATCATCGCTGCAAAAAAGCCAACAACAAAGAAACTTTTTCTTTGCTTTTACACTCACTTCCTTTTAGCTGATTATAGATGATGGCGTTTGCAGCAGTGCATAATTGGCCAAATTTAATCATGAAATACACACATGCACATATGAGTATGTATGTATATTAGTTTAGACACAAATGTAAATCATTAAAGAAAAATCTTAATAAAGCTCACAGGTAGCATTTACTCAATTTATTTCAGTCGTATTCACCTTAAGTTTTGTATACCAGCTATATGCTATAGAAGACCGATATCTGACAAATGAGCATTTGCTTGGAGAGAAAAATTTTATATCGATATCTCAAAAACTCTGGGTCTAGTTCTCGTCCGAAGGACGGTTCTAAATTGAGCTGAGTCACGCTGGTTATTTATATGCAATATATGGGGCCTGTGACGTTTCCTTCTGGCTGATGAAAACTTCGTCGCAAAATTAATATACATACTTTGTTCAGGATATAAAAACAATTAACTAATTAAGGTAAACGGCCAACACGTGTGCTTGCACACAGTAATACTAAATAAAACCCAATGCAACAAAAATAAATAATAAAAGTTGAAAATAAATAAAACACGATGTCACAAAAGTAATATTGCAAAACAAATAGATTTGAATTAAATTTTATGAGCTGCACACGATTGCATGTAAATAAAATAGATAACAAATATGCACACATACATACATACGTATATGTATGTACATATTTTCCATTGAATGCATGCACATACACCTTGAACACGCAGAACGCATATTAAACAACTACGAAAGTATACATAGTATATATGTAGATACTTATGTATGTGTAAAAATATTTACGTACTTTGTAAATTAGTTTACGTTATGGATAATTTACTTACATATACAGCTTTTAAGTAACTAAATAGGTTATTATAAATGAATCGCAAACACACAATTTTATTTCATAAATCTAAGCTTAAAGTGGAAGATAAATTACATATTCTGAAAATATTCCACGTATCAGAAAAATACAACTTTCTACAAAATGTAACGAACAGCCAACATATGCTTTAATTCACAAACTTTAAATCAAAATAAATCAATAACGATAAATATATAATATCCCAACACAATTAAAATAGTTAAAACTTGAAATGTAGCATTAGTTGTTATAATAATCAAGTACGGTATGCCATAAAAAATAAATGTATTATGTACATAAATATTAATACAAAATAATGCCTACATTTTCCTTTTTGTTTATTATTATATTACCAATGCTAGTGCATCGTGTGCAGCACGCACGATTGTTTGAGCATACATGGCACAAGTATGGCAATTAGGAACAAATACACTGAGTGGAGCAAGTAAGTATGCAAGGGATCCAATGCATGTCGCAAACGAGAAGTAATAATGGAGTTTTCTTCGCTTTAATGAGTCAACCCCTATAGAAGCATATTGCAAAAGCAAATAACCACCCCCTAACTACATGCTAAAAAAGAAACGAGTAGCAGATATGTTGCTGATTTAGTAAAATGAGGGCGCCACACAACAGCTGCCATTGCTAGCTAGTCAGCTAAGCTTATGATGCTGCTAACAAAGTGACATTTGTAAGTGTAGGGGGATTTATACAGAGTATGGGCGTTAAGTGGTTGGCGAAATGCGCTTGTAGCTCCAAACGTAAACAGTGGTTGCTTTAAAGTGGAACAAAAAATTTAATGGCAGCAAGCTGCGCATAAACAATATTCTTTGTAAATGGTATTACAATGGAGGATATGTGCAAATTAAAACTTTATTTAAGAATAAAAGTCTCATATAATGCCAAATCCTAAAATTAATTCCAATACATAACTATACTAATTCATTTCCACTTTCAAAATTTAATTTTTTAAAAAATTCCTGCGATTACTATCTGAAAAAATGTTCAGGTTTAATTCACTTACCCGCGTGCCATTTCCAAACTCTTAATGAGTTTCTTGATCTTCCAAATTTCGACATTGCGATCAGCGGACGTTTCCTCACCAGACATTTTTGTTGTTATGTGGTTTATTTACACTGACTTTTCGATGACTTTACTTTGATACTTCAATATCTTAATTGCTCTTGCTGCACACTAGATTTCAAGTGTTAATTCTTGACTGCGAATTTTCAATAGAAATTTTTGTGTTTTGGCTTTTTTTGATGGTTATGAATGCGTTTTCGAAGACTTTCCTCTATTTGACTCAAACTTGGGGAAATAGCTGGTAATCTATTTATCAATTTGTAAGTGGCCTTTATTTCAACTTCAACGTTGCACCTTCCACGATGTGAATACTCTGAAATGCAAAGGGAAAAAAATTTATATAAACACATGTTAAATTTCGGGGAATAGAAAATAAAAAAGTCAAATGACTAAATCATTGGCTTTACTAAACGTTCTTATCAATAAAAGAAGAAAAAATAGCACAATTATTCACTTTTACTACTAAAATTTTTCTTGAAAGTCCCAAAGGTTTTCCTCCCTTTTGTATTATTTGTTACCCCTTTTCTTTCTCAATTCAAAAACAGCGTTCTCTCAAATGTCAAGAGAGCGCACAATAAACGTGTACTGCGTTTTTTTGCAACTGGAACGAAACGAAACAAGGTTGGGTTTTCTCTGTGATTTTTTTATATTAAAAAATTTTCATTCACTTATTTTTTTAGACAATTATTTGTGTTTATTTCTTCAAACTTTCACTACTGTCATATCACTTTCGATGAATTGCTCACTTTTGCAGTTTCAATTACTTTTTATTCAAAGAAATGCAATTGAATAATTTTGATATGTTCGTTCTCACTCGCCTCCGATTCGTGGCAATTTTCTTTTGTCTGTTCTGTTGCTTACACCGTTCTTCCCTTCTGTTCCCTTTTTTCGCATATTCTATTGACTTTCATAATTTTTGTCACTCTCGTACATTTGCATACATACACACGCACAGTAATCGAAAAACAAGTAATTACATATTATATTTTTCACGTTTTTAAGTTTAGCATAAAACAATTTTCTTATTTTCTTGTGACGTATGACAAAAATTTGCTTGAAATTTTAATTCACCTATTCTTTTACTGCCATAATTCACACAAACTGAGGGGCAACCGACCACACAAATTAAGAAAACGTGAGATACGTCTTTTCCACTGTCTGCCAGCCTGACTGTCGCACTGTTTTCTACTTACAATGTTTCGCTACCAACACTTGACAACACAAGAGAAATTTTCGTTTTCGTTTGTTCCACTTGGATTTTTACACTGTTGCATTCACACCTATTCACATTTGCTCCTAGCATTGATCGCCTTACAGGTAGATTTGCAACAAAATGAACGAATACTGCATTCGTACTCGTTTGTATAGCTAAAAGTACTGTTTTCTCGTTGACCTCGCTGTCGTAGAACTGTACGATGATTGTTTGGTAGGCCTCATGTATTTTTGGAAAGATCATCGTACTTTTCATATAACGTACAATTATAGCAAAAGTACAGTTTCTCTTGTACTCAAAACTGTACGATTTGAAATTTTACAAATACTTTAATGTAAAATATGTATGTCATATTTAGCTCTTTACATTTTGTATTATTGCTGTTATAACCCACATTTTATTATATGTTGAATATATAAAATTATTAAAGTAATTATTTCGTTCTATTTTTCATTATTTAGTACTATTCCACAATTTGCACATATATATACGTACAAATAAGAACGGAAAATACCGCGGCCAATATACATTTATATTATCGAAAATGTTGAAATTCCACAACAGCAACACTGTTTACTACTATATCAGTTTGTGAGCATTGCATTAAATAGAGTACATACATATATGTATATATATTTCAAACGTTCACGTTCACTCAATGTCTGGTCAAACAGTAAACTTTGATGACGTACACGTACTTTTTGGAAATACTACTAAATGAAAGCTGTCGTGCTTTTCGCGCACTCTTTTCCTCTTATTTTAGCGCGCACACGTCCACATTTCTACACACACACAAAAACACAATGATTTTGTAACGTTATTTTTCTACACACTTTTTCTCTAATCTCCTTAACGTTGCACACCGAATTTTTACTTACTTGTGTTCAAAACCGTTTAATTTACGTTTCCACACAAAAATCTATTAAAAATAAACACTTGAAATGCAAGAAATTGTCATGAAATGGAGTCGTGCACTTGCGTGGACTTCAAGCCATGTGCAATTTTCGCAGGAGAAAGGACAGGGTTGTATTGTGATTGACGTACAACACTGTCAGCACTGCACCTTTTTTCTCTGCTATTCAGCTGACGATACCAAAGCCGATGACGATGACAAAACGCCAAAATGCTGCCTTTTCGTTGGCTGGTTCGTGTTGAAATGAGCTCAAAAAAGTACGTATTGTACGAATGGTACACTGCACGAACGTTCTTAATTGTAATAGATTAATATGGTACGATTACGTCATTTTTACTATTCTACTACTATATTAATAGTACGTTAAAAATATATCAAAATATATGGAGTTGTGAAATTCATATGCTTTCAAAATGATACTTACATAAATTGATCTCTATGATTTTATAATGCAGTATTTACCATAAGAATATGAAGTACAACTTTTGTAACATTTAGTTTGCAAGTTTTATGTTAAAAATAAATACCGTTTTGGTACGTTACCAGAAATGTTGTCTCAACACGTTGTGTACAAAATGGCGTGGACTTAGTAATAGATTGTGGTATGTAACGAGCATAACCGCATTTAGTGTTAAATTTAGTATATTTTTACTCTTTCCTAAATATTTTTATTATTTTAACAATATTTTTTATTAATTTAACATTATGTTAAAGTATATAATGTTTTTGTTAATTTTAATTTCATGCTAAAAATTTGTGGGAAAATGTTAATATTGTAATGTTTAAACATCAATTTCAATTATATATATTTTAAATATTTTATGTAAATTTTAATAATACAGTTTTCATCACCGACTTCTGTCGATACTAAAAAAAACTTATAATACTGCTCTTCACTAATATTTTCCCCTACTTTTAACAAACCATACCAAAACAGCTGTTTGGCTATTTGTTGATAAGACTAAGCGGCGTCTAATTTGATTCAAAATAATTGTTATTTAAAAAATTTATAATTAAATAATTTAAATATTAAATGCAAACATTTTATTAAAGCACATAATTAATAATATAAGTTGATGAAAAAGTAAACAAACTATGACAATTTATTTCATATAATTGTTTAAGAGTTTTGTCAACTTACTGCAAGAAGCCACCGGACAATTATCCAAAAAATACTCAGATATTGTTTTCAGCATGAATTTAGAATTATTAGGTAAGTTTATATATAAATATATAATTTTTAGGGTAATATTATGTTTAATGTAACTGCAGAATCTTTTGGCCAAAATTATCCCGAGGAATTCGATGGCTCACTGGATTGCATATCACTTGCTGTAACTTGTGCTTTCAATAAATATGGTACTTTATTAGCCGTTGGCTGCAACGATGGGCGCATTGTTGTTTGGGATTTCTTAACGCGTGGAATTGCAAAAATTATCTCAGCTCATGTGCATCCAGTGTGCAGTCTAAGTTGGACGCGTAATGGACATAAGGTAAACAATAAAGAATTGAAATAAATTATTGATAAATTCAACAATATTTTGTATTTCAGTTACTGTCCGCATCCACAGACAATAACGTTTGCATATGGGATGTACTCACCGGCGACTGTGAGCATAAATATCGTTTTCCCTCACCAGTGCTGAAAGTGCAATTTGATCCACGCAATGACAAACGTTTCCTTGTTTGTCCAATGCGTTATGCGGCCGTGCTAGTGCGCATTGGTGACACGCACAAATGTCTGCCCTTGGATTCAGATGTAAATTGTGCAAATTATTTTTGATTTTAATGCATAACAGTAAATATTCTCCAACAGGGCGATTTAAATATTGTTGCTTCATTTGATCGACGCGGTAAACATATTTACACAGGCAATGCAAAGGGCAAGATACTAGTTTTAAACGCAGAAACATTAGAAATTGTGGCGAGCTTTCGTATTATTGTTGGTTCTTCGAGTGCGACGGCTGTAAAAAGCATAGAGTTTGCGCGAAGAGGCGAGTAAGTAACAAAATTTTGTTTACGCCGATCTTAGCAACCACAAAGTGTTGTAGGTTTGCTCGTAATTTTTGTTTTTTTTATGGTTTTTAAACCCATTTAAACCGTCTATACATATTTCAGCGCATTTTTAATAAACACCTCCGATCGCGTTATACGAGTTTACGACTCAAAGGAGATCATAGCGCTGGGGAAGGATGGTGAGCCTGAACCAATACAAAAGTTACAAGATTTAGTGAACAAGTGAGTAGAGTTAAATTGGAAACTGTTTTTTGCTAGAATACTTAGCCTGCATATTTGAAAATTTTTTCTTTTGAATTTTGATAAAAATTCTTTTCTCTGCCTATAAAATGTTACCATCTTTTGTAGAGTACAAAATTATATAAAACAAGAAATAATCTTAAATTCGGTTGCATCCTTTATAAATAAAAAAATTCCATTAAAAACTAAGTTTTAATCGGTCTGTTTGTATGACAGTTATACGTTATAGTGGTCCGAACAAAATGTGGATCAGTCAGTTTGTATGGCAGCTATATGTTATAATGGTTCGATCCGAAAACTTTATTACGAGATTATAGCGTTGCTTAGGATAATAATCGTTGCCAAATTTAATGAAGAAGATATCTCGTCAAATATAAAAGTTTTCTATACGAGAACTTGACCTTGATCGGTCAGTTTGTTTGGCAGCCATATGATATAGTGGCCCAATTTGAAAAATTTAATCGGAGATTGTAGCGTTGCTTTGAACCATAATCCATGTAAAATTTCGTGAAGAAACCTTGTCAAATAAAAAAATTTCGCTACTAGAACGAAATTTTGATCGTTCAGTTTATATGGCAGCCATATGCTATAGTGGCTCAATATGAAAAATTTAGTCGGGGATTGTAGCGTTGTATCGTCGGTTCCCACAAATGTGCAGCTTCTTAGAAAGAAAAATACTTGAAAAAAAAAATCCAAATTTTCTAATCGATATCTCAGTTCTTCTGGATGTAATATACTCCGTTCAAGTTATAAAGATAAATCAACAATATAAATATATATGAAACTCCAACTATATCAGCAATGTGAAATTGTTGTTGTTAACGCTGAACTCTTTTACAGAACAACCTGGAAAAAGTGTTGTTTCTCCGGCGATGGTGAATACATATGCGCCGGTAGTGCACGCCAACATGCGCTCTATATATGGGAAAAGTCGATAGGGAATTTGGTGAAAATTCTGCACGGCACCAAAGGTGAATTGCTGCTCGATGTTGTGTGGCATCCGGTACGTCCCATTATAGCTAGCATTAGTTCGGGACTCGTTTCGATTTGGGCACAAAATCAAGTGGAAAATTGGTCAGCATTTGCGCCCGATTTCAAGGAGCTCGACGAGAATGTGGAATACGAAGAACGCGAATCGGAATTCGATATTACGGATGAAGATAAATCGGTTGATTTAAATGCCGATGCGAAGCAGGATGAAGAAATCGAAGTGGACGTGTTAAAAGTGGAACCAGTGGCAGCATTTTGCTCATCCGATGAAGAGGGTGAGGACGAAAATGCATTACAATTTCTGCCGATGGCGCCAGAGGTCGAAGATCCTGAAGATGGCTGGACCATGCAAGATGGTGTGGACACATCACTCACTAAAGAAAGTGAGAACGCGCCGCAGGACTACGAGGACGCGGTAACGACGAAAAAGCGTAAAATTAACAATTATGACATCAGCCTGCCGGATGCGCCAGTCGATGGTAAGTGAACGCTGTAATTGGTAAAGTAAGGAATGATATTTGCTAAAATTATGCTTTCTTTGCATCCTCCAGAAACGCATCCATTAATATCAAGTAAAACGAATAAGGATAAGCAACCAGTAGGCGGCAAGAAGGCAGCGGGACGTCCGAAAAAATAACATTTAAGGTTTTAAATCTTTTTACATTTCATTAATTAGGTAAAAATCATTAAAAAAAACAATAATTTTAAATATTTAGTACTTTTAGTTTTTTAATAATTTCGGTGTCGATAGTTGGCCGGCAAATAATAATGTACTCGAACGTTTTTCCGCAATCAAATACAGGAATGGGCGATTAAAGTAGAATTTCGGTGGCGAAATTTTATTAGTCAAAATCGCCGCAACAACTGCAGCCGCTTCGGTACCCTCTTCATTCACTATTATTTTAGTGCTTTGTATGACGTCCTTCACGAACAAGCTCTTCGAGAGTATGCCTAAATTTACAGTCTGCGGATTGAAAATACTCTTTATGCCCATCTAGTGAAAAAAGAGCAAAAAATGTTATAAGCTACTGCTCAGCTATTTGCAAGAATGAACACTATACATACCGCTTCTAGTGTGCCTCTTAGCGATATTGACGTTGATGTCTCAAAACGTGGCACATACACCTCAACTTCCTGTTCGCCGAAATTTGAAGCGTCCTCCTCAAGTTTATTGAATATTGGGCGCACACCCAATTTCTGCAAGCTCTGCGCCACTTGATTGACCGAGATGCCTGCAAAATATACCAAAATGTTTGCCAAGTTTGCTTAAATTATAATTTAAAGCATTCTCAAATTGTTATGCCACCTTTATTTGGCAGTATAGCCAGCATACACAAACGATTTTCATTGCCGTACGGCAGTTCAAGCACGTGCGCCTGCAAATCCTGCATTCTAGTGTAGTTGAATGGTGTCATTTGGAACATCATCTCAACCTCACCAACCGGCTTGCCATTCATATCGTAGAAGGTCTCTCTGCGTGTGTCGCTACGGTTGAAAGGGAACTGCCAAAGCACAATTTATTGCAATTAATATGAGAAGCGAACTAGCGTATTTGATATATTTACACACCTGCCATTGTCCTTTAAAATACAGGGTCGATGTTAGTAATAGTTTTGCATCTTCCAAGTCAGCCTCAGTGATGGCATCCTTTATTAGACCCTTGGTTTCCGTATTTATTGCATTGTTAATGAAATTTACCGAAGTTTTGGTATCGTTGAAATTTAAGTTTTGTACCTTTGCATTGTAGCAAGATGTTAGTGTAGTAATATAGTCTTGTCCGAACCGTTCGAAGGTGTCATAGTACATTGCTTGTAAACTTTCGACGTGTATAGTCGATGTTTTGCGCCTACATAAATATATATATATACATAACCATACATATATGTATATTAATGAAATAAATATTTATTTTTTAATTAAATGAAATAACTATTTATTTTTATAAACGTCACTTCGGTTGCACTGAAGCTATAATATCCTTCAGAAATAAACATTTCTTTCAAATAAAATAGTTTTCCACACAAGAACTTGATTTTGATAGATCAGTTTGTATGGCAGCTATATCATATATATCATATAGTGGTCCCATCTGAATAATTTGTTCAGAAAATTTAGCGCTGTCTTGTACAATAATCTATGCCAAAATTCCTGAAGATATATTGTCAAATAAAAATGTTTTCCATACAACAACTTCATTTTTATAGGTTAGTTTGTATGATAGCTATATGCTATGGTGGTCCAATATCGGCGATTCCGATAAAATAGCAGCTTCGTGTGAAGAAAAAGACGTCTGAAAAATTTCAGAACGATATCTCAAAATATGAGAGACTAATTCGCGCATAGACGGACATGACAAGCCACGTTTCCCTCTAGGTTTTACAAACTTCGTCGCATACTTAACACATATACCCTGTTCAGGGTATAGAAATGAATGATTCTAACTCACAACAAAAATTGCTGCACCACATTAAATGCTTGACGTAACGCTTGACGATCCTGATTTATGCGCAGCACTGTATTTAGCTCGTCCAATGTATTTTCCGATGCGGCCTCCAAGAGCAGGAGTAATAGCGCCCATACGGAAAATGGTGAAATTACAAAATCATTATCGGTCGCTTGCGTGGAAACCAATGAAAAAAGTTCAAGGCCGAATTTCTCTGCACCGGCCGCGATGCTGGCGAACTGTGCGGGATTTGTTTGCAGCGCCGAACTGGCATTCTCTAATTTGGTACAATATTCGCTGGCAGTTAAGTGTATTAAGATGCATAAGCTGAGCGATAGCAAGGCGAAGAACGCTAAAAGCAGAAGAAATAAGTAAACACAAGTTATAAGTTTATTGGATAACGGTAGATTAAGTTTTAAAATAATTTGAAAATCTACATAATCGTATATTCGTCTTCCTTTCTTCACCCTAACCAACAAATCAAACTGGTTGAGGGAGCTCTAAAACTCCCTTTAGATTCAAATTTTCAAATTGACGAACAGCATACAGATAACCGTTATAACAAATATTTTAATATTTTGCACAATATGAACTCATACTGTGTCTAAGACAGCGTCGTCCAAGCATCAGTTGGTTTGCAAAAATGGCTCCGGAAGAACTGATTTAAGGCATTGGAGAGCCACGGTTTGAGAACTACGAGTTACAAACCGTTCCCACGACAGTCGGGTCTAAGGAACGGGCTCGGTTTTTATCCGTCCAAGGACTGTCAACTCGGCACCATGCATTGAAATTACTTCAGGAATGTTTTTTGCCCCTACAACAATAACAACAACAAATGCTTTCGTAGAAATCACCCATACAGTCGTCTGCTTGAAGTCGAGTTTAAAGCGCCATTCCGGTATTTTCAAAATTTTAATTATTTTTGGAGACATAGGTATTTTTTTCAAAATTGTATTTTTTGAAATGATACACAATATTTTTCAAATTCTACTCGACCGATTGAAAGTTTTACAGAGTCTTTTTTCTTGACTTGTCTACGGCTGAAACTATCTATATTCCCGATTCTCCAATCGATGGCGATGGTGCGGACGTTCCATTGCCGGACCATGAAGAATTTCGAATAGCAATTACCCGTCTGAAGAACAACAAAGCGGCGGGGGTCGATGGATTGAACGGTGGCTAAGAACTGCAATGAGCATGCATCAGCTTCTTTGTAGAATATGGACGAAAGCATGCCCGGCGATTGGAATTTAAGTGCGCTCTGCCCAATCCACAAAAAGGAAAACACACACAATCTGCGACAACTAGCGTGGGATAAGTCTCCTAATTATTGCATATAAGGTTCTATAGAGCGTATTGTGTGAAAGATTAAAGCCCACCATCCACAAACGGATTGGATCTTATCGAGGGAATCCATAGACAACATAGAAGCGAAATCTAATAGTCTGGTCTGTCAAAACACACATCCCACCGAAAATCATAGAAGAAATTTGGAACATTTGAATGAAGAAACAAAATGGACATCGATTGTTTTAAAAATGTTATACAAATTAGAAAATACTACGAAAACAGTGATTTTCTTTTTTGTGGGACCTTTTGCAACAATACGAACTCCGAAGTTTTAACGTTTACTATTGATTTGTTTGAAATTATTAGCTTGCGGTGGTATAGGGTCTCTATGTCTCTCTGTTTTCAACCATAAAATCAACTGACTAAATATATTTGATTATAATATTGATAAAGCTTACTTTTTGGTGATTTCATTGTATCTAACTTCATGCGATGGGTGGAGCCATGTGTAGAAGTTCAGACAAGTGAGGAAAAATGTCGGCACCATTTACTTGGCTCTTTTACATATGGCTCAATCAGCTCACGCCTTCCGGTCTTAGACCAAGTATCTTCTGGGTAGTCAAAAAACATCCGTTTGAAGACGAGCTAAAGTGAGAGGGCGAAACATCCCTCCCTGGGGCTGAGCCTCGGAGGAGAGATAACCCTTTTGATGACGACCACTGCAAATGTATTAAGGATTACGATTTAAGGGTCTGCACCTGCAATGTCCGGTCCCTTTAATTAGGAAGGTGTCGCTGCCCAGCTAGTTGATGTCCTCGTAAGACTCTTGGTATCACCGAAAAATTAATACGGCTGTGTAAACTGACGTTGAGCAATACCAAAAGCTCCGTCCGGATCGGGATGGACCTCTCCGCGTTCTTTCGATACCAAAGAAGGTTGCAGACAAGGCGACTCCCTATGGTGCGACTTCTTCAAACTACTCCTTTCTTCAGACAGGTTAAGGAAGCGAATCATATGGGTCTGGTAGTGAACGAGAACAAGACGAAATATCTCCTGTCATCAAACAGTCGTCACACTCGCGACTTGGCTCCAACGTCACTATTGACAGTCATAACTTCGAAGTCCTAGATAATTTCGTCTATCTTAAAACCAGCATTAACACTAACAACAACGTCAGCCTCCAAATCCAACGCAGAATAACTTTTGCCAACAGGTGCTACTTCGAACTGAGTAGACAATGGAGAAGTAGACGAACAAATACCAAACTCTATAATTCACTCATTATTCGCGTCCTGCTATATGGTGCATAGGCATGGACGATGATAACAACTGATGAGTCGGCGCTACAAGTTTTCGAGAGAAAGGTGCTGCGGAAGATTTATGGTTCTTTGCGCATTGGCGACGGCGAATACCACAGTACATGAACTATTAGCTGTACGAGATATACGACGACATTGATATAAGTAGTTCAGCGAATTAAGAGACAGTGGCTAGGTCATGTCGTCCGAATGGATGAAAACACTTCAGCTCTGAGAGTATTTGACGCCGTACCCGCCGGAGGAAGCACAGGAAGAGGAGACCTCCACTCCGTTGGAAGGACCAAGTGGAGAAAGACCAGGCTTCGCTTGGAATATCCAATTGGCGCCACGTAGCGAAAAGAACGAACGACTGGCACGCTGTTGTTAACTGGGCAATAATCGCGTAAGCGTTGTCTACGCCAATAAAGAAGAAGGTGACAGTGGCTAGGTCATGTCGTCCGAATGGATGAAAACACTTCAGCTCTGAGAGTATTTGACGCCGTACCCGCCGGAGGAAGCACAAGAAAAGGAAGACCTTCACTTCGCTGAAAAGACGTGAAGATTAGAGTGGTCCTGACACCACTTAGGGCCAAACATCGAAAAGGAAGAATGACTGGCGCGCTGTTGTTAACTCGACTACTTATAACCATGTAAGCGGCTGAAGCCCACTCTTACCCTACAACGGTTTCTTTTTAGTATACTTATGGCTAATATTTTAATAATCTAGCTTTTGTTTATGAATAAATTAATGCATTAAAACAACAATAACAAAGCAAGACTCACCTTTACGTAATAGCATAGTGACGTTATTTGTCGGACAGAATTAATACTGTCGCACGAGTATTTGAAAGTTTGATGAGTGCTGTTTGAAACGCGTGTAAATTTTCACTCGTCGGCTTCTACAAAGTAATATGATCAGTTAAAGGAAAATATATCAGAACAGGTCTGTGCAATTTTTCATCAGATAAAAGCAAATTAATGATGTTTTTTTTATCAAATTTAACCCTAAAGCTCGTGTTAATTAAAGAGTTATTCCCAGTATTACTAATTGAGACACTTTCAATATCAAAGCGTAGCTTAATATACATATGTATGTATGTATATAGATTGTGTTATATATCCATATCACATATAAATATTGTTATTTGTGTGCGTGATTTTCAGAAATATCAAATCCACACAGACCCAACACGAAAACCGGACTGTGGTTTAATCGTCGCTTGTTTAAAATGTATTTTTATTATTTCTGCTTTTCAAGCAAAAATTTTTAGTCGTTTCCGTAGATAACTCTACTAAACATGTACACAATTAATTGAAGCATAGTTAAGTTTGTAGATTTGTTTACACAGTGTTCGTTTCAGCAAAGATAATGATTTCGTTACAAAATATATACTTAGTATATTGTATTTGTATTTATTTTACATTTAATTTTGTATTTTCAAGATCACTGAACGCTGGGATCACAAAGCGACGAACGCGATATGCACTCAGCTTATATATACATATGTATGTATGTATATATATTTATGTAGACTAGCTTAACGATTTGCGAGTATCTGTTAATTAAATATTTAGCGGAATACAGTACCAGTTCTAAACCATTGACTGCGAGTAGCGTTTGCGAACTGAAACTAAATTCGAGTAAAAGCAGCGATTGAAGCGCCAATGACTGCATTAAAGATGCTCTCAAGCCGGTCTAGTCGGCGCACAGTGGGTTGTGGGTGGCTAAAACTACACTTAGAGCCGTTTTCTCAGTCTCTGGTTAGCAGTCAACTGTCAGTTAAGTACTTGTACCAAGATACCTTCTTTCGGTAAAGAACCTTTTTTTTAAGCAGAACTTAACTGACAGTTGGCTGCTAACCAGACATTGCGAAAACGGTCCTTAATTATGGTGATACTTTATGTGAAGATAAGGTTAGGTTATACTGGCTGGCGGAAGCAACGTTCTTTGCATAGTTTAGTAGAAGTTTAGTAGAGACTTGATATCTACTTCTCACACTTCAGCCAGTGCCTTGAACTACGCAGCTCCTTGATCTCTAAGCCGAGTTCTAGTTAATGTCAGACACAAACAGAGGTTGTGTTCTGGCATCTCTCTCATGCCAAGTGCACTTTCTACAAGTATCATACATATGTCAATAATGCTCATACGGTTCGCATTTAGTAAGTTGTACTCTGTGACGAGGCCAACAGCCATCCTGCTGCATTTCCGTGAGTGTGCGTGTTTTCCTTCCACATGTCCTTGACGATACTGCATGTCTTTGAGGCTTCCGTGAGCCTTTTCAGTAATTTCGTTTGATATATGTATACTATTTTATTTTGATTTGGGTATTTTCTGAACTAGTTTAGTAGCCAAGCTGATGCCACTTTTATCTCATCGGCTATATTGTTTCTCGGGATATTATTGGAGCCCAGAATGGATGCAGTCGCCTTCTCACAGCCACTATATCTATTTCCTCCCTGCTTCGAAGAACATGCTCTTATGAAATGCGACATTGATGTTTCTTATATCGTTTCCTGCGTTATTAGATATTTCAGCAGCTTTCCTAATAGCAAAGATTTCTGTCTAGAACTGTAATATTGCCGTATTCCGCCTGCTTGAAGTGTCGCTTGAGGTCTACCTCCGCGCAATAGATTCCGACGCCCACTGCATTAGCAATTTTGATCCGTCTTTGTATATGTCGCATGTTCCGCTTGTGAATTGCGTGCCGCTGTGTCATCTATCCATGACGCACAGGCTGTATATGGTGGGACCCGTGTGCTTTGTTTATTATGAGCTTTATAAACTGGGTGCAATCGTTAATGGGGAACGCTACCGACAACCATTCATCAAATTGAATCGAACGATTGCTGAAAATGCCAGGAATTCAAAACCAGACACGAGAACTTTCTTCACAACAACGCTCGGCCTTGGCAGATTGAAAACTATTTGGAAAACAGCGACTGGGAGGCTTTGCCACACACGGCTTATAGTTGTACTATAACCATATATCTGTTTGAGTCGAAGCCGAATGCTCTCACAGGAAAGCGGTTCACATCAGAAAAGGGTATTAAAAATTGGCTTAATTCTTTCTTGGCAATCGAACCTGCGCAGGAATCCACAAATCGCCAGAAAGAAGGAAAAATGTTATAGCTTCAATTGGACAATACTTTGAATAATATCATTGTACATGATTTTCTTAAATAAACGTTAAAATGTTGGCAAAAACGCATGAATAAAGTTATAGAAAAAATATTTTCTGAAAAAACATACAAAAAACACATTTTCTGAAAAAAATATTATAATAATGTAAATTTTTTCGGTTTTAATTAGTATATTTTTTCAAAATAACACACTGTATGTGAAAAAATAAGAACAACAACGTGACGCAACTCATTGAGTGCTTGTTGCCGCTTTAAAATTTGCATTTCTCTTTGTTCTCAATAAAATTTTGAAATTTATTGTTTACAAACAATAGCACACTTAATCCAATGCATAATTTTATATACTAAAACTTTCATTATGCAAATAACTATTTGGTGATTTTTATAATTTTTTCTTACTACGAAGACTTATCTGCAGTATATACATACATATACACATATTTCTACATTATGCGGTTCGAAGGTCGAAATTGTTTATAATATTTTAAAAACAAGAAAAAACGTTGACTTCGGTTGCTTCGAAGCTATAATATCCTTCACAAAAACAAAACATACCTTACAAGAACTTTGTTCGGTCAGTTTGTATGACAACATTTTTGAAGGAATATGGACCGATGATTCCACCAGCCCACAAACCACACCAAACCATTGCTTTTTCTGGTTGAAATGACATCTCTTGAATCTCTTCAGGTTGCCCTTCGTCCCAAATGCGGCAATTTCGTTTATTTACATACCCATTGAGCCCGAAATTGCACTCATCGCTGAACAAAATTTGGCTCGAAAACGTCAGATCTTTTTGGAACTTTTCAACAGCGGCTTCAGTTTTTGCATAAGCTGTATTTTGTAGGCTTTTAATTTAAGAGAGGCATGGACGATGACAACATCTGATGAGTCGACGTTACGAGTTTTCGAGAGAAAGGTTCTGCGGAAGATTTATGGTGAATACCGCATTCGCTGGAACGATGAGATTTACGAGTTATACGACGACATTGATTATTAACTGGAAATATAGAACTGGGTTTTATGAAGAAAAAACGCCAATAAAAGGCCTATAAAAAATTCTTATCTCGGCAGTATCAAATAAACATATACATATGTATATATGTATACTTTTTTTGGCATACAATCCAACATCATTAAGCTACATATGTCGGCTTAGTATTTGTGTAAAAATATAAAAAAATATAAAGATTTGATTCATCACAGCACAGTCTAGTCATACTCTCAATTTGTGTGGTGTAGAGATTATTCATACCGCTGTGCGAATGCACTTCTTAACTGACAAACTTGTAACAAAAATCCGTCAGCCTATCGGCAATTTTTTCGTACTTCATTTGATCTTAGCGAACGAAAGCAGAATCTCATATATAAGCTATACCGGTGCTCTATATATTTCTATACCAGATCAATCGACTAAGCAGATTTGCGACAGATTCAAGGCGTTTTGGCGACACAAAAGTGATTAGACCAGGCCATCCGAGTGTGATCTTGTGATCTCTGTATAGAAAATCAGCTTTAGACACCTAACCTAAATATAAGCACGTCTGAGTAGAATAAATTCAGTCGAAAAATGTAGCAAGGGTGTGCGTAAAAATTTCAAAGAGTCCGTCTTAAAAAATATATTCACTTTTCGGTTATATTTTTTCTCAAAAAAGGGTATTTGCTTTTACCGCAAGCGAATTGCAGCAGAACTAATTGTGTTTTTCAGGGGATTTCCGAAAGATTACTCACATATAGAAACGGAGAATAAACATGTTTTATGCACGAGGGCCGTGTGATAAAGCAGTGACCTTTTGCAACTAATTTTATAATTTTTTGTATTATATAAATGGAAGTAAGCATAAATTAAGTGGCCATAATTTTTGTTTTGCCGGAAAAATACTACCAAAGTGACTGAAGTACGTACTCAATATAACGGCTATAATAATCCGAGTACCCGACTCAATGAAGTCGTTGATTATCTAAGTACGCGATTGCGATATCCGGTCAAAAAAACTAGTTAACTCCAGTCTCAATGGATTTGCGTCAATTCTTCGTGAACCAAATACTTATTTATGGTAGATATGGATTAGCTATATTTAACCCGGCTTAAGTCAGGCTTTCGTAAGTGCAATTTTGTAGTCTTATCGCACTTTCCTCGTATCAAATAAGTATGAGGAAGACGTCAACAAACTGGTTAGAACTGTTCAATTTCACTTTTACTACTGTGCTGACTTCAGATGACACTTTACAAATTGCTGATTTCTGATTTATCAAGGGGATTCCCTATTATGGTTTCATATGACTTCAAGCAGTCAACAGAGAATCAAAGCCGATTTGAATTGGATTGCACGCTCTATATACTGCTATGCGATTGAGAGGCATATTGAGCGCTATTGTTCTAACATGTTTTGAATAATGCTTAGAGCTCATTGTCGGCAACGGATATGAGAAAGTACATATTTTGATGATGGGAAGGTAGTGAGTGACTTTTTATAGACTCTAATATAAAACTAATGAAACCAACTTTTATACGGGTGCATGAATATGTTGGAACTGTGGTTCTCGATGAGAGTTTTTATTTTCTCTTGCTCAAAAGTCTGCTCCAGAAAGGCAATATATACCTTCATATTTTTAAGTACTTTCCGAATGATTCGAGTCGCCAAGATGCGTTGGTGGGCGAGTAATATTGCCAAGCTCTTGATTTGTGATTAATCAGTAGTCCGAAAAAAATGCAATGTGGGCAATGGGTGTCGCTGCCTACAATGTCAAGCCGACTCCTGTCAGATTCATTACATTGCAGCCAGGCGGCTCCTAGGAAAGGCTGACGTATTTTCCCAATTATTCCCTTATGTTCGACTGCTTTATATGCATCCTCAGAAGTAGGTGAATGGGTAATACAACGACAATTGTAAATGAGGTACCTGGCGGTAGGTATAAAACGGTAGAAGTAGAGACCCCCGAATCAATCAAATCAAAAACTCAAAATGGCGGACAACAAACGAACGAAGTGGACTAGGATATCGTTCCAAACGTCGGTGAGAGGTGAAGCTGCTACCACCGGCGGTCACAGCGATTGTAAGAGCAGCCACACCTCCTCTGCAATGGCAACAGGTTGCTTTACAGCGCACGGGTGCCATAGTCCATGAAGACTCGGACCAAGAAAGCACTGTAAGCATAAACGCGGAAGGGGAAGAAGAACTTCTTCGCTCTTCTGTGCAGGCGACCGAGGGTTCCAACTCTGGCAAAAGAGAGGTACAAGGAGGCGGTCGGAATATGCAACCGCTTCGAAGGAAAGACCAGCCTGAAAGAAGAAGAGGTGAAACGGTTGGCTTCGCCTAAGGGCACTTCGACACTCGAAATTGCTGTAATGCCTCGGATCCAGCGTATGCTAATCGCATTTAGGAGCAGATCGCTGGAGAGAGGCAGCGTTCGACGAAGAGCGAACCAAAGTTGCCCTCGAAAAAGAGGAAGTGCAAAGACGTAACCGGGAAGCTAGACATCAAGCACACTGACGAGAAACCGACAATGTCCAAGGCAGCGGCGGCCAATGAGATTGTGAAACGGCATTTAACCGTTGCGTTCATAGACCGCAGTAACCGCAGCTCATAGACAAATAATGGAAAATAAGCTATTGGAAGCCCTCTTCTCGAAAATGGACGCCGAATCGAGTGCACTCATACCGTCATTTGATGGAGCAGGATGGCTAAACGGTGTGAAAATCTTGAAATTTAACGAAGACCCGACGCTAAGGGAAGCAGTCAGAACGCTTCCAATTTATGGGAAGGAGCGAAGCTGGAAGCGAAGGTAACCATACTTAGGGGATGAATCGAGCCGATGTAAACCTTAGTTAGGATTTACGATCAGATCAGGTTCTGCCATCTGTTCGGTGGTGCTGGCAGGAAGCCGCTCACCTATGATTAAAATTTTAATTTGAACCTGCGGGTTAACGCCAGGGCGCAATCAAAAACTGGTAATGATTCGTCAGAAACTCCAGGATCTTGGTTGATAGATTCTTATGAATCCACAATATAGTCCAGAGCTCACACCAACTGATAACTTCCTGTTTTGCTGAGGCGAACCTGTTCACCAAAGATAAGCTTATGAAAATCGACTGTCTCAGGTTTTTGATAATAGAGACGAAGGCTCCCATGACAATCTGGTATTAAGTAAACGTAGCGGATGTGGTTCTTAACCGGCCAGGGAATGGTCAACTCGACCCCATGTCTCGAAATTACTTCAAGAATGCTTTCTGCCGCTGCAATAACTACATTGGGGATCGAATTCGCTCCTCTCCCTAATTTGGGTTCATGCGTTTTTTAACATTTTTTTATTATTTATGAATTATAAAATTATTATTTGTATTTTCGAGTGAGCCTGAAACCCTAAAATGTTAACACAATACCGTTACTCAATCTTTTATATGACGCTCTACCTTTCCAAGTACTTACTTGATGCCGAGCTGTGTGTGCCCAAGCGAACTTATTGTCACGCAATGCAATTATGCAATTAAAACGAATTTTCTTTTAGTTTTGTTTTGTGTTTTTTTGTTTATTAACTTTTCATATTGTGTAAACGCAATTAAATGTTTGGGGAAATTGAAATTTTTGCATAATTAAGGCTACTTAATACTTCATTAATTAAGTAAATTGCATACATATGCACGCGCTAGTGTAAAACGGTACTTATAAACACTTTCTTCATTTCACTTTCAATGTTTGCGCTCGGTGAATTGCAGTGATTTCTTTTGCTGAGAAGTTTTAGTTTACTTTTTTCAATTTTGGTTTTTTTTTTTATTGCATGAGCCTTTTTCTAATTTTTGGATTGTTTTACGTTTTGCAAGATTCGTTTGCGATTTGAAATTTTTTTTCGAAGTTGCAATTTTTTGATAAAATTTCCAATTTTTTTGCATTTTACAATTTTTTTTAATGTATGGAATTAAATTTTTTTCGAATTTGAATTTTTGGGAAATTTTAGTTTCTTTTTCAGTTTTGAGATTTTTTTTTAATTTGCAAGATTCTTTTGCAATTTGGAATTTTTTTAATTTATGAATTTTTGTTTGCAATCTAGCAATTTTTTATCCAAATTTCCATTTTTGCAATTTGCAGTTGCTTTTTGTTAGTTTGAAACTTTACTTTTAATTTACAGATTTTTTTTCAAATTTAATTATTATTTTTTAATTTAATTTATAACATTGCCGTTTGTGTGTGTATGTAATTTGTTTTAGTTTTGCATAACTTTTTTAGTTGGCAGCATATAACATATTTGTTGTTGTAATTTTTAACATTAATAAACGTTTTGTCATTTTAATTATTATACGTTGTTGTAATTTATAATGGTTATGAACAGCTGTTATCAGATTGTTGTTGTAAATTATAACGTCTGTAAACAGCTGTTATCAGACATATTTGTTGTTAATAGCGTTTATAGACGGCTGTCACCATATTTGTTGTTGTAATTTTTAACGTTTATAAACAGCTGTTCTGAAAATTGTTGTTGTAATTTATAGCGTTTATAAACACCTGTTATCATATTTGTTGTTGTAATTCATAACGTTTATCATATTTGTTGTTGTAATTTATTACATTTTTGTTGTAATTTATGAAATTTGTTATTGTAAATTTTTGTATTTGTTGTTGTAATTTATGATATTTGTTGTTGTTTGTTGTTTTTACATTGTTCATAAAAGGCTTTTATAATTTTTGTTGTTGTAATTTGTAATTATGTTAAATGTTTTGGTCTTATCGATTTTATAATTTGTATTTATTTATTTATACATTTTTTAATATTGTTGTTGTAATATTTATTTTATAATTTGTATTTATTTATTTATGTATATTTTTTAATATTGTTGTTGTTGCTGTAATATTTATTTCATAATTTGTATTTATTTATATATATATTTTTTTAATGTTGTTGTTGTTGTATAACGTTCATAAACGGCTGTTTGATTTCTATTTATTTATTTATATTTTTTTAATTCAATATATTTTTATTAATGTAATTATGTTTTTTTTTAATTTTTTAGGGCAATTGTCAAATGTTTATGTATGTATGTATGTGTGTGTGTGTTTAGATGAGTGAAAGTTTAAATTTAAGTTATTTTGATAGTTTTCTTTTGTTTAGAGCATTAGTGTTTGAATTATAGTAAAATTTGTTTTTTCTTTGTTTTAGTTGTTGTTGCTTAACAATTAAGTATTTAATTGAATTTTATTTTATTACATTTGATTTTTTGTTTTTCTGGTTTTTGGTTTCAATTTACTTAATCGCTTCAACTTTTGCTATAATTATTTTAAATTTAATGCATTTTTGCTTTATTTTTCTTAAACATTAATTATTTTAATTTTTTACTAATCAACAATTAATAGTTGAGATGGAAATTTCGATATTTGTGACCCTCAAAGCAAATTTAATATTATCATCGGGTGGCTTGAAAATGCACACCCATTTAACGCTTCTTAACGCTGTTTTTGTTGTTGTTCTTCTTATACAACTGTTACATCGACTGCTTAAACTGCAAATGCTTCAACATTTTATTTTCATTTTCATTATTTTCATTGTTGTTTTTTTTTTTGGTTTTTTATGGTTGTTTATTTCAACATTACAATTCGTACAATTTTCAAAAGTAAAATACTTTGCCGTGCAATTTTTTCAGTTTCACTTAAGTTTGACGGGACTTTGGCGCCTCTCATTCAAGCTCTGAACACCACCAATTTAAATGCCATACATTCATCATTAATACATATTAATTAAATATTATTATTAATTTTTTTTTAAATACTTATTCAATTCAACGGCGGTGACATAAAGATTTTCGTGTTTTCTTTTGGTATTTCACTTCAATTTACTAAATTTTGTTGCGCTACAATTTTTTGTTTTTTTTTTTTTGTTTTATCATTTGATATTTCCTGATTTTTAGTGGTCAGTGTACGGTTTAATGTTTCAACTATTGATTTTTATCGAATTACACACGAATTTTAAGTTCGAAAATCACTGAAATTGCATGTTGTTGCTGTTTTATAATTAATGAAATTGAAATTTAATGTATCGTTGTGAGTTATGTAATTAATTTTATTATTTTTGTTGTTTTTGCAATTAATTTTTTAGTATAGTTTTTGTTTTTTTGCATTCATTGATTGTGTGTGTGTATGTTTGTTGCGCTTTGGTGCAATTTTCTACTACTTAATTTGACAAATTACTATATAAATTGAATTAATACATATATATATATATTTTTTGTTTTTGTTTTTTTTTTCGTAATGTGCGTTGCACTTTTTAATGAGTTAAAGTTTAGATTTTAAAGTTGCAGTGAATTATAGAATTCGAAAATTGTATAGTGTTGTATTTGTCTAACAATTGCCCCTACGGTATTATGAGTTGTTATTGTAATATGAAAAAATGCAGAGTTGAGTTTTTAGAATTAGTTTTGCTTTTGCAACCAAAGCGATTCTAGGTTTTTTTATTAACACTTTTATCGCTCCAAGAAAGTCCAAAAATCATTTTAAACCACTTTTCAACAATATTTGCTTTGTTGTTGTTACTTTTACAAACAAATATTGCACATAGAAAATCCAAAATTCATTTCAGACCACTTTTCAACAATTTTTTAATTTTTGTTTGTTTTGGAAATCTGCTTTGGTCACAAAATTCTTATTGTACAAGTGAGTGCATGCAAGCTTATTTCGAGTATTTTGAGTGAAATATTGGCTATGGTACATAAGTGAGTGTGATATAGTGATTTTGTGAAAATGTGAGGTTATATTATTAATTTATATTTTTAAGCCGTTTACAAAACATTAATGTGTTTTAAATTTTGGTTTTTTAGCAAGGCACAAATGCATAGAAATGAAATTATTTTTAAATACATATTATTTTTGCAATATTATGTAATAATTAATAATATTTAATTTCAATGCATTTGTGTATTTGCATTTTTTTGTTTTATAAACAGTCCGTTATTGGTGCGCTTTTGACATTTTTGCAAATATGCGTTTAGTTTCGAATACGTTGGCGTGTATTTTTAAAATTTTTCAAAAACTTAAATGCTCAAAACACAAGCGCTTAGTCAATATTTTTTCAAAAACTGCAGTACTCAAAAAGTTTGCGTTACCAATTTGCTCGAAATCAATGTGTTTGAAATAGTTTTAAGATTATCAAACATTTTCGCAACGGTTTTGACACGTTTCAAACGCCTTCATATAGATTTTCATTCGAAATCAAGGTGTTTGAGTTGTTAATTGGTTGGAAAACCATATATCTGAGTTTTTTTTAGTTTTTGGAAAATACTGCAAAGGCATAACAACACGTTTTAAAAACTAAAAGCATTTTGAGATGCATTTTTATTGTTTTCGAAAATTTTATTAGCATTTTTAATGCTTTCGAAATTTTTAATTGCATTTCTAACATTTTCGAAAATTATGTAAATTCGTTTTCAACTTTTTTGAAGTAGTTGTGTCTGCTTTAAATAAAATAGCGTCAACACTTTGTCAATTAACATGTTCAAAACCAACTTGTTTGCGTTGTTTTTTAGGTTTACGTTAAATTTTCAACAGTTTGCACTTGTTTTAAGCACAGAGTTTGAGTTTTTTAATATCATAATTTCTGAAAACATATAAAAATGTTTCAAACGATTTTTAATTATTTTGAAACATTTAAAAAGCTTTTAGCATGATTTTCGAATGTAACAATGCATTTTTGAACGCTCTCGAAACATTTTCAGATATATACATATATTTTTTAAACAGTTTTGAAACTTAAGCGTAAGTGCTTTTTGTATCATTTTCGAATGCTATAATACATTTTTGCACGATTTTTTAAAGTTTTCAAAAACACATATTTTTGCAACATTTTGAAAACTTAAGCTTAAGTTCTTCTTGCATGATTTTCGAATGCTACAATGTATTTTTGAACGCTAGTTAAACATTTTCAGAAATACATATTTTTGAAACTTAAGCATAAGCACTTTTTGTGTGATTTTCGAATGTCCCAATGCATTTTTGAACGCTTTTTAAACGTTTTCAGAAACATATATTTTTGAAACTGTTTTGAAACTCAAGCTTAAGTGCGTTTTGTATGATTTTCGAATAATACAATGTATTTTTGAACGCTTTTGGCCAGTATTCATGTCTTATCACATGATTTTGCATGTTTTTGAAAGAGTTTTGAAACTTTAACACGCATATTTAGCTGCAGTAAATTGCATATTCAAGTACTTGTCTTGTCCTTTGTAAGTTTTTAGTAAGGTTTAAGTCTTTGTCAAAATGTCTTTAATTTTTTTGTTGAATTCGGGGTTTTATGCGTTTTTGACTTGCTTTTTGTAGTTGTTTTGTTTATAATTTGTTTTTTCGTCAGTTATTTTTGACTCGTTTTTTTTTGTTTTTACGTCAGTTATTTTTGACTTTTTGTTTTTTCTTTTGTCAATTATTTTTTTCTCGCATGGTTTGACTTGCTTTCTTGCGCCAATTATTTTTTCTTTCTTGCTGCCAACCTTTTTTTTGGCGAGTTGGTTTTTTATTTTATTATTATTTTTATTTTATTTCATAGCTGCTCTTATTAACCTGTGTGACTGACTGACTTTCCTGCATTATGCTCTGTGCATTATTTACCGTTTTTCTTTACTTTCCTTAAGCTGTTATACATTTCGCTAAACAACTCCAACTTTTACATTCCTCTCCTTTGCTTATGTGGCCATGGCTCTTACAATGCCTTTACTTTTTCATTGTTTTCCAACTTTACTTGGAATTTTTATTTTTGCTTTGTAATTACAATAAGTACTTATTTGTGTTTTTTGTTTTACTGAATGGTTGCTTAAACATCTCTTATGTGTTATTAAATATAAGAACAATAAATCATTTTCTTCGCGGCATCAACTTTTTAATATTTTTCTGTTATTATAATTTTTGTTAGAATTTCTATATTTGCTAGTAAGTTTTATTAATTCACTACAAATGATTTTTTAATTTGTGTTTTTTGTTTTGCTAACATTTATATGTTTATCTTTATTGTTTTTGGCTTACTTTGTTTTGCTTTTCAGCAGTTTTTGACGTTGTCCTGTCATTGGTTGTTTATATTAATGTCATTAATGCCATAATTTGCTTTTTTGTGTGATTTTCATTATGTACTTTTTTTTGTGATGGAACAAAATGCCGGTTAGTTTATATATACATATGTATTTGTATATATATGTATGTATATAAATGTGGATAGGTTGTGTAAATAAAATTTTGCGTTTACGCATGTATTAGGATTAGGATTAGTAATATGCGGGCATAAGTTGTAATTCAAGCGTAAAATAAATTGTTGTTTTTTGTTTGGTATTTAATAATGATTATAGTAAACGTTTATATTTTATTAAAATAAATCGACAAACAATTACGCAGTGGTAATGTTTATTTTAATAAACCAAAAATTTATAGGTTACCATAAGTCAAAGTTTACTCCCCAATTTTTTTTTTATAAATATGCTCATATGCGCGTTCTTTTAGTTTTTTTTTTTTTTAGTTTATCGATGTGTTAAATATTTGGAGTTAAGTTTAATAATATTTGTCTGCTAATTGCAATCAGCAATAGCTTCATATACGCAGTTATATATAATATTTAAGCTTATAGGTAAAATATGTATGTCAGTTATTTGTTTTAATTAACTTATACAGCGCTCATGTAGTTGTTATTTGAGGCTTGATTTTCTCTAAACTAAGTTTTGGTGCAGTATATATATATATATTCTTTTTTTTTATAGAATCAGTGTATTCAGCTTAACTAATTTTTGGCCAGCTTACCAAGTTTTCTTATAAATAATTTTTCTTTATACATAGAAATATGCATTAATACGTACATATATATGTATTTGTTATTAATAAACCATTACATTATTTGTAATATGTAAATGTAAAGGTGTATTCACACACCATATTTAATTTTCCTACACTTTTCTCTTCTACCTTCACTACCTTGCCACTTTTATAAACTGCCTACAAACACATGCATTTTTTTTGCATTTACAAGCTATGCAGCTATTTTTCTAACACACAGTTATTGTGTTGTTTTTGTTGTTGTTGTAATTATATTTTGCTTTTATAACACATTTATATAGTTAACCAAATAAACCATTTACCAAGTTTTATAATATAATTTGCATTTAACTAAATAAATCCATTAAATTGTATGTGATACATATTTATTTGTTTGCATACATGCATAAATATTATTGAATCTTCATAATTTGACACAAAAAGTTACAGCTTTAACTTTTTATTTTTTCAAATAACACGTTATAACTCGGAATTAACATTTGAAACATGTAACGAACAGCTACAAAGAGTATACATATACACGTATATAAGTATATAACGCTATATATATTTATTTGGCAACATATATATTGTTGTTGTTAAAAGTTGTTAGCCTTGAGCAAAAAGTATGTTTAAAAAATATTTGTTAAATACTCAGTTTTATTAAACAGATTGTTCATAAAACTAAATATTAAACAAACATTTTTTAAACATCATTAAAAAAATATTGAAAAACAATTAAAAAAAAAATATTAAAAAAAAAATTAAAAATATAAAAAAAATTATTTTAAAATATAAACAAAAATTTAAAATATTAAAAAAAAATATTTAAAAATATAAAAAAACTATTTAAAATATTAAAAAAAATTTATGAAAAAAAACATTTAAGAATATTAAAATGAAAAAATATATTATAGCTTTTTTTATTTTTATTTATTTTTTTTACAAAATTAAAATCTTTTTTATTCAAAGAAAAGTAGAATTTTATTATACAATAACAAATTATCCGATTTCCACTTACAAATTAGTAAAACAATATTATATAAAAACTATGTTTACAGCAAACACAAACAGTTCGTGCATATAAACGAGTTTTAATACAAAAAATATGCCATAAACGAAAACGCAGTTCAATATATATAATATAAAACACAATTAAATTGTATATAACAGCATATTTCAAGCATGTTTGTATTTCCATTCATTCACACGCCGCATCGCACTAGCCAATTAGTTCAGATTTCTCCATTTTCTTCAATTTCCTGCATATTTTTGTCAGCGTTGCATGTTCGTTATTTGCTTTGTTCGCTTTCACATGCATTTTTATGCCACATTTGCATTGTACATACGTCGTTAGTAAGAGCAGTAATTTCTCACAATTATTTTATAACAATTTCATTGTTTTAGCGCACATTCTGTTCAACATTTCACTTGTCTGCCAACGCTTAGCGCAGCTGTAGCGCTTGGTAGTTATGCAAAAATTCCATTTTCCATACAATTTAAATTCTGCTAACTACATATATTGTCGCAAGGCAATTCTTAGCGTTAGCTATTAAACATTTTTGTATTACACAATATGAAATTTTAAAATAAAATATGTTTATTTTTGTTTTTTTTGGTATTAAGAAGCTAGTATTGCTTCCATTCCATTATGTTAATAATAGTAATAATGTTGATTATTTTTCCGTTATGTTATACGAAACATTAGCAATTGGGAACTGTCTGCTGTATATTGTGTTTATTGTGGTCAAGTTGTGTCTGTGTGTGTAGTGGTCCTTGTTATTGTACTGTTTTTGTTTAAATAATAGCTGTATGTGTATGAAGTTTTGTTTATTCAACTGTTTAAATAAAATAAAATCGGTTTTGGTTTTTTTTGTTAATTAACTGGGGTTACTTTAGTATGTTTCAAAAATAAAGTATTTATATATATATGTAGTATGTATAACTATTGAATATTCGACAAGTGAATGTGGAATTTAAAAAGTTACGTTTAAGTTTTATGCTTCTTTTTTTATATACGTTTACTATTTGGAATAATATTATTTTGTTTTCTTTGTTTTTTGTATATAATTAATAATATTAATGATAAATTTATCGTAAATCGGGATCCTCATCGGCTGCTTTCTTAATTCTAAGCAATATTGTGGTATACCACTGGTCCAGACGTGAAATGCTATCGTAATCTTTGACCGCTTCTGTGAAGCCTTCGATGTTTTGCTCTTCCAAGTGTTCGCAAAGCACCTAATATGTGTGGAAGAAAAACATGTTAACACAATAAATATGTGTATAAATAATATTTAAATTTTGGAAAATGTATAAAAAAAATATGAAAAACTGGAAAAAACGTTCTCTTCAGCGGCAAAGAAGCTTTAATACGCTTTACAAAAAAAAAAAAAAAAAAAAAAATAACTTGATTTTGAATGGTAATTTGTATGGCAGCTATGTATATGCATTAAAGGCCTAATTTAAGTATTTTGTTCGAATATTGTACCGTTTTTTTAAACTAATAATCCATGCCAAATTTCGTGAAGATATCTTGTCAAATAAAAAAGATATACATATAAGGACTTGATTTTGCGCGTATAGGTTGTATGACTGCTATATGCTATAGTAGACTGATTTGAACAATTTGTTCGGAGATTGTACCGTATCTTAAGACAATAATCCATGACAAATTTCGTGAAGATATCTTTCCAAATAAAAAAGTTACCCTTATAAGGACTTTATTTCAATCGTTCAGTTTGTATGGCACCTATATGCTATAGTGGTTTGATAACGGCGTTTCCGCTAAATGGGCAGTTTCTTGTGGAGAAAAGGTTGGTTCGAAATTTGCAGGTAGATATTTCAAAAACCGAGTATATACAGACAGACGGACTTGGTTAAATCGATATATAGTATATATTATTTAGGATCTCTGACATCTCCTTCTGTTTCAACAACTAAAAATTTATTTAAATTCACCTTAATGAGCTTGAATTCACGCGAGTCTTGGAATGCTGGATATTGCTGTGCATATTTTTCAATAGCATGTTGAGCATTCAACAGATCCACACTCAGATGACATAATGCAGCGCGGAAGAAATACTCTTTAGCGCTATATTTGAGCAGTGAACTTTCCAGCGATGAAGCTGCCACCTATACCGCAAGTAAAAGCAATTGTTAAAATAAAAAAAGTTAATAAATATATAAAAGCTTAACTCACCTGCTCATATATGTTTATAGCCTTTTCGTAATCCTCCAGCTGTGCGGCATATTGAGCTACCTTCAACATACACTTATTGGCTGAACTCACCGATTCTTCGCCCTTAAAGTAATCAGCAGCTTGTTCATAGTGCTGTACAGCTTTGGCCTGAGAGGTTATGTTAAATTAATACATGCATACAATGTAAATAAAGAAAATTGCTGAATTGTAAAATTATTTTTTGTGACTTACCAGCGTTCCTGGGTCGGTCTCATACATTTCAGCAATGCTCTGGTGATGCTTTGCTGCCATGGTAAAGCGTCCCATATCGGTGTAGATGTCAATCGCCTTAAGTAGGCAGGAGACAGCGCTCTCGACATCGATCTGTAAATTTTTAGCAGCTACATTAACAAAATTCTCAATTTTGTGCTTCCATATGCACTTACCTTCTTGTAGCAGTTGGAGGCATCTACATATGCCACACCGGCATCGTGACGACTAGCAGCACGTGAATGCAAGTTGGCTACCTCACAGAAGCATTCGCCAGCTTTAGCCCAATTTTTGGACATTTTGAACATATTGCCGGCGCGTTGGTAGCATTCGATGGCATCTTCAACCTTATTCGAACCACTGAAAATAAAATAAGTTTCTAAACTAATAGGACGTATCTAAAAATTATACTAATTAAAAAAGAAAATTGTGTTTGTAGAAAATTCGTTGAAAACTGCGTACTTGTCATATCTCTCAATTATGAATAATTAAGTAGTGATTAAGTGGAACTATTAAAGTTGGCAGCAAACCTTGTTTTTCTAAGAAGGTAAAAGTCGGTATAAAGTTTTGGGTGTCATCCCACCCAATACTCCAAACTGTATTACAACATCTTATAACTATAGGTATTTACTTCAAAGTAGTAAAATACACAAACACACAGCCGCTCCACATATTCGTAGGCAATCCATTAAAGTGCCTGCATGAGCACACATCGGCTTAAAGTGCACAGATTTATATACACACACACTAACCCATTAGGGTAAGCCCACTGACTGCAGGGTGAAAGGTGCTGCGACGTAAAGGCTATGCTTCTGCGCCACAATTTTCAGTATACACAGGACTTAGCGCACAAAAACAAGGAACTTGTATGAAGTGTGAGAAAAATGTAGTGTAAACACCAACAAAGTGGGTGACAGGCGGGGCGTTGCGTACAAAGGTATCTTGCGAAAAATCGAATTCGCTATGGACGACGATTACGACAACGCGTTTGCTTTCACAACGAATGAGATCAAGTGTATATCTGTGACCCTTTTCAACTATGAACTGTATGGGAATTTCGTTTTTCTAATTATAATTTTAAATGAAGTCATTTCTGAAGCACTTTAAAGCTGCATTTATAATATACAAATTTCACGTTTCACTGCTTAGTCATCACTTCTTGTTTTCACACAAGTGTAAAAATCGATAATCTTGCGACATATGAATTTTCGCAAAAAACATGTACTATATATAAAGCATTTGCAATGTTTTCTTGAACAAAGGAATCATTGTTTGTTTATTTATATTTCACATATGCAATTACTCAATAAACGACACAATTAAGAGCTGCTACTCCAGTTGGAGCAGTATGGTGCACACACACACTCACCCAAAAAGTGAACCGAGAAAGCCTTTTTGCTGCGTTAATTTCTTCTCGGCCTCAGCCATCAATTGCAGCGCCTTTTGCTCATTGTCGCCCATAATTGCAAATTTTCCACAAATTTGCAATTAATTGCAACAAATTATGATGTTAGGGAATTTTATTTGAAAGACACAAAATTTTTTCACTGCCGTTTGCGGAACTGCGTTGGAAAAAATAAAAAATCAATGACGAACAACCTACGAAGACCCAGCTGCGATAACGACGGCAACGGCGACGACGACAGCGACAACGGCTAGACAGCGAAATGTCAAATTGGTGAAAAACAAATACAACGACTACGTCAGCGCCGGCAGCAATAGCGCTATATGACAGTAGAAATATAGTGGATTTATGTGAACGAGTTGAGGGATTTTGTATGCAAAGAAGTTTTTTAAATTTTTTTTTTACATTTTTAATTTTATAAATATGTTTACAGATTTTGAATATAAAATATGTTAATGTAGGAAAATTAAAAAATGTTAAAAAGCAGCAGCAGCAAGTAAAATATATCGTTAATGATTAGTATTTGATTTCTTTTCAAGGTATATTAAATTAATAACTTTCAATTTTATTTTTTATTTCCGTTATTTCTAACAAGTGGTGAATATATTTATTTATTATAATTTACTAAAATTTACTTCAAAATATGCACGTTTTAAAAACCTTCTTTGTTTCACCAATAAATATTTCAATTATCTCTTTACTTCACATGAGGTGGCAACTCCATTTCCTTGTCTAAATAGTGTTGCTTTGAAACTTTTTCATACCAAACTACTTTTTAGCATGAAAGTGCAGTATATATTTCAAACTATTTTACTACACTTTTGCTCAGCAGCGTATCATTTGGCTTTTATCAATCGTATTAAATGGGTGTCGAGTGCGCGTAGACGGACGGAAACGAAATGTGCGCGAGTATATAAATGTTTGAAGTGCTTCGAATTGTATGTTGTAATACGAAATTTGACGAAACAGTGTTTAAAACAAAAAGAGAAGTAAACAAAAAATAAAAAATGAAATAAAAACGAGTATATAATTTTATAAATAAAAAAATATTATTAATTTAAAAAAATATTAAGTGTTTGTTGCATTTCCGCCGCAGAGTGTGTTGCTTCCGCAAAGTCATATAAGTGAGTTAAAGAAACAAAAACAATAAAAAATAACATTTAGACAGTACGCGCGCAAACATCCTTGCTTCCGGTATAACATTCATTTTATAAGTGTACGGAAACACACATTTTTACATACATATGTACATACATACGAATTGTCGATTACTTACGGTGTATAAATGCAAAAAGCAATCTGTGCAGCGGCTCCTTTTTGATAGTTTGTCCAATTTTCATTTTTTTTATACTTTTCTTTTAAATTGCACTCAACGTTTGCGCGCGAAAATAAACGGGGACTTTGATATAACGTCCCCTCACGACTGTTTGCTATGCACAGCATACATACATGCATACATAATTAATGTAACGAGTAATCGTTACCGCAATACGCTGTGCTGACGTCTTTCTCAAAGACCACTACCCACCTGCGCGTCTCTCACAAAACCTTTGTGTGCGCTATTTTACCTTGTACGTACATTTTTTTACCGTTACGCCGGAAGTCTTCCCTCCGCAGAGCATTGAGTAGTGTCAGTGTACGAATAGTGTTGTAATAGTGAAATAGCATAACAAGAGTGATAAAATGAGTTGATTGGGGTTCGGGGGTGCAGGCGACTGCTCCAATTCGCGCGTTGATGCGCCAAAGGTGGCGCTGGTGGTGGGCGTTGACGGTGTTGCTCAGTGGCTGCTGCCCGACTGTGAAGTACCGTATGACGTCGGCAACATCACAGAGGATTTCTTTGCTTTGCTTGTTTTATCTGTCAACGAGTTGCGCCGACGAGCGGCGCACGGCTGCTATCCTTTGACAAGCGGCTGTGTGGTACGCGCTTGGCTTGTGTCTCGCGCGGTGTCCTTAAAAGTGTGCCTTTGTTGTGCTACATACACACTCATATGTATGTATAGTATATTTATTTGCTGAGAGTGAGAGACACAATAGCTGCTGGTGTACGTGCGCGTGTGTGTTCATCATGTTTGCGCGCCTCAAAGTGTGCTATACAAATGTGCGCGCATCTCAACAAAAACGGCTACACTTTGTCAGCGCGCTGTGCCGCTATTTGCATCTCCATGCAGTATTTTTACCGTCATTATCCGCGCGCACATGCATGCATATAGTTGTTGTTTTTTTCTTCTTCTTACTTGCTCACCGCTGAGTGCAATTTAGAAACATCAAAGTATGGCATTTTTATTTATGTGTGGGAATTTGCTTTGATGTGCTCACAGGGGGTGGCAACGTGGTTTCGTTGGCGTGCTCGTGTTGACAATGCGCATAGTTCCGCCCACTTGTTTGTGCTGTGGGAAAAAGGTAATGTAATAGCATGCGTTTACCATTTTTCATAAAACATGAAAGCGTCCGCCTAGACATGCCGGTAAAAGCATCTTCCTTAAGTGCGCTCAAATCTCGCTTACCACACACGGCCAGGAAACTACAAACGCGCTAACACGCTGTGCCACCACCCACACCACTATTACCACACGTAAAGTACATATGCGCGTTCATACAAAGTAAAATTACTACTTTCTGCGCACATAAAGCACATAATAGATTTCTTTGGCATTTGTCAGTGGTTGACTTCCTTTAACAAGCTAAAATGCCCCGCTTTTCAATGACTTTGCTTTTGGCAGCTGTCGTCTGCCTCATTTTTTTACTCCATCTTCACCATTGCATGTGTGTGTGTTGGTGTGCGCAAGTGCTTCGTGCTTCTGACTTCTGTTTGCCTTTGTGCTTTTACTATGTTGTCTATCCGTATTCGCCTCTGCCGCTCGTTACTCATTCCGTGTGCCTTTTGTTGCACGCTGTTTTTTGTTGCTTTGTTGATTTCAAATTTTGACTTTCGAAATGGAGGTCAATTGGACTAATTAATGATGTCGCGTATTGGAGCAGAAGTGGACAGTGAAATTATCGCGTTATATGTATAGTTTAATCGTGTGAGGACATGTCGGAGTTGTTTACGTTATTTGTGGCATATGCAAACGAAGTACAAAACAAGACATCGGCTGCACTGCAGCTATAATACCCTTCACAGGTGTATTTCTTGCACCTATAAAGGGGAATAAGAAGTCCTTTATCTTGATTTTGATCGCTCAGTTTGTATGACAGCTATATGCTATAGTGGTCCGATTTGAACAAATTCTTTGAATATTATAGCACTGTCTTGGTTAGTAATCTGCACAAAATTTTGTAGATATCTTGTCAAACAAGAAAGTTTTCCATACAACAACTTGATTTTGATCGGTCAGTTAGTATGTACATATGTATATGCTGTAGTTATCCAATCTGAACATATTATAGTGCTGCCTTGGACAATAATCTGATAAGATAGATACTAGTTCGGGTAAATACACATAGCACAATTTTAAGAGCGTTACGTCTAATTTATGGTCTTCATAATCGTCCTGTCAATTCAACAGTTGAGTGGTTAGTGGAAAAATGTGGATCCACAGGCACAGTACAAAATGTTCCCGTGCCAGTAAGACAACGAAGTAACCGTAGTGTGGAGAATATTGCTTCCGCTAGCGTATCAATCTCTGTGACGTCGTTGTGGCGAATTTTGCGAAAAGATCTTAGCCTACATTCTTACAACATCAAACTAACGCTAGAACTGAAGCCGCTTGCCGTATGTTCGTGAATTGGGTTGAACAATAACTTCAAAATAATCTGAATTTTCATCGAAAAATCATCCTCAGCAATGAGGCTCATTTATGGCTGAATGGCTTCGTCAATAAGCAAAATATGCGTTATTGGTTAGGCAGCAATCCACACGTACCATAATTCACCATTGCATCCCGAAAAAATGCGGTTTGGTGCGATCACACTACCAAATAATGTAGACTTGTTAGTTTTAGCTGCAACTTCAAATTGTTTGACCTTCAAATAACATTGTCACCACCACAACATTTCAACGAATTTTTACTTTTTCACTGACTATTTTATAACTTAATCCCAACGAAATTTGAATTTCACCTAAACCGCACTACTAAATTTTGTTTACATAAACGCCAAAAGTTTCGCATTTGTTCCAATAATAATGATGATAACACATGTCTGTGCATCATGCACTAAATACTCACAATCATAGTTCAGCGAGATGAGTTCATCACCATAGAAATTAATCGCTATTCACTCGCTTACATTGCATCGTATGCTAAATCGGCTGCCGGCATTTTGTTCACACAAAATTTATTAGCTTGATGAAATAAATGTACACTCGTCATTAAAAACGCACATAAATCCAAATGAATGAGAGCGTTTAATATGCCGCGACAAATTTCAATTAAAAATTTAATTGGGAAATGTGCGCTCATATTGCCAACGTTTGTGTGCCGGCAGAAAATACACGAATGAAATAACAACAAATGCAATAACTTGTAGCAAGTGTCAACAAGCGAATATGTGCATATGGATGTGTGAGAGCATAACGAATGCTGTAAAGAATTTAGATGTTATTAAAATATAAAATATGCCAACGAGTGCAGGCATAGAAACTGATAAATGCGGGCGAGTGTGTGTAGGGATGCGAGTGCGTATAGATAGTGGGGCAAGTGTCAAAATGCGTAGAGAATGAGCAATGCACAACAAAAACTAATTGGCACATAGGACGCGATGACATAGGCTAGGTAATTGCGCGAGAAGTGACAATTGAAATTCGTTGATGCAGAAAATGTGCGCTATTGAATTTATAAAATTAGCGGAGAGCATTGTAGTATAATAAAATACAAAGAAATATAATAAAATGTGCAACAGTCAACACACACATATTTTGTGCAGTGATAAGTGTTTATTTATTTATTATTTCTTCATTACTCAGCAGCTCAACTGATAGTGTGGCATGAATGCATAAGCAATGCGCAAATTATCGCATATAAACTGCAGGCAAATGCAATAAAATGCGCTGAAGAAGCGACATAGTGGAAGTGTCTGCGTTTCCGGTGATAAATATTTAATGGCATAAATTCATAAATTCAATGAGTGCACAAGTGTATAATGCAAAAAATTCAAACATAAAACACTCCATGAAAATACGGTGAAAAAGAACGTGGTGAAAGCAAACGCAAATGCGACAGGAACTAGCATATCCTGCAGAATAACTTATCAAGTAAGTTGGGCGTAAAAGAAAATACCAAAACGAAACTAATACACACAACAATCAAACAAACGCTTAAGCCAAAAAAGTTATAAAACAAACAAATGCATTACCTGCATTTTTGCCTGACGCTCACCATAATCGTGTTGCTAACGCTACTACACTTGTCAGCACAGGCTGCCGGCAATGGCAACGATAACAGCAATGTTGGCAGCGCGAGCGTTGAGGATTTGGTCGATAAATACACGACGACGCAGGCGCGTGAAATGCTTAGTCATTTGCGGCAGAGCAGCAGCGCAGATGCGGACGCCGTTGCCGATGCAGTGCTCATGGATTCGTTAGAGAAAAAAAAGTGGCAACAATTGGTTTTGAGCAAACAGCAACAGCAACACCAACGCCAACAGCAACAGCGCGTACGGCGACAACAGCAGCAGCAGCAGCAGCAACATCAACGGCAACATCGTCGTCGTCAGCGTCAAAATAAAAAATCACGCAACTCCAACTCATCTGATGATATTATTGATGTTGTTGCTGATGGCGATAGCGTTGAAGTGGTTACAGCGCCGTACGCCAATACAGCTGAGGAGTGGGACGACGACGTGTCTTCATCGGCGACATCGCTGGATGACAACCAAGACGATAAGGTGCCCTACGGTGAGTTGACAAACTGCTTGTGTTAGCATAAAATTACTAAGTTGCTGTCGATAGCGGTGAATTATCTACTAACATAAATAAGTAACTGTTGGCATATAGATTTTTTGCGTCTTCTACTTGATTTTTCCACACATATGTAAATATATATGTACATGTAACTATTTTATTATACTATTAAGATACTCTATTTTTATCAGTGGAGCTCTTAGAACAACGTCATTTTACACTTGCTGCCAACAGACTTGCATTGTAAGCAACTGGCAGCGAAGTCAGCTTTTAGACTGAGAGAATCCTCCCTATTAGACAGTAAAAAGGATTATTTTATGATACTTTGTAAGTTCCATCTCTACCCAATACCACGGATTTTCGAAATCCTATAGAATTGCATTTAAATTTTATACCCAATATTGCCTTCCTTCCAGAGAAGGTTGTGAAACAGGGCGAAGGGAACAAGGGCGCAGGGGTAATCATCTATACGGCAGGGATAATGGAGTGGGAGGTAGTGTCTTTTCAGCAAAACTAGATACCAAAATCGCCTGGCGTCTGCCAAAACACAATTGGGTTCTACAAGCCAAGATCACAGCAATTAAAAAGCTTTCTTGTTCTGAAAAGGAGTGTGCTCACAAGAAGGAATGTATTTATATATTTGAAATCATTAAAGTTTCATAGGGTTTCGCCAAAGTTAGTGAAATAATGCCTTGATCTCTTAGTGGACCTAACATCGTATTTCACGATAAACCTGCAATTGGTTCCAGTATATAGTAATAACCCTGATAACTGTGAAGCAGATGAACTAGCTAGAATATTCACTACCTTACAGTTACCATATACTCCGAAAAGTAGGGAATTTATATGCTTCTGGCTACTTTCAGATATTTAATCGGCAAACATGTTATAAATATAGCTTAGTCTCGGTGGAATCAATTCCTGACTTCCTTAAAACGTATGCAAACGTGGCATGAATGGAATAAGGAACGCACATGTCATTATTAAAGTTTAAAAGGAATGGTATAAGAACTCCAGTAGAAGTGCTAACAGGTCACTGTATAATTGACAGCCATGCCAGCAAACTAGGTGACTATTGTAGAAGCTGTCAGGAGGTAGAAGAAGAGGTGACAATAAAACATCTTATATGTGAATGCAAAGCTTTATATAGGAAGAGAATCGCAATATCGGTCGCGGATTTCTTGCAGACGTTTCGGATATTGCACAGCTAAAACTTTTCGTACTTTTAACTGAGAAACACGGGGTGGTGCAAAGAGAAGACAATAGAATGAGGGGATTTTAGTCTCGCTGGTATCACAATGTGCCTCCTTAAGACCGAGCTGCGTCGCAAGACAGCCACTCTAACTATCTACTCTAAGTTTGCCACAATGTTTTTTATATCCAGAAGGAAATGTCGGACATTCTATAAAATATATCTAACATATGTATATATACATAAATGATCCATCAGACCACTGGCTATAAGCGCGACGAGCTGAGTCGATTTAGCTATGTTCATCTCTCTGTCCTTCTGTATATATGTATTAGAACTAGTTCTTCAGATCTTGAGATAACGATCTGAAATTCTACACACGTTATTTTCTCTTCAAGAAGCTACTCATTTGTCAAAACGGTCGATATCGGACCTCTATAGCATAGAGCTGTCATACAAACTGACCGATGAAAACTTCTTGTATGTAAAACTTTTTTATTTGCCAAGATATCTACACAAAATTTGGCAAGAATTATAATCCCAGACTGGCCTATAAACTCTGAAAGCATTATACACATCGGACAACTATGTCATATAGCTGCCATACAAAATGCTTGATTGCAATCAAGTTCTTGTATGGAAAAGTTTGTTATTTGTAAAGGGTGCTACTGAAGTCAACATTTTTTCTTGTTTTTTATGCAATTCTATAATTTATGTGCTTATCAGGGCGCAGCGCAGTATTGCGGCTTAAACATTTGCATAGCATTAATAAGAATTCATCTCACAATCTGACTTTAGGCTTGGGGTCGTGCTTTGTTATCAGTTATTACTACATTCACACAATATATGTAGTAAACTTTTTCTGAGAATTTCATTTACATTTTTATACTTATTAGTATTCATAAATATGCTATTGTGTAAACAAAACATTCATTGTTTCTAGCTGCGCTTTCGATTTTATTACCTTGTCATCATTAAATGCACCCGGATCGCATGTTGCCGGTTCTTCTACTTCATATATCTCTATTAATATGTATGTGTTGGTGGCTATAGATTGTTTTTTTTTTTATATTTCTTCTATTTCGCAATTTCGTTAATAGTGAATAAAAACATCCTTGTTTTACAATTAGGTCAAATGTTTGAATGGGATGTGATTCATTTGAAGTTCCATTAATTTTTAAATAGTTGTTTGTTCTTTACTTTGCGATCCAAACAGAGTTAGATACACTTGGAATCTCCAATTGGCGCCAAACAGCGAAACGGAAGAACGACTGGCGTGCTGTTGTAAACTCATATATGGTAGAGTCCTTGGCTGGACATAAATTCGGGTCCTTTCCTGGTATGTGATCTTAACTGTAATGGAAAAGGATTTCTCGTTGGTTATTTTTGTTTCGTGTCATTACAATATCTTCGGAAATTTTGACCGGGTTCAATGAACTGTTACACCCAATAATGTTTTTAGATATAGGACTCCTATTGAAGCAAGTATTTATATATCTTATTATCATTATAAAAAGCCTCGGTCGCTTAAAACCAATTTGATTGTTTGTTGAGAGATGACGATAGTTTTTAATGCTCTAGGTACAAATCTATTATTATGGAATATATTTCGAGGCTGAACTTGCTTCAAACATTGTTGAGAATTTTAAAGAGTCTACTATATATAGTGAGACAGGAAGACAAATTGTGTGAATTCTGACTACTTTTTTGATGAGAGAAGAGGTTAAGTCTTACGTGTGCCGCCGTTCATCAATTCATCATTAAATCTATTCGCAAAAAAAATCTTAACACAAACTAATCAAAGTAGAACTAATGACATGTACTTGTGGCCGGCACTCTCTTGCTCATCTTCTCGAAAGAGATTAGTTTAGAATTAAGTTAAGAGCTCGATCCTAACAGCGATCTCACTTGAACAGCTTAAAATGTCGGTCCGTTTGTGGTACCTTAAACTGATATATAATTGAATGTCAGTTTCAGCTATGCCTTATAGTTCGCCGATTAGTCTTGCAATAGCTGTATATCCAGTAAGACTGCGGCAAGATGAACTTTGCTAAGAGCAAGTACTTCCGTAAATCTCATGCGCTCTATGCTTAGCTGGAAAGATTCCGAAGTCGCAAAGAAATCTCCGACCAACGCACGCCAACCGCTTTCGAGGTCCATAGATCCAGTGCAAGATGACAACGGAGACAAGGGTTCCCCTTGCTAGCGCTTTCTTTCCTTCTTGCTAACTCAACGGCTTTGTAGTTTCCAGCGATTTCGCTGTGATCAGGCACCCAAACGAATCTGATAATGTAGTAACTTGATGCTATTTATAGTAACAAGAGACATTCCTTGACTAACTTTTAGAGCACTCAGAACGAGCTCAACGCTAGTACTTCTGCTTTTCTTTTTTCCTAGATCTCTCCTCAATATTCTATCATGAAATCTTTCTATCAATGAAAAGTCCTAGGTATTTCACCTGTTCGAACTATTACTTCTTGGAAAATTTTCGCCGATTCTGTTCAACTTATATAACGTATTTTAGTTCCGATCAATTCCACGTGTGTTTATGTATGCCGGTTTCTCCACAAATTTGCCACGCCATACACCCTTTGACTCCACGTTTGCTAACATCTTCAATTGTCACAGTTAGCATCTACCTTTGTGGTTAATTTTCTCGCTTTTGCTTTGAACTTCAGTTAATCATGAAATAATTAGGCACACATCCGAAAAGCAGCAAAGTATTGTGTCGTGCCTCGTTGCAAACGAGCAGTACACACATTCGCACACATACACATATGTATCTGTTCTGCTTAGCCTCGTTACCCGCCATGGAGTGCGCACTGACGATTCCCACTTTGCCACAGAGGGCACCGACAGCTTCCACACGCCTCGCGCCACTCGCGTAGTTTCTCTCTGACTTTTTATTTGTTTATAAACGCACATAAATACATGTGTGTTGTTTTGGAATGTCACTTTTGCGACTGTGTGACAATTTCGAGATGTTCACTGCCACCCAATGTAGATTAGCGTGAATTGTGCAACACTGCACCGCGCTGTCACATAAAATGTCGCTGACACACATGCAGCCGCCATATACTACATGGGATTATATTCGCATTATTATCAACGCGACTCTCGTGTGATATATGGGAAACGCGGCAGCGGCGTGGGCCGACAAACTGACAGACAGTGACAGTGTCATCCGCTGCTGTACTTACTTGTATCTGAGGGCGGAGCGGCAGTTTGTTTGGTAGGGAAATTCGCTGTGCCGCTACGAGACCCTCAGCCTGTCTGTTCCGCTTGATTTTTGCATTCAGAAAGCACAACAACAAAAGCAACAAAGTCAAAAAATATTCAGAAAGTGAAAAAAGTTCTAAGTCACATGAAATATTCCAAAGAAATAGCTTTTTGTCACTTCATAATGTCCTCATTTATAATGGCGGCTCTACAACTGCAAATCATTTCGTAGCAGCTCTTCAAATCGAATTACTTTATTTGACTTTATTGTAGTGCCACTCGTTTAGACTGTTTCTTGTCGAGTTTTAGTTTTGTTTATTGCAGTTTTCTCCCGCAAATTATTGAATTAGTTCGCACGAGGTTAGTCTGATAAGTCAGGTAGAGGTTTTTTAGTTTGCTAAGTTGTAAATGGAATCCTCATTTCACTATTATCATTTAGCGAAATCCATTGTGATCCCAAGAGCTCAAGAGATGATTATGCTACGGATCTCCCAAAAAGCCTTCCTAAGCTGGAAATTATTGACAAAACTGAAATCGACAAAGTGTACAACTAATGAGGGATCAGATATATAGATTCCTTATGTCAGGCCAAAAATACATTCACGAAATCTATTGAGATCACAAGAGCTCAGGAATCAATTATGTTAAGGATCTTTCCAAAAGCATTCCCAAGCTAGAAATTATTGATAAAACTCATTGAAATCGATTGGACGTACAAATACTAAGAAATTGCGCTCGTTACCACCCTGTGCATATTGAGATTGCTACTGTCAGACCATAGCCCAATCACGAAATTCACGGAGATCGCAAAAGCTCAGGACACAATTATGTTACGGGTCTCCCCAAAACCATTTTCAAGCTAGAAATTATTGACGAAACTTATAAAAACCAATTGGATCAACAAATAATGGGTGCTCAGATTGGTTAACATTCTGTGTATATTGAGATTGCTAATGACAGATCAAAAAAATACTGTCATGTGCTTATGCTACAACAGAGTTCGAAGAAAATCTGACATTTTTTGTATTTGTAGCCTTAAGGAGCAACAAAACTCAATGCTAGAGCATGGCAAGGTTACTCGAGTACCTCAAATATGTAAATGTTAACATTATTCTACTTTATTGGCGTAGACAACGCGGTTATGGACGAGTTTACAACGGACCGCCAGTCGTTCTCTCTTGTCGATGTTTGGCGCCAATTAGGGATTCCAAGTGTAGCCAGGTCCTTCTCCACCTGGTCTTTCGAACGGAGTGGAGGACTTCCTCTTTCTCTGCTTCCCCGGCGAGTACTGCGTCGAATACTTTCAGAGCTGGAGTGTTTTAGTCCATTCGGACGAAATGACCAGGCCAGCGTAGCCGCTGTCTCTTAATTCGCTTACTATGTCAAATGACCATAAATATTCCACAGAATATTTCTCTCGAAAACTCGTAACGTCGACTCTCATCGTCCATGCCTTTGTACGATATAACATTATTCCCGTAATGAGTGTCTTATAGAGTTTGGTCTTTGATAGAGGATATTTCGTCTTGCCTTCGTTCACTACCCGACCCATTTCCTTTGCTTCCTTATCCTGTCTGGAGAAAGGAAAACTAAGAGTTTAAAGACCAATGCTACCGATTTATCCGAGTAATATTACATAAAAAATACCGTTAGTAAGGTTATGGGTAAAGGGTCACAGATTCACAAGCTAGTAATTAATCTGGTTTCGGCTTCTATGTAAACGTACTGATAAGAAGCTGGATGATCTTGAACTTGCTGAAGTGAACAGTGAAATAGAAAACCTTGGTTTTTACGCGGAAAGAACTTTTTCTTCATTCAAAACCTGTCACTGCTCTATAAAACTTTCCTCGTCTTAATATAGTTAAACTACATATATACGTATGTAAGCTCCATTTTATATACATTATAATGTGTGTATAAGTATGTATGAATACACAACCGAGCAAGATCAAAAACACTCATTAATTAAGTGTGTAATTCCTTGAGGCGTTGCTTTGTCGTTCCTCCTTTTTGAGATCCTCTGGCTGCCGGCATAAATTCAACTACATACATACATACATAAATATACATTTTACTTACTTTTTATTTGTTGTTGTGCGTGTATTTGCGCGAAATTCTCTGCAGCCCTATTTTTAGTGATTTTCTCACTTTGAAGTGATCTCAAGTGCTTTTTTATGCGTTGAATTTGTCGCAGTCATAGCTTGGGCAATTATTCAAAAATATCATAAAAATTTCTTCCATCATATAGTGTGGAATTTAGTAAGCATTTTTAATTCGAATTGGCTTAAAGTTGACAGTGTTGTGAATTATTATCGTTGGCGAACAATGGGTTAATGGGGAAATATGAGACCCTTACAGTGTACGCTTAAATTTGGGGAATTTTTTATGTCGTTATAAACGAAGCTGAATCTTTTATTAGCGGATCATTAAAAAATTAAAAAAAAAAATTATAAAACTAGAACTATTTTTAGACACGTAAGCAAAGGGGAACAAAGTAGAGACAAGTAGCTGAAATAAAGGAAGATTTCCTAGCCTCTAACGCCTCATTAAAACTGGTAAACAAGTTGAAAGAATACTGCCGAGTATAGTGCACTTGACCGAATACAAACTCGGTCCGTAATGGAAACGGAGATCTGTACTGGCCATTTTTGGTTTCTACCCGATATACAGCGTTGAGGATTTATGCAAAGTTCCATGAAAACTTATATGGTTTTTTTAGTAATAGAATACTTCTGATAAGGCCTAGTGGTGAATAAACCGATAAAGAACTAGGGCGACAAAGCTCCAGATAGTGGCATATGCGGACGACATTGCTATTTTAATAACGTGGAGGTGTTTACAGCTTACTCGTATAAGCTGTATTATGACAACCACTTTCAATACAGTTCAAAATTTGGTATCGGAGGCGGCTCTGGGGTTGAACCCGAGACAAGGAATCTGCTTGTGTTCACAAGTAAGCACAAAACTACTCTATGAAGGTTCCCTTTGATAAATGGGACACAACACTCTCTCAAGGACCGCACCAAGTACTCGTACCTTGGGGTTGGACAGCAAACTGCTGTAGAAGCACAATGTTGAAGGAAAAGTGAGAAAAGCTAGCAATGCTTTATGTGCGTGTAAGCAGATGTTCGGAACAACCTGGAAAAGGTTTAGAGGCTCGCTTCACTATGCATAACGGGAGCTTTAAGAACAACTCCAACGGCGGCTTTTGAACTGGTACTAAACGTGCCACATATAGACCTCTTCGCTGAAAACTGCGCAGCAAAATCGGCGAGACGACTGCTGGCTGCAGGAGAATTTACATATACGTATAATCTACGGGCATAGCTCGGTGTATGGCTAACACCCGAATTCCGAGACTAACCTAACCTATGACCTAGGAATATCCTTCAGACACCAATAGGCCTCCATTTCTGTACCGAGGATGGAAATGGTAAGGAAAAATATTTTATAGAGCTAAGCTTGCAATGGAATAACCATAATACATCAAAACTTGAGGGGTTTGCGGTCAAATATTTGTGTTTTACATTTAATAATAATATGTTGATACAAACTGCAGATCTATAGTTCTACACCTTAAATCCTTATAATGGTTTGGAGGAGCACAGCAGAGTTCATTTTTGATTTGAGGCGATCTGATCCCTATTTAGAAACATGGATCCAAAGACCTTCATCCTGCGTCCGCAGACTGCTGTGCAGTCAATTAGCAGGTGTTCTGGAGTTTCAGGCTCCCAGTCGCAGAACCGGCAATTTGCGAAAGAAGCTAAGCCCATGTTATGTAAGTGCTTCTTGAGCTTACGGTGGCCAGTGTAGAATGTGACAATTAGCCTGAGTTTGTTCCTTGGCAGTGATTACATATTTAAATCTGCTGTGGTTGTAACCTCCCTTTAGCCACTTGGCATGGCGCATGCCTTGGAGTTGGTTCAGGTCCTAACCTGTTAGTGGATACTGCGAAACGGGCGAGCTCATTAACCAGTTCATTCTCGGCTATACCTTTGTGACCGGTCACTTAGATAAGGTGCACTTAGTTACATCTCGATAGACTATTCAGCCGTTCTCTGCACTACTGCACCAGTAGCGACTGCGTAAATCGGTTGGAGCTTGCCAGTCAGACGTCTTATCTAACTTCTCTTTCAACTTCTCAGTAAACTAACTAACCATATCCATGATAAACGATCTACAACAACAGGATCTGCCAATCTGCATTTTAATTTATATTCATTAAAACTGACAGCAATTATTCCATTTACATAACCTCATTCATACAACACCGTCATTGCTAAGACTTTATTATTAAATCATTGAACAGCATCAGTTTAACGCCATTGCGGATTACCAGTTTGATCTGACACCAGCAAATGTAAGCTCACATGAAATGGATTAAATATTTACAATTTCACAATGCAAAACGCCAAATCATGCATATTCATTTGAGAATGCAAATGGCAAAATAGAGACCATGCATAATGAAGCTAGTCAAATGGCATTTCTGTCAACATAATCGTACTTACAAATTTTTAATGACACTTCTAACACGCCATAAATAAAGTGTCTCGCTGACAGGCAATTTGAAGTATGCCTTTGTGGATCTATCTCTGCAAGTGTGTGTGTGCGCCATGGCCGCCTGACAAAGATGCCGCGAAAGCGTTTGAGCACCAATCTTCGCCATGACGTTGGCAGCAGTTGCTGAAGCAGCACAACTATGATGCACTTGACGAACATCAAAGCAACAGAAAATGTGGAGGCTTTACTCCTACTAGAGAAAATCTAGGGAAGCATTGCTGCAGAGGGCAAAAAAACGGCTAGAAATGTGTAGCGCGCCCAATTTCTGTAGGCAGCAAATGCAAAGTGTAGCCAGTAGAAAATTAGGAAAAAATGATGTGCATAGCGAAATTGCCGACTATGGAAAATTGAGTGCAGTTGCGTGGGTGTGCTGTAGAGTTAATGGATTAAGTAGCAAAACGCGTGAAATGTAAAACTTGACGGACTGATGGAGAATTAATTTGAAGCTCAAGTTTTTGGAGATAGAGTGATGGCTTATAATTGATCATTACTCCTTCAATATATATTTGGAAAAACTTCTTCTTCTATTAATTTGTTCTATTAATTTGATTTTAACGAATAATTGAACCTCCTACATGTATTATTTCGATTCTATATAGATATTGTATATATTTGAGTTACACCTTCATGTGAGATATACACAAGAAAGTTTGATATAGTCCGTTGAGAGCCAAGGGTTCTTAGGAAACTTACTTTTGTATCTTTTCAGAAACACTTTCATGAAAACCACGTCACTCGGTCCTAACTTCCAACCCAAATACTTAGCGCTACTTCCGCCATTTTCACTACTGCGGTCCTTGACACCGAAGAGACTCTCTTTACGTTCCGACACAGATCTTTATTGCACTGAAGTTACACCTTCTAGCTTTCTTCAGTAGCAGTTTGACAAAATAATTTCATAGCCTCCATTTGCCGATACCACTGAGCCTTCTGGCAAGCTCAGTTTCCCGTAAGTTGTCTGAGATCGGTTTGCTTTAGGGTTGAGGTTCGTCTTTTGGAACCATACTAGGTTAGGTTTGATGGCTGATCCAGGGGTCGCACTTGTACTACTATATGCAGACATTTGTGAAGCCAAAAAAATTGAACTCCTATGATTCAAACTTATTCAGTAAACCAGCAAAACGCGTTGTAGCCAATAAAAATTTTCTCAGGCGTTTAATTGCTATTCCCAACAGTTCGGTGGAATATCTGAATGTGTGAGATTCCAAGCGTTAAGCCTTGATCTCGCAAACGAGACGATCGGGCGCGAAGTGCTGAGGTGCTTCCACCTCCTCGTTTTTCATACAGATTCTGTAGCTGACGTCCTTAAAGATTCTCAACCTTATAACATGGACTCCGATGGCCTGTTAGAAACCTCCACAACCAGTGAAAAGCCAGCTTTGCTGAGGGTAAAGGGAATATTTGAAAGTGTGGGCTGCGAAGTGTTTAAGCCATAATCTCGCAAGAGGTGATAAATCAAGAAGGAAGTCTCTGTGTCATTGAGACCATTCTTATAACAAAGTGACCGGCTGCCATTGATAATAAAGTTAGGTTTTTGAAGGAAACTGCTCTCCGGAGCAGTAAGTCTAACATTACCCTCTTAGAATTATAACAACGTAGGAACTCACTCTAAAAGTTTTCTTCAGAAGAGTTTTTGTTAAGCTAATTATCGAGGCGGAGACTATTTAGAAGACCTGTTTGTTTAGGAAACAAGAAGTAGAGCTTTCCCTCGAAAAAATAGCACGTTGTAGAAGAAGGAGAAAGTGAAGAACTTGTTGTCTTCGTTTGGTATCTTGAATGGAATTCAAGACATGAAAATGATGATGAAAATAAGACTCGACCTTGAACTCTCTAAAAACAATTCAGCTTTATATAGCGCTAACGAGAAAAATAAGAACACCTGGTACTAATGATTTCATTCTAAGTTCTGAAATTTCTAGTGCCAAGATTGGAAGATGTTGTCCTAGTTCCAATTTCTAATTCCAAGATTGAATGCAGATGATGTTGTACATAAGCTCGCTTCATGGGTTCTGGAACGATATCCGTTAAAAGTATAAAAATATTTTAGAAAGAAGGTGCCAAGTGCTTAATAAAAATCAAAGAAATCTATGAGATTTATTGAAAATTGAAGGACTAGTTTTTTGCTAAATGCGCAGAACCGCAACAAATGGTTCAGAACCTCGTGAATATTCATGGACACGTCACAAAGTTGAAATCACTTTATTTATTTTAGGAAATTTCCACAAAAGCTGGCATTGCAGAAATTAATTTGCTAAAAATTTCCAAAAAATTATATATCGAAACCAGCAACGAACAACTTCCCAACGAACCCACCTAAATCATAGCCCATAATCACAATGGTAAGCGGCTGCTGACAGTGCCGCGTATGGAAGTAGCAACCATGCTAATTGAAAGTGAAGACTATTGCAAAGTAAAGCGCCAAGATTGACAAACAGACGGATAGACACGAGATTGCTGTGCAGATTTTCTGCAGCTGCACAACAACAACAACAACAATAAAGATCTGCAGTATTTAATGTTATGCAATAATATTTAGAATTTTGCTGGTGCATTTGCAAGACTACAACAACAACAACAAATAACGACAACAACAAATTGCAACAACAACAAATTACAACAACAACAAATTACGACAACAACAACAAAATGACGACAACAATAAAAAATAACAACCACTACAATAATAATAAAAACAACAACAACAACAACAACAAATTACAACAACAACAAAATGACGACAACAATAAAAATAACAACAACAACAACAACAACTACAATAATAATAACAACAACAACAAAAATAACAACAACAACAAACAAGCAAACTAGTTGTGGCCAAAATGAAAAATTCGCTTTAATCATAATCCACAGCACGCCTGCATCTAATCAAAGCATTCAAAGTAAAGACATTAACTGCCGTTACTGCTAAGTGGACGCATTAGTTGCCAGCCGTCAGCCATCGGCCATCGGCAATGGCAATTTTAATTTTAATTGAAAGTGATGAATAAATGCTTATGAGCATGAGATATGCAGAGAGCCACAATTCTAATATGCATTTGCATTTATTTGCTTTTGTGTATGTACATACATATGTATGTATGTATAAAGATATTACTGTAAACTCGAGTAGTTGCCATACTTACACATTAGTTATCTTCGCACACATTTGTTTGTATGTAATTGCACATGCGTGCCATGTATTCATAGATCTTTATTAGACATTCAAGTGAATGCACACACTTTGGCTTGGCCAGTTAAGTGCAGTGTTTCCTATATGAAGTTGTTGGTATACAACATGGCAAGCACAAGCATTTGCATTTGCATGCCACAACAGACGGACCATCATATATACTTATAGCGTACAGTTTTTGATTGCATATAGGCAAACTTATGGCGCTTGGCTTTGTATAAATGGCCGAAGTGCTCATCTAAATAGACTCTTCACTCACTCACAAACACAAACACATACATACATAACTACATATGTTAATTAATTCATTTATCTTAATAAACGGCAAGTTATGCATTTGCTTACTGGGTACTTAGTTTAATGAAAAGCGTTTTAAAACTATATTGCTGCTTCGCTTTGAAAATGCTACTCTTGTTAGGCTCTGGAAATGTGTGCGCAAGTTAGCAGACAATAATTAGAAATGTCTAAGGCAGTCATGTTGTAATGAAGCCTTCAAATATATTACGACTTTTTATAAATTCTGTGAAAATTTCAAGGTTAATAAACTGAGCAGCTGCTTGGAGCTTCAAAAACATAACTGTTAAAGAAAATTTATTGCCTAATATGAAGACATAATTTCAAAAGAAAACCAAGAAATATGCGGACTGAGTTTCAAGAGAAAAAAAGGATCGACGCATACCAGCTTTTCGTTGATTTCAAAGCAGCTTTTGACAGCACGAAAATGATATGTCCGCTATGTCTGAAACGCGGCTGTGTAAAGTGACGTTGAGCAATACCAAAAGCTCCGTCGGGATCGGGAAGCACCTCTCGGGGCAGTGCGATACCAAACAAGGTTTTAGACAAGGCAGCTCGCTATCGAGCGACTGCTTCAAACTGCTACTGTAGAAAATAATTTGAGCTGCAGAACTGAATAGAGAAGTTACAATCTTCTGCAAGAGCGTAGAACTGCCGGCGTACGCCGATAACATCGATATCATTGGCCTCAATAACCGCACCGTTAGTTCTGCTTTCTCCAGTTTGGATAAGGAAGTGAAGCAAATGAGTCCAGTAGTTAACGAAGGCAAGACGAAATATCTGCTGTCATCAAAAATAAAACTTAAAATTACTTTTAATCCAAATACCAAAAAAATAATTAATAATTATAATAGATGAATACAGGTAATGGCGAAAAACTAGTCAAAATTTTAATTTTTTGACAAAACGCCGGTTTCCAAATACTCGTGGCTCTCATTGGCATCAGTGTTGCACCACGTATACGGTGGCACTTAGTGGCCCTCTACATATAGCACCGGGGGACATAGCCGGCTGATGCATGGCTGTGAAAGTTGCAATCAGACTCCGGGAAGCTGGGCACATTAAGTGACCCAGACAGAGAGAGAGAGAGATATCCCGAATTATTCTCTCAATCGACTGCATTTTTGATAACTTGGACTGAGCCACGAAACCTATTTACAGCGGCATCTTCTCCGCCCACCTACCTCCGAGAGATATGTGAGTGGGGCAGAGACGCTGGGGATGAGGCGCAAAACTTCATATAGACCTTGAGGCCGCTGACTGTGAGCTCAGAGCTAGTCAAGGAGTCCATGACCTCACTATCAGTAGTATCAAGCTACTTCAATGTTGAACTTGTCTGGGTGCCTAGGAGTTCTTGGCATCGCAACGGACAAGCGTCTCTAGCTGTCCAAATGGAATTTTTCGTGGCCTTACAAGCAATCAGCCTATTTATCTAATCTAACCTATTATTGGAAAATATATTTAATATTGTTTGAAATTTTCCTCACCGAATCTGAAAATAGCATTTCGAGAAAACGCGTTTAAATTTTGGCAGCCGATTACAGTAAGTTAAAAAAATTCTTACAAAAACTATATCCAAAACTATTTTCACTTAAATTCGAAAGTCACCAGTGCATATAACTCCCGAAAGGTCTTAATATTTACTTACATGAAGTAATGCTTTTCAGAATATAATATAATAATCTACATATGTACATTCCGATATAGATCAATCTGAGTATAAAAAAAGAAAACCTGCTCAGTATATACATATGTATATCATCAAACACATCATTATACAAAATAAAATAAAAATCTTTGTAAAAAATAGCTTTGCTAAAAGCCGCATCACGATCACTGTGGCATTAGCGCATTTGACACGCGTCGACGAGGCCAATGAAGAATGTGCGCCGCGGCTGTTGAGTATAAAATAGTACAAAGATAAAAATAGAAATAAAATAAAATAAATTAAAATGAAAAAAAAAATGTAAATGTGACAATTTTGCTAAATTTAAACACCTACTAAGCAGTGGAAGGCCTTTGCCTTTGATTATTTACTCTTGGTGGGCTGGTTAATAATATTTAAAGATATATATACATATATACATATATATAGGGTATTCCATACCAAATCGACCACTTTTGAACACGACCCCTTTAGATTTTGCTGAAACTTATCCATCCTTTTCTACCCTTTGAAAAACATTTTTGAGAATTTTTTCAAAATTTTTTGTCCAACTTCAAAAAAGTTATGAATTTTTCAAAAAAATGGCTTTTTTATTTTCAAATAGCCATAACTTTTGTAGAAATTGACTTTTGGGGATCTTTTTTTTTTAAATTTTTGATTTTGAATGAATTTTTCGAAAAAATACACGAAAAAAATTTAACACGATCAATTATATAAAATAATCGTTTTTTTTTTTAAGTAAAATCGTCATTTTTTTTTTAAGTTCGCTATTTTTTTTTTTTTTTTTTTTTTTTTTTATCTTTTTGAAAATTTGACAATTTTTTTAAATAAATTTTTTGGAAGTTCGCCATTTTTTTATTTTTTTTTTTTTTCCTCAAAAAAAACTTCAATTAATTTGATAACTATCCCTGCTAATCCCGGAGCGGGCAGTTTTTTTTTAGATATATATTTTATATATGCATTTTTTAAATATATATATATTATTTTTTTTTAACAATAAATAAATTATATTTATAATAAAATGAAGTATCGCCATTTGTTTTTTTTTTTGAAGTTTTTTTTTGAAATTAAAACGTTTTATATACTACATTTTTGACTATATTGGAGAGTGAGCTATGAAAACAGCCGTCAAAGTAAACAGATGATTTTGACATTTATGCTCTGCATGCTTTATCGAATTATTATGTAAGGATTTATAACAGAAAACCGAAAGGGGACAAACCGAAACATATGTAGGTGTCGAATCATAAATAAGCCACCCTCTGATTCCCATAGTTATATTCCGTTATACTACACTTTGTGGGCATACATCAAGCCAGCTAATCGAACAGTTACCCCAAAAAAGTTGCAAACCAATATACATACATATGTATATTTGAAATATAACTCAAAGTTCTATAACACCAAAAAGGCACCCTATATTTTTGAGATCACTTATTAGATATTTATAGATTACGCACATACATATGTGTATATTTATTTGAAATATCATACAAATTTCTATAGCTCTAAAAAGGCACCCTATATCTTCTGAAATCATATAAATTATACATATACATATGTATGTTTTATATATATTTATAGATTACAAACATATACAAGTATATTAATTATTTGAGATATCATACAAATTTCTATAGCTCTAAAAAGGCACCCCATATCTTCTAAAATCATAAAGTTTATATGTGTAATTAATGAAAACAATTTTTACATTGACAACTTGTCGAATCATTCACGTTTCTAAGATCAAATTTCTCATTTTTGACATTTGATAAATGAAGGCCCGCCATTTCGTATGGCTACCCAGCCAACACCTTCGATTAGCACATGAAATATTACTGCTTCGAGTGAATTTGACACTTCTACGACTTAAGGTCATTGTTTGTTTATTGCCGAGCTTCATTTGTATGCCAGGAAATTAATTGTGCGAATTTCTTTTTAATAGCATACATGAGTCGCTATAATATTTACTAAACCACACAAACACATGCACACACACACATGTCTATGTGTTTAATATTCATATTTGCATATGCTTATAGGGTATATACACACAATTTGCGTATTGCCAAGTTTTATGAATCATTCAGCGTACACGCTCGTAAACGACGATGCGGCACACTTTGATCGATTGTCACCAATGCTGTCCATTTGTCTATCTATATCTTTGCTTGCTGGCAACTTGATATGATATGTGTGCCGACGGGGAGTGCTTAGAATAATAATAGAAGTGTACATATGTATACAAATATGTATATTAGTATCTTTTTGCTTGCACGCATACACGCACACACAGCGTTTGTATGTCTCGTTTTGTGCGTTTGTGTTGTTGGCGCTCGACAGGTGCCTCGAATTGTATTGGTTGTTGGGAAGGTGTTGATCATGTGGGTGTTGGAAAAACTATAAAAATCCATATGTGTGTGTTTGCTAGTGTGATTTGTGGGCGTTGTTTTTTGGGCGGAGCTATGAATATAGTTGAAAACAGGCAATGATCGCAGGACTAGTAAACATTTTTATTGTTAACAAAATGGCGGCTTCCATTCAAAGTTTTTTTGTTTTTGTTTTTGGGAAATATAATAATTTACTTTTCCGAGTGGCTTCGAAAGTCGAAATTATTTTCAAAAATCTTATTTCTTCAATCATAACCCGAGAAAGTCGTGTGAAAATTGCAAGACGATCGATTTGGAGAAATTCTTCTCACCTACATGCATATAGTATGTACTCTGAAAACAGCGTTTCGAGAAAATGCGTTTAAAGTTCATATCTACGGAACTATCTGCCGAATAAACTGAAAACTTATACTAAATAGATAAAATACACTGAAATTCCCATTAGGAACAATCCTCATAGCCGGGCATCTCCCATAACTGGACAAATTTCAGAAAACTTTAATTTCGCGCTTTTAGCTCGTATTTTTGTCTCTTTCTTACTCGGGGATAAAATAGTAACTCGAAATTAGTTTTCTACCTAATATATCGCGGAGTTAAAAAGCCAAAATACGGCAAAATTCACCATTACGGACAGTCCTCATAGCCGGACCTCTTCCATAACTGGACAAATTTCATGAACACAACATTATTCTTCATTATTTCAACGTTATTTTCAAACAAAAGCAATTCCTATATCCGTAGTGAGTACGCTCCAATGAACGAACACGAGATTGAGAACAAATCATGACAAAGTGATAACTCATACGCCATGGCTTACCCCAAATATACGTTATCTAAATATTAATATTGATTTATGCAATCAGTAAAATTGTCTACCGTATTATAATTGAACAAGTTTAAGTAATATTGACCGTTATTTTAATTTATAATTTTCCATGAGATTTGTGGTCCTCTTAGTTAACATCTGGGAGCTTGAAAAGTTAACGTCCGATTTTGAGAAGTATTAGACGTGAGATGGCATACTGTGATCCGGTATTAGGAATAATTTTGGCCGGTAGAATATTCCTTTGTTTTGGTACTTCCTATATACCGTACATTTTGCGGAGCCCAGAACATTGTTAGCCTCTTCGCAAAGGTAGCATGAGGGCGCTTTGTGCACTCTTTCTATTTTTGACCTGGTTGGCCGCATACCTTGCGCTCTCCTGTCGGGTCTTTTACAGTCCCAGGTTAAGTGCCTTGGCCCAAAGCAGCGAAAGCACCTTTTGAAGCTTTATTTCAGTTGCAGCCTGCAGTTAATCCAGCCAATTTTAATGCGCGCCTATCGCATCAGTACGTCAGCTTTGTCCTGATCTAGCATTATATATGCTCTTACCGACTCTCTTGTTATGTTTATCATCGAGTCTTCGATAGGGCCCTGTAGCGCTTCTTTTACAGCCCCTGCTATTTCCTCTTTTGTTGTAAATAAGTGAGTCGAGGTCTCTAATCTCTATAGTAGCCTTTCATATAAGGTCGGCCACAGTTGCAGATTCTTGAAAGGTGGTCTTGAGTGTCTCGCAGACTGTCACTTCTCCAGCTCTAATAGTAGGGTCCCGGCTCCTGTTTTACGGATCCCTTTGATGTTGTTGTTGTTGTTCTAACGGTTATCAATCCCCGTTAGGATGGTAAGGGTTATCCAGGTTGCCGTCGATGTCATCTAGCGCGAGGCCCAAGAAACGTGCTGATTCGACGGGGTCGGACCAAAGGAAAGGGGTGTTAGATGAGTAGGATTGGCAGGGCATGCAAAGAGGTGGCCAGTGTCATGCGGAGACTCACTGCATGCAGGACATATATTGGATATGTCAGGGTCTATTCTGGATAAGTAGGAGTTCAACCTGCTACAATATTCAGAACGAAGCTGCGCTAGGGTCACTCGCGTTTCTCGCGGCAACTCGAGCTCTTTGTCGGCGATGGGTGGTGATTTGATTCCAAGAACGCCATTCACTAGAAGGGAGTCAGTGAAGGTGTTGATAGCTCCACTGTGAATGGCGGTCAGTACCTGTCGGAATTTAGTTGCGTCCGAAGTTCGGTCGGCGTACTGTACGATGTCGTCGACGTAGTTAAAAAAGACCTCTTGATGCTCCTAGGAGGCAGTTCCGCTCCTAGCAAGAGGCACAAGGGTAATTTCTTCGAAAACATCCTAGCAGGAACTGCTTGGAGTGGAGTTCATTCTTCTCCTTAACTGGGAGCATAAGCGTCTCACTATGTGGATGTTCGACGGGAGACATCAAGCGGCATCCTGTCGTGGTCCGGAGTGCGTGTTCTGGCAGGTCTGAAGTTTCCTCATCTGCGTACCATTGCATCCAGGCGACCTTATTGGTGCGGGGTAATTGATACCTTTGATCTTAACCTCTGCTTCTTTAAGATGTATTTTTGCTGTGGTTATTCTTAAGAATCTCTGCGTAGCTATTACCTTTTGCTAGCTTTATGATCACGGACTCTGATTGTCGTTTGAGCCTATTACTTGCTCTCTGGCTTGCAGCTATATTCCTACCTTGCTGTCTCTCTTTTTCGTTTTAATGTGGTTCCTCCACCGTTCCTTCGCTTGTGTGGGTCTTCCTTGCTTTTTTAGTTAAAAATCTTTGCCACTGACCGTCCTTTTAGTTTTGTGGTCGCACTGTTTCTCGAGGATCCACAGGGCTTGTCGCGCGCCGCTTCGAGGTTATGGACTCGAGTGTCGTGATGCGTCTGCTTTGATGTCCCCGTCTTTTCTCATTTTCTGTGATGAGCCAGTATCTACGGTAACTCTTGATTACGTCAAAGAGTTCATATAGCTGTGCCATTGCGTTCTTAAGTCCATGCTGACGTTCTTCTGTTTTGCCATCGCCACCATAATTTGCATGATACCCTTGCACTCTTCTAAGGATTGCTCTTCTGCCCGTCTCTTTCCTTCTCCTAGTTTCGCCGATGGTGTTTTTCTTGAGGCTGTCTTTTCTCCAGTTTTGTCAGGTTGTTTTGGAGTGACGATGAGTAGAGGGGGTAAGTATCCTACTACTTCTACGGAAGATGCTCCCGTATTCCTCGACTTGGTCATCTTTATTAAGTTGTTCTTTTTGTTGTTGTTGCGGTGTAATTTTTTAATTTTTTTCTGGTGGGTCTCCACTTCAAGCCGCTACCTCCGTCATTGTAACAGTTGCCCTTTATGAACCCTGTGATTATCTGTGCAAGCAGGAGGCCTCGCGAGGGTTGACATTTGTCCTTATGAGAGCTTATGTTCAGAGCCAGGTTCGGGCACGAATCAGGAGCTCGTCTCAACTGAACCTGTACGGCCAAAAAAATTATGGCGACGTGCCTTGAACTACTGTATATATGTATGTAGCTGTCGTACAAACTGACCCATCAAAAACAAGTTCTTGTAAGGAATCTTTTGTATTTGAGAAGGGTATTATAACTTAAGTTAACGTCTTTGCTTGTTTTTGTTTTTAATTTATTTTATACGAATTGATTAAATGCAAAAATAAATAAGCGCTTCCTGTCTCAGCAACAATTATTTAATAATCTAAATGATTTGCTATGCAAACCGAGTCTCGAGGCGACAATTGCTCAAGAGAAACAAAATCTTGCCATAAATATTATACATATACATAAGTAGATGCACGCCATACACATACACACACCTAGTAGTTGTTGTTGTTGCCAACGCGATTAATGTTTGTGCATTGAATTGCAAATGTTGTTGCAATAAATGAAAACACACTACAACAACACACATAGACTAGCAGCAACAATAGCAATAACAAATAATAGCCAGATAACAACAACAAATGATTAAGAATAAAGTGCTGTTGCATTTGAATAATGATGAACTGTCATCGAAGTGAATGAACGAAGGAACGAGTCAGCGAGCGAGCCTGCCACCGGCACTGCTGCCACAACGGCGCACATGAAATTTGCTGCCACATGCAAGCAATTCTACATTCACCTACATGCATACTTGTGTATGTACATATATGTACATATACTGACAAGTGCGACGATCAGCGAGGTGTTGGTGCTCTCGGGACGAGTGGGTCGAGTAGCCATTGGCGATTAGAATGTCTTCGCTTCGCAAGCACAGCATATGTATGCGTTCCCCCACTGCAAACGTTTGCTATTGCAACTTGGTGTTTGTTGTTTTGTGCAACATGTGTTTGTGTCGCCAACGACCGGTTGCTGCCACTTCGTAGTGCACATGCTGTTCAACGTTTGTTGTTGCTTTTTGGTTATTAACATTTAAGTGTTGCCTTTGTGCTGTGCTGTGCTTATTGGTTGTTTTGTGCTGATTTTGTTGACTTTGTTGTTGCTGTTGTTGTTATTGGTTGCTTGCTGCGGCGGTAGTTGTCGTCGCTGTCATTTTGACGTCGCATTTATTTGTATTGCTTTGTTTTATTTGCCTACTGGCTTGCTTAGAGAGTTTATTACTTTGCTTTGAGATTTTTATTATTAATACGATTATATCTGCGATTTTGTTCAGTAGTTGCGGTTTTAGAGTGCTATAAATGTATTGATTAAGTATGGACATTTGTTATAATAATAATATTTTCAGTTATGTGCGATTTACTACGTCGTCATACATTAGATGACTTAAGCAATACGATCTTATCTCGTTCGGATGGTATGTATGGTGCTTTGAAGTTTACGGTAATTCACATTTTGCAATTTGAAAATATCGAAAAAAGTCGATAGTTGAATTTTTGTCTGATATCGATAATTTTCGATAATTGAATTTTTTGGTGATATCGAATATTTTCGATAATTCACTTCTCATAAATTTATAATGTCGACACTTGAAAATAATACCAGTTTTCTCCTATATGCCATACATACTATATTTTAAATATCGATGAAACACTTGTGTTACTTTGTTAATTATAGGTCGATAATTAAATTTTTTGGAAATATCGATAATTTTCGGCAATTTAATTCTTATAATTTCATAATATTAGGACTTGAAGATGATACCATTTTTTCCCAATATTCCATATATACCATGTTTTAAATATCGATAACACACTTGTGTTAGTTTGATAATATGGATAATTAAATACATATGTATAGTTTGATAGTATCGATAAATGTTGATAATAGTCTTAAAAAAGTGTTATGTTATTGATAAATATCGATAATTAATTTTTAACAGCTAGAAAATGTTTATAAATTTTCATAGTTCACTTTTGATAGTTTGGTAATATCGATAAATTAACTTTTGACAGTTTTATAAAATCGATAAATATCGATAATCAACTTTTGATAGTTTAGTAATATCGTTTAAATTACTTTTGGCATTTTAATAAAATCAATAAATGTCGATAATTAACTTTATATTTTGTTTATATCGATAAATTCTATTAGTTCACTTGTGGCAACATAGATACATGTCCAAAACTCTCTTTTCTTTCCTGATAACATAAATAGATCTCGATAATTCACTTTTAGTTGTTTGATTATATACATAAATAGTGATAATCAACTTTTCATAGTCTGATAATGTCGATAACTATTGACAAATCACCTTTGATGTTTGACAAATACCCATAAAAATTGATAATTAATTTTTTTAAGGTTTGACAACATCAATAAATTCCAATAATTCACTTTCGATGACTTGAATCTATCGATAGATACCAGAAATTCAAGTTTGATAGTTTAAAATATCGATAAATTCCAATAATTCTTTTTTATGGTTTGATTCTATCCATAAATACATATTGATAATCAACTTTTCATAGTCTGATAATGCCGATAACCGATAATTCAACTCTGACATTTGGATGTTATCGAACAATGTCAAAAATTTACTTTTGATAAATTAATATGTATCCATAATTCACTTTTGATAGTTTAATAATATCAATAAATTCCGAAACCATTTCTTTATGGTTTGATTCGATTGATAAAAATCGATAATTCACTGCTAATAGTTGAATTAATTACACTGCAATTTCTTGCTTTGGCTTTTAAAGTACCGAACTGGTGAAAACCTTAAGATGTAGCCGGACGTAGATGTAGAAAATAAGTCTTGCATATCGACTCTAGACTATAACAGGAGATCTACTGTTGTCTTTCATCGAGCATCTACATAATGAGGCCCGTATGCCCTTTGTAAAGGAACATAACACACTTCTTCCCAAGCAGTTGCAGCTCCTGTGTTTTCGCTGAAACCATCCCCTCAGTCAGCTGCTTGAAGTGGAACAGCTTCCTAAGAAGATCAGGAAAGCATTCATTCAGCATGTCGACGAACTTGAACAATATACTGACCAAATTTCGGACGCGACCAATTTCCGACGGCTACCGAATGCTATTCACAGTGGAGCTATTAACACCTTCATTGGCTCTCTCCCAGTGAATGGCGTACTTAAGAGTCCAAACACCACTCAAAGCTAAACAAGCACTCAAGTTGCCGCGTGAATCAAGTGTGACCTTAGCGCAACTTCGTTCTGAGTATTCTAGAAGATTAAACTTCTATTTATATAAAATAGATCCTAATGTATAAAATCTACGTGCTGCATGCAATGAGACGCCGCATGATACTAATCATAACCTCTTTGCATGCCCTATGAAATGCACTTATCTTGCACCCTACTTTCTATGGTCCGAAGCCGTCGAAACAGCTCGCTTCTTGAGCCTACAGCTCAGTGATTTCGATGATAGGTCCCACCCTAAACAGGGTCTGGATAATCGTTAAACAAGAACAACAACAACAACATTATAACCCATAAATTTAAAATTTTCCGGTAATAGTTCAATCCTCTTTAATGTGCTTTAAAAAAAACACTTGAAAAGGACATTAAATATATAAATTAAAATTAGACTAGCAGTCGATTTCAAATCTCACATTTCAATTTTTTTTCTATGACTTTCAAAAATGTTTTTGAATATTATTACTAAATTTTTTCCACCCTAATGCACATAGCCATCTTAACTCTATAAACACATGGTAACTAAAATTATTTTGTACGGTCAGCCGCACAACAACAAAAAAAATTGTTTCTATTTTCCACTTGTTTCAATTGCCACACTTTCTCACTCAAATATTGCTCACAGCTGTGCTATACAAATTTACGAGCACAGAACCAAAACACTTGTCAGTTTTTTACTTTTTTCTTGCTTTGAAGCTACAGCGCGACATTTTCTTTGCGCTGTCACAGTAACTAATTACTAAAAAAATACAAACTTACACACACTAATAAAGCAGTGAAATGGGTATAAAAATAAAATTTGCATTTGCTTTGTTTTTGTTTTTTTCTTCTTTGTATTTTTGCGCGAATCGACCACACAGCTAGTAGCAAATGCTTAACAAGCACTCAATTGTTGTTTGGTAGTGTTGTTGTAGATTAAAAAATATAGTTTTTTAAAAAGTGCGACTTAAGAAATAGTTTTTATGTACATACTTCATACCAATGGAAGAAATAAAATAAATTATTTAATTATCTCTGCATTATTTTGTCACAAAGTTTCTTTTGAAAACTCTTTGATGTACGACTTCTAATAAAAATTTGTAGGTTGCCGCAGTTGAGAATCTGTTTGAAGACGAAATCATCTAAATGCTCATTGGTGATTTGTTCTATGTATTGATTACTGTTTCATGTTGTTGTTGTAGCGGCATAATTCTGCTGAGTTGACAGTATTTGACCGAGTCCGTTGCGGTTACGTAGATCCGACTGTCGTGGAAACGAATGAAGCTTCATCATCGAAACGGATTACTGTTTCATCTTCATCAGCGCTTGAGTATTGTCCTTAAGAAATTGCTTTTCGGCTTTCGGGTTACATATTAAATGCTATAGACTTGTCTTGCTCTAAACTTGGTTGGCTTAAGTTCTATCGAAATTTACTGTTTCTGATTCACTTAACATGTCGAATGCCATTTTGTTGCAATCTCTAGTGTTTCCATTATTCCTATGAATTCATTACTGATTCTAACTTTAGTTAGACTTAATTGGCGCTAGATGCGCCATTTTGTTGTAACATCTTGGAACCGTATAATCTTGCCATTTCGTTTCATCGTTGCGCTCAAACCATATGTTGCTCTCAATGAAACAGCTTACATACTTGTATATCCCATTGAAGGTTTGGTGCCTGATGGGTTCCAAGTATTTTGTATGGGCTTTGTGATGGCATTCACAGAGGAAGTGGAAAACCATCTCCGTATACTCCTTCAGCTGGCAGCTGCAACAAATATTGTTATACATAAGGCAAGCTCTCCAAAAGGCCAGTGTCCCGTTATAGTAGCTGTAAGTCTGTATACTATTTCTTGACCTAAATGGTAGATCTTGGCTCTATTCCTATCATATTTGGGTTATATCTGGTTAGTTAATGGGCATGATATTGACTCCGTCTCGGATTTGTCTAAAAACGCTGCTAGGTTTGTCATCTAGCCTGCCTTTTCGTTGCCGAAAATATTCGATTGACCGGGAACCCAAATTATGAACAAGTGGCTTGGACTTGCCAGTCAACTTAAAGCCTTCGTGTAGTTGTTGTCGACAAGGCAACAATGCCGCCTGACTGTCCGTGTATTTATAGTGCATCTCGGTACCCTTTCATTGTTGTTCAATAGAACTTCACATGCTTTTGCTATACCTAGAACTTTCGCTAGGAAATCCTGTCTGAGTTTTGTAGTCGAATATAAATAGAGATATCAAGATGATTGTCTACCACGACTGGCTAGAATAAATTCCAGCTGAGAGACCCAATCTTTGCAGCCGTATGTCAGCAATGATATGCCGTATATTCTCTTTCAAGGCGTCAATCATTTCGGACTTATGTGGGTAAATAAGCAACCTCATAAAATCCTAAAAAGAGTTCAGCTGTGATAAATCTCATGATTTTGGAGGCTACGCCACAGGCCCGCGAGGCTAAATAACTAGTTCACCAAAAGTCTTCTTCAATAAATTGATTGATGTACAGCATGTAGCGTCGTCTTGTTGAAAACAAACCGTCCAATTCCTATATCCCGTTTTGCGTCCATTTACCGAACGTGCTCCACGCTTGATGTGTTTTCGGCTTCAATACTTGCACGAGTTGGATTTTGTAACCAAAAACCTGCAAACCAAGATCTCGTCTATCTTGGAACCAGCATTAATACTAACAAAAACGTCAGCCTCAAAATCCAACGCAGAATAACTCTTGCCAAAAGGTGTTACTACGGACACAGTAGTTTCGACAAACAAAGACCAAATTCTACAAGTAACTCATCATCGCCGTTCTGCTATATGGTACAGAGGCATGGACAATGACAACATCTGATGAGCCGACGTTACGAACAGCCAAAAGAAAGAACGACTGGCGCGCTGTTGTAAACTCGGCTTTGCGGTGTTTATTTAATAAGGAAGAAGAAGAAGAAACCAAGATCTTCCGCAAAGTGGTGGATGGACTCAATCAGATCTTCTTCTATACTATGATCCAATGCAACAAAGCGTCTTCGCAGTAAACGTGCTGTCAGAAAGACCAATTACGAAAAAAGTATCGGCTCATTGAAAACCACACGTCTGAAAATAAAAACGTTGTAAGAAAAAGGAGCTTGTTCTGAAAAAAATGATTTAGATAAATAATCGACGCGACTTCCAAAGTAGAGAAAGAGTCAGTGAAGTTCAACAACACTGCGGATAAAACCTTAAACATATTCCAATTATAATTAATTTTGAACAATTTTAAGCAAATTACCGCAAGTCTTTCAGGCTTTCTTCCGGATGCTCATTACTCTTTGCACCAAAATAAATACTATATATAAGTACATACCGTTGTACAACAAACGCCCTCATGTTTTTGCGCACTTAGTGTCACCATTCACACCAGAAGTGCCACTTGGCGACAAGACCACATCTGGACGAGCGATCGCCAGCAAGAACACGATCGGTACGAACACTTTTGAGTCACAACTAAAGTACACAAACGCAATTACATACAAACCTACATGTGTACATATATTTGTGCGAACTTATAAATAATAGTATGTCAAGTTAAGCGGCTGAGGAGTCAAGCAGTTGGACAGACACAGAAACTTCAGTGAATCAAAAGTGATCGCAAGCAAAGTAAGCGAGGCGTTGATCGTGCTGAGGCCATTGAATCGGTTGCGTTGCTTGGCTGTGCGACTGACTCGACTGGTGACACTTGTACGGAAGATTAAAAAATTAACTACACATGTATTTGCATATAGATTAACTCACATCCCGATGCAGGTACATATATATGCACGATCCGTTGGCGTCAGCAATGGACTTGCGCTGCAATAAGCGCACAGATGCCGCTGAAAACGCGAATGTCTGCAGAATTTGCGAGTGTATGCTGGCAAAAAAAAAAGAGAAAATAAATTAAAAATTGCGAATTGCTCGACATTAATCACATGGGAAAAATTCATGCAAAACACAGTGTTGTTGCATTGCCGCCCAAGACCCGACAATGAAAGCAAAAAGCAACAAGCCGGGGACGACAGCGCGTCGTTGGGATTTTGTAAGATCAGCAAGCAGTGCTCGTGATTATGAGTAGAAGAACTGGATGATTGAACATGATTTAGAAGTCGTTTGTGTATGAAGCGGCGGGAGGGGTGAGCGAGATCAGCAGCCAGCAGCTGTTGGCGTAAACGTGAATGGAGTTGGCGTGCCATAGACATAAACTGATGGAATATGGTCGCGTCAATTTGGAGACATGATGGACGCAAGTTTAATGAATACAACATGGTGTAACTAGCGGAAAATATAAAAATCATAATAAGTTCGGTTGCAGCGAAGCTATAATACCGTACGCAAACAGAAAAGATTGCTTACAAGAACTTTGATCGGTCAGTTTGTATGACAGCTATATGCTATAGTGATCCGATCTGAACATTTTTTTCAGAAATTGCATTATTGACCTAGGCAGTAATCCTTGCCGAATTTCGTGAAGATATCTCGTTGAATGAACAACTTTTCCATAAAAGCTTCTAAGAGATAGAGTAAAACGTGCAATACAAAAACAGTTACAAAGAAGTTTAGAGTTACTGCCGGCAGTGAAGGGGAGTGGAGTGATTCCACGACCTACATCTAAGGGCCAGCACTATCCACCGGCAGACCGACGGTTCGAGAACACCTTCACAACATCCAAATTGGTCATATTTCGAGCATCTTTCAAGCAGAAGTCTTTGTTATAAGTCAGTGTGCAGAAATTAATCTCCATCGCAACTATAGCGATAGTCAAGTGGAAGAGGAGTGTATAGGAAGGCTGAACCGCCTGTCAGTTTGCATCCATCTACATCTGATCTAGGTACCGGAGCATAAAGGGGAGCCGGCAATGAGTTGGCCGACGAACTAGCCTGCTCTGCAGCAGAGTCCAGGATGATGTGGCCAAAATCATGCATTGCAATGGGGCCCCACACTATAAAGGAGTTGCTCCGCACGGAGGAGAGATTGGGAGAGGACGGCATTGGCAATAGGCAGCAGGAATACGCAACGCCAAGCTACAAATGGGAGGGTACAGCCTTGCAAGGTTTAAAAATATGATCAACCTCCTCCGAGACATATTCCGCGTCCTTGTCGCTCTCCATACAGGGCACTGCAGACTCAGGAAGCACTTGTCCAACTTGGTTATAGTCTCTTGCGCAAACTACCGGTTTTGCGACATGAAACAGGGAACTTCAGAGCACCTGATTCTAGATTGCCCAGCAATTTGTAGAAGCAGGGTCAAGGCCCTAAGTTGAATATACGTAGACAGTGATCACACCACCTCAGCAAGCTCCTGGAATTGTTCTGAGTACCATATGTGGTATATTAGAAGACACAATAGAACATACTATGTAGATCGCAGTGCAAAGCCACAATTATTTTATATCTATTTTTCTATTTACAGACAAACTTGACTAACTTAGAGAGACTTTGACATTTCTTTTTGGGCAAACTTAATATACACTGTTCAGCATAAAAAGAGAAAAAATAAAATAAAACATTAAAATAATGCAGCGAAAGACAAAAATCTATTTGAGGCTTGAAGAAATCTATTATGAATCCAAAAGCAAATAACAAGTTCAAATACCCCGCCGCGCAGCGACACAACGCACGTGTAGCGCCGTAAATGCAGCAGTTATGCGTAAAATAAATTATTTCAAATGTCAAAAAATGAAATATTACGCAGCCATTAAACTGATATTTGCATTTGGGGTTCTTCATTCATTTCTTTTTTAATAATTTTTCTCATTCGGCTCGACGCACGCACTTGCACTGCCTGTCTCTACAGTAATATGTATATTTTTTGTACGCTACTTAAATGCATTTTTTCGATTTCTTGTTTTTTCTACATTACTCATTGCATTTCTTTGCTGATAATCGTTTTCGCTAAATCTGTTTTCTTTTTCTTTCTTCCAGACATTTACACTTGTTGCAGCGAGGTATTTGGCTCATGTCGTACATCATGCGAAAATGTAAGTGCATACGATTTTTATTCACATGTATTTGTGAGTGCGTTAAAACCACTGGCTGCGCGTACTTGTCATGATTTTTGACAGTTAACGGTACTTTCCGTCATATCACATCGTTCAAACGTCAATGCGTTAAGCAGGCGAACGTGTTGCAATGCTGTTGATTTATAGTTGAGTTAATTTGAAAGTTTGATTTACGATTCGTGGAATTGAGGTGGTTTAGGTGGGCTGGAAAGTTTAGATGACCATGTGGATATTCCAAATGTGTGTGACTCCCAGTTGTCAAAAATAAATTTTTATTACGAAATTGCGTTTAAGATTGTTAAACGTCACAACAGTTTAGGTTAGGTTAGGTTAATCTGGTGGGCCAATAAGCCCCAAATAGACCAGTTTTGGACCTTTGCGTTACCAGCTGGTGTTCAGTTGCTAAGTCCGAAAGGAGTAGTCAGTAGTCCTTTAGAATGCCTGCGCTTGATGCGAATTTTAACAGACTCTGCGGCCTCACTATCGATACCTATTCCAGTGTACCATACCGTGGCGACGCCAGATGCTCACAGCGTAGTCTTGCCAATGCGGGACAAGTTCACAAGAGATGCTCCAAGAGTTGTTTTCCCGGTGCCCTTCTCTAGATATTTCCATCACTACAAATGTGTTGAGTATATTCTTACCGATTGGCAATCTTAAAATCATTGAAGTTCCTTATAAAAGCTAAAATAGTTTAAGTCGTTCAATTATAATAAAAAAATTTCTTCCAACACTGTTATTTTGATTTGCTAAACCTAGCAAAAACAGAGACTGGATTAATGTCATAAAAAGCTATTTTGAGGATTTGTTATTTTCTGAACTTTTAGGAAAATCTTGAAGACACATTTTTAATTCAGAGGCAAAAAAATCCTCAAATTTCGGAAATGACTTGTTTATGAAGCCTATTACTATTTCGTCTATTAGAGAGCGGTCGAAGAAGCTACACAAGTTAAGAAGCTTAAACGCGTCCAGATATGGGTATATGAAAGAGTCCAAAAGACAAGAAGAACTCATGTTTCAATTACATTGGGTTGGGAATGAACGGGGTTTTCGTTGTCCTCTTGCCATCTGGTACTGGATACCTCATGTTGACGCCGAAAACGTTGATCAACTACCAGCTCCTGTAGTGACTTCTCGTGACTGTATTGCTCCGAAGTGCAGCCTCTTTCAGCGAGGTGAACATTCACTCCGACTGCAGAACGGTAATGCTAGCGTTGAGCTCGTCTACTATGCGTTCAGTCATGAAGTGCCGCTCCTCACTATCGATAGCATCAAGCTACTTCACTATCAGACGCGTTTTGGTGCCTGGTCATCATGGAATCACATGAAACTGTAAAGCCGATGAGCTTGTAGGAAAGGGAACTCTTGTCACAAGTACATCGGTTTGGCAACAAGCTGAGTCTCCGTTGTCCTCTTGCCTTCTAGCGTTGGATCTACCTTTGGACTTTGCAAGAATTGTTCAGATATGTACGAGTACAGTAAGGCTAAAAATCTTGTCGGACGGAAATTTTCAGGGCTGTATGGAGGAAAGGTAGGGCAGAATATTCAGGTACTTAATCCCCCATTGTACAGATTTTTCAAGACTAGGATTAAAAAGCTTTCGTCGCACCTTGCGAATTAGCCGAAATGGATATTAGCTGCCTAATTGCGAAATTGGGACAATGACAGGTTCAAAGTGCTTTGTCGGAACGGACTTACGTTCTCAGCCGATCCAAAAAAATACGTATTGACTTTTGCCACTTTTAAAGTTACCTATTGGCTACTTAATTATTCTTACCTTCGAGATTTAGAACTTCGTATAGAAAAGGGTGCATTGAGACTGCCTAGTACAACCAGATCGTACCTGTGCGAATGAGTAATTTAAGGGCAGTTTTCATTATCTTTTAACTCAGTGCAAAGATGAGAGAAAAAAAAATATCCTTTAAGGAAAGATATCCTCTTACGACTAAGACGACGAAAAAAAGTATTGTCGACCATCCTTTTTTACGAATAACTTCACGCAAACGCCGCTTAACACTCAAATAGTATTTCTTGTTGACATTTGGCCGGTCGGAAGCAATTCGGAGTGCACCACACCTCGATAATCGACGAACATTGCCAACTTAAGCTGTTTTTCGAAAAAATTGAGTGAATTCTGAAAGACCGCGCTTTTACTTTTCTTAGGCCCAAATGAGCTTTCAAAATGGGTTTCACCTATCCTTCCGATATTCCAAATATGCCAGTAAGATTTCTGACTGTTCATCGTCGATTCTTTAGCGCCAATTCCTTTATTTTATTGATATGTTGATCATCCGTTGATGTTGATGGCCGTCCTGTACGTGGTAAGTTGTCAACGCGTTCTCGGTCCTCTTTTACTAATTTGTACCAAACAAAAACACTTGCGCGCGATAAACAATTATCACCGAAGGCCTTTTCCAACATTCTGCACGTTTCGGCACCAGAAATTTGATTACGCACATAAAATTCAATGGAAATTTGTATACCATACATTTTTCTACAAATTTCTCAAGCTTCAGCGAACACCTGCCGACCATCTAAGTGCCGATCGGTTTCACCGAAACCCGCTTTCAGCGCATGCGTGTGGCTTCTATAACGTTAATCAAATTATCTAATAGCTACACCTCGTAAATATGCCTGCAACGAGTACCAGTACTTCGTGTCTCTGTACGCAGTCAGCAACTAAGTTTGCAAATTTTATTGCCGGTTCAACCCACCCGAAAAAATTGCGTCTATTAAAGCGTCTAAGCAAATGCTAAAAAGACAGTTAATGACTGACAAGTTTATTAAAAGCTTATCCTTATCGCTATGCAGCCGTCACTTAGACATTGTGGGCACTATCAAAGAGGCCTAATGAAAACTATGCGAAATTTGCATTTTTAAATTGCCAAGACAACCCACATGTGGTGACAGGCCTAAGATATAGTATACATATGTATACTCGTATACGAAAGATATATACTTGTATACGGTATAAACTATCGGTTTGGCTTTGAGCGCTTGAGAAATGCGGCAAATTGCGTGTGGGTGTCGCATATCAAATTTTTATAAATTTTTTTCTGCGTCACAAAATAGCATCCTTTATCATTTGGGTTAGTGCGCATGCGTGTGTGCATGTGTGTGTCGGCAACATTCGATTTGTTCTCCGCTATGAAATTAAGAGGCTGGCCATGTGTAAATGCTAACGCCCATATTGGCTAAATAATTTGTTGTTGCTTAATTGACGTTTACGTGATAAAATGCATATTTTGCATTCACCAAGTCAAATGCTATTTATTCTTTGCTACAGTGGAGACCCTCGTGGCACTACAGGTTTAGCCGCATGCATGCTAAGCGAGTATTTGTCGCGCTTTCTCATTGCGTGGCGCGCTGTTCCAGGTTGGTGGCGCGTCAAACTGAGCAAAGATATAGACAGTTATACTTACATATATACATATACGTATACATATGTATGTATGTTAATATCTACTAATACTCACACTTACTAGTCTATCTGGTGATTTTTCTGCTGCAAGGTGTAAGTTGACAGTGTTTATCGCCGCTGTACGCGTTAGTTGAGCGAAAATCCAGTTCGCCTGCAGCGCCTGCGCAACAGTGAAATTTACATGTGTACCAGCACACACTTACATATGTACAATTGTACTAAAATTTCCATTTCTTTACGCTTGCGTGTTCGATTGCGCGGCTAATTGCGTGATTTAGCAGCAAAAGTCTGCACAAATTGTTAAAACTAAATGGTAAATAAATAATTCGAATTCCCCTACTGTATAGCTGCATATATCCGCATATATACATATGTATGTATGTACCGATTTAAATGCGTTTGAAAATCCGCCATTAAGCCATTACCAGTTTGTCACTCGCTTAACAACTATTGACAACTTAAAACGCTGTCATTTAATTCTTAATATTACCTCGTTAATGTCTTAAACTAGTATTTTCATTTCGTTGTACTACCAGCATACGTAAATTCTTGTGTGCAGTCATTAAGCTGACCATAAAGTGACGTTGAAATTTGCGCATGCGCCGTGGCCACTCATTTATTTGCCTATGCGCACATACATTGGTGTAGTAGATATGTCGGTATGTGCGCGATGTTGCAATTAGCGTACGACTTGTAGCAAAATTGAACGAGAAAAAGCAGGAAGGAACCGTTCGGTGGAGTTAGAAAGGGTGTTTTTTGAGTGCTACGGAAATTTTGTTTCAAAACAAGAAAAAAGTTAGCTTTCACTGCACCAAAGATATAAAACTCTCAAAAGGTGCATTTTATAAAAGAAAAAAGGGTATAAAAAGTTCTCTAACTTGATTTTGATCGTTCATTTTGTATGGCAACTATATGCTATAGTGGTCCGATCTGAACAGTATACCCTGAGATTATGGCGTTGCTTTGAGCAATGATATTTACCGAATTTCATGAAGATAGCTCATCAAATAAAAAAGTTTCCCATACAAGAACTTAATATTGGTCGTTCAGTTTGTATGCAACTATCTGCTGTAGTAGTCCGAAAACGGCGGTTCCGATAAGCGACCAAATTTTTAGGGCGCAAAGACCGTGTGCAAAATTTCAGTTCGATATCTCAAAAACTGAGGGATTCTTCTTCTTCTTTAGTGGTTTACCGCTTAGATGGTTATAGCCGAGTTTTCAACAGCGCGCCAGTTGTTTCTTCTTTTCGCAATATAATACCATTTGGAGATTCCAAGTGTAGCCAGGTCCTTCTCAACCCGCTCTTTCCAACAGGTTTAAGGTCATCATATTCTTCTGCTTCCCCAGGCGTGCACTGCGTCGAATACTCTCAGAGCTGGATTATTTTCATCGAATCGAACGACATAACCAAGCCAGCGTAGTTGCTGTCTCTTAATTCGCTGAACTATTTCAATGTCGTCGTATATCTCGTACGGCTCATCGTTTCATCGGCTGCGGTATGCGCGGTTGCCAATGCACAAAGGACCATAAATCTTCCGCAAAACCTCTCTCTCGAAAAGTCGTTACGTCGACTCATCAGATGTCATCGTCCATGCCTTTGCACCATTTAACAGAACGGGGATAATGAACGACTTGTAGAGTTTGGTCTTTGGTCGTCAAAGAGAGCTTTACGATAGGAAGTCACCATGTCTGAAACCTCGTTTGGTAGCGAACAGTTCGGAGAGGTCTTTCCCGATATTGATGGAGCTTTCGGCAATGCTCAACGTCAATTTACACAGCCGCATTAGCTTTCGGGGATATCAAATTCAGACTTAGCGGCAGTAAGTCGGTTCCTTTTCGTGCGGTGTCTTATCCCATGGTAGTTGGCACAGATTGTGGTGTCTTGTTTAACAGTGGTTCCACTGGCAACTTATCTGCCTAAAAGAGACACCCTTTATGCCAATAAGCATCCTATTCTGCCAGATTTACAGCTTTTCTCACAACTCTTGTAGTAAAACTAGGATATTACAAGAAGGAAATTTTTAAATTAGCTCATAAATCAGTTGAAACTGGTTCAGAAAAACATTTGCAGGATAAATGATTGGTATTTGGCGCTAATTAAAAACTTGTAATTGTGAAAAGAGATGCCGCTATGAGTAGATAACGCTAATAATAAAGCAAATAATAAAAAAGAATTTCGAGCACCTCTTATTTGTCAATAAAACGGGTTTACTTGCAACAAAAATACTGTTATATTCATAAATACTATATGGATTTGCTCTCTAAGCAATATTTATAATTGATTTATAATCCATAAACCCGTAACCCGTAGTACAGAGAAAAAGATCTTCGTCGCCATTAATTGATAGTTCCATTCACTAACTAGTGCCATTGTAGTGTTTTATTTATTTTTTTTTAATTTCACAATCAACATTTTATCCTTTCCCTCAAAAGTTAATAAATTGCCTGACTCTTCTAATTTGTTTTTGCATCAATCAAAAGCATAATGGAAATGAAAAAATAACAGCCAAACTGGTCGCCTATTCGCGCTCAAGCGCAGTCGGCGGTCTACCGACGAAGTAGCAACACAGCGGTACAGCGGTTCCAAAACTTTTTTGTAGATTTAGAAATATGAAAATATGAAGGATATAAAAGATTCAATTGGAATTTGTGTAAATTATGAATGCTAGTTCAATATGAGCATGCTAGATGGATTGTAGATGGAATAATAGTTTTTAAATCTGTTGGAGGATAAAAATTTCTATCTCGGCTTTCAGGTCGAATATTTTTTAGTTTTTATAAATATTTGATCTATATATATATATGCGCTTGGGTTCAATGGTTTCTTAACCTGTGAAGAGTTGTAATAGTTATATTTTTCTTCTACAAATCAAACTCAAGAATTTTCTTACGTAAGGCAGCTGTATACTACTTTCTTTGTGAATAACGTCTTGTTCTCTGGATCGTTACGCAATTTCTGAAACACATTGCGACAAAAAGGTACCCGAAATTGTAAATAAAACGCAAAATATTTAATTATTCGTCAATATTTATTTTGTCGCCTTGCCCTCAGATTCTCCTCCATACGTAATATACTTATGCCAACGGTTTTTCCAGTCCTCGAAACACTTTTCATAAGAAATTTTTGAGATAACCTTTAGCCTCTACAAGAAAAAATCACACGGTGGATGATCGATGGTATTCATTGCGTTTTTGGCTTTAAATTCGGTCACAATCGTGGCTTGATGAGACGGTGCATTATCATAGAGTAAAATCCATGAATTGTTCTTTCACAATTCCGGCACTAGAACTCCTTATTGGCCGTCTGTCTCTCCGGCTTTGTTGTGGGTTTTTGGTTTCGGCTCGTTTTTTCCCTCCAATCCGACGATTGTTGACTTGTTTGCATGTCAAACCAACGTCTCATCGACAGTTGTAATGCTCTCCACGAATGTGTGATCGGAATTCGCATGATGATGTTCGAAGAGACTGCTTGCGGTACTCTTTATGAAAAACAATCAGTCAACAAGAACGCCTTATACGGTACTCTCTTTGTATCTCTCTAACACTAGAAAAACAATCACTATTTTAATATTTTCATCGGAACGAGTCAAGCAAGAACGGTCTCTTTCAAAGCTACCCAAAAAAAATCATTCGAAGCTTTTCCATCAGACTCGAAATTTGGTTAAAAATACAAATTTTGAGACAATTTTTTTTGTTCGATATTTTTATCCATTGTAAAAATCGCAACGGACTACTGAGGTGTACCGACTTATTTGACATAGAAATTAAGGGCAGTCCTACGAATTTAGCAAAATACATTTTTTTGGAATATCATTTACCCAGGGAATTTAAATTACAATTTCGGGCTACTTTTTTGCCACAATATAAGTTCAATGAGCTAAGGAAACGTGCAAAACTACTTCTCTTGCTCGATCTTAAATACATAGCTGCTCTTCAATCGTTCAACAACCGTACTATTTACATTTTGAACAGTTTGGGAAACACTGCCTTTCTTGCTAAGCAATTCTTTAATTTGCATAAGTAAACGTTGTAGCTACAAAGCGCTTGAAGGCATTCCGCTTGTTATGAATGAATTTATGAAAATTGAAATCGAAACTTTGCTGAATGGTTCTTGCCATATTCACCAATGTAGGAGTGTGTATTAAGACTTCATTGTTCCGCTTAAATCCAAGTAGACACAGGGTATTAACTAAGCATGAACGAAAACTAGTTTAATTTGCCTTCAAGCTGCTACCAGCTTAAATCGCCTTGCTTAGCCTCGGTTAGAGATCACCGATACCGACATAAACTTACATGGATCGGATAGTGGATCTTGCATTGCTGTTAAAGGAAATCGTTTTAGGGACTTTTAAACCACTCTGTGGTCTTATGGATGCAAGTTACCGCCTCTCTCTTCTATTTCTGTCAACTAAAAGAGCTGTTATTGATTTTATTTTCTGTGTGATTCGAAAATACCTAAAACTGAATATTCAATTAAATTGCAATACTCAACGAAATTTTATCGGGGATAACAACTTTCTATAACTGCAGCAATTAAATTTCGCAGCAAAATACTTTGAAATCTAAGATTTACCGCGCATTCCTTTAATTTGTTTCCGCTCACCCCTCAAAAATCACTTAAGTGCAACAATACAAATTCTTCTTACACTTTCCGTTCGAAATGCAAGTGTAATTGGAGAAAATTTCACACCCACAACTTGTCACATGGCATTCAAGCATGTGTGTACATATGTACTATTGTATAGTATATATGTATATATATGTGCGCTCGCATATCCGACATCACTCCTCGCCACGCATTGTGGTTTTTATCATGGCAAAACGATCACACCCGGTGTTCTTAATCGCAGTGCTTTTGTTTTGATATTGGTGATCGGAAAACAATTAAGCACTTTGCCAACCAACAACAACAGAAACACCAATGGCAGATTTAACGAGCACCGCGATCGAGTTACAGCGCACAGTGGCATTTGTGTGGCAAATAGACTATTAATAATATTAATCGGTATACTGCACTAGAGACGAGAGAAGATGCATGAAATAGTGAAAATATTCAGTTTTCTCATTGAGGTCTTGTGACAGAAATAATGTTGAGCTTCCATAACTCGAAGTTCTTCATAACTCAAACTCTTGAATGCGTAAAGATTAATCAATTACGAGGTTTCCTACTTTTTTAAAGAAAAAACACAGAAACTTCAAATTTAATGGGAAATGTTTATTATCATTCAAAAGCATATTCTTTGGCATTTACTTTTGAAGATTATCTCTTTCAAATGTTTCTCGCGGATACGTCTCAGATGGTCCATCAATTGAGGTCAATTTTCTATGACTCGTTCGAGCATTTCGCCTGGTAACTGGCGAATGATACGCGTGATGTTTTGTTCCAAAGATCGTATCGAAACGGGATTGTCCACAGAGACTTCAGACTTTACATATCCGCACAGAAAAAAGTTTAACGGTGTGATCTATCACGATCTTGGTGGCCAATCGACCGGCCCAAAACGTGAAATTATCTGCTCACCGAAGTGTTCTCTTAATAAATCTATTGATTGATGCGATGTGTGGGAAGTGGCGCCATTTTGTTGAAACCAAATACCGCCGAAATCATGAGCTTCAATTTCATGCATCAAATAGTCGTTTATCATGGCGCGATAATGGTCGCCATTGACGGTTACGTTCTCAACGGCTTCACTTTTGAAGAAATACGTATCGATGATTTCACCGACCCACAAACCACACTAAATCGGTTTATTTTGTCATTTCATACAGCTCTTGAATCTCTTTAGGTTGCTCTGCGTCCCAGCTGTGGAAGTTTTGCTTGTTTTCATACCCATTGAGCCAGAAATGGGCCTCATCGTTGAACAATATTTGACTCGAAAACATCGGATCTTCTTGGAACTTTTCAAGAGGACATACAGCGTGGCGATGTCGCTTTGGAAGGTGGAGCAGCTTCAGTTTTTGAGCAAGCTGTATTTTGTACTCTTACGATTTAAGATCCCGACATAAAATGCGCTAAGCCGCTCCATACGCATCAAAGTTGCTCCGCGATTTTCGTGTATATAGTATATCTATCAGTAAACTTTTCATATAATTTTTGAGGCTAGGTTTGGTTTAAATATTGTTAAAACCGAGCGATTACAATTAGATTTTGTCTTACACTTCCAATATTATTTAGGGGTTTCACATTGTCTCATAAAGTTATAAGTTATAACGATCCGAAAACATAACGTTCAGAGTTGTATTTGCGTAAACTTATTTTAGTATGCAATCCAACAACAAATTTTTTAAACTAGTATAAAAATTTATGATTTTATGATACTACGATGCTTTATGACACATTGTGAGTACCCCAATTATAAATATTATGTATGGTCAAGATCTTCGATACATATATCTATCGGTCAACTGTTAATATTTGAGGTACCTTAGCTTAAGTTAGGTTAGTTTTAATCGTTATGGTTATATTTGTAAGGTAGTTCTTTCTTAAATGATATTCTTTCGAAATTTTCAAGTTTTGTTTTAGCTTTAGGTGCTTAAGTCGAAAAACTGACGCTCCACCTTAACCTAAATAAATAATTAATTAATTTTGCCAAATACATGTTTTAGTCTGTCCCACTGTGCTTTGGGACGAAGACACCACATAGCAAGCGGTAGACAGTTCAGAATGAAAACATTGTCAAAAGTGCGCACAAATAGGAACAAAAATTTAAGAAAACGAAATCTGAGGTTAACGAAAAACAAGACAACCTGCTGAGTTGAATGTGAAATACGCTCGTAAATTAAAGGAGCATGCAAACATGATATCAAAAGCAAGTGGGGCAAGAACACATAAACATACATACATATCTTTATAAATGTATGTATATGTGTGCTGAAATGCATAAGGATAACTCGTGTGACATACACACATGAAAGAGAGAGTGAAAATTGAAAAGGAAACAAAATTATGTTTTTTAACAGAAATCTGATATTAAATCTTGTACAAAGCTACTCGCAAGATGCAACTTAAAGTGACATACATATACATACAAACACACACAAGCAAATCTATTCCCGTATTATACAAAGTAAAGCGTCTTATCTGCGATCTTTCAACTTACCTCGAAGACGATCAATGTGGCCATAGGTAAATGTGATCGCTCGATATGGGCGCATTGTGTGCATACAAACATACATACATACATCCATACGTACTTATATACTGTGTGTGTTAGTCGCATCCGCGCGTTCTGCGTGGCTTGTCGCATTGTCTGCCGAGCCGTTTGGGTAAGTGGGCACTTTAATGTCTCTTACTTTTTTACGACTGTGCAGCGTATAGCCCGTACAGCTGCACGATCATGTGTCGCAAACAATAATTAAACACTTTTTTGCCTTGCATGAGGTGTAAATTGCAATTTTATTGAGCGGGCGTTGCGCTTTTTTTAATTCTTATTAAAAAAACAAATTTTATTGTTCAAGTTTTTTTAGTGCAATGAGCTTGTGAATATTGAGTTCCATGTTTTTTTTTTTTTGCATATAAAATGCACTGCTATGAGCAAAAAATAGTAAGGTTTTGTTCATAATTTTAAAATTCTCAATTTTTACTTCGAAATCTATATCGTCCCCCTCGCACCAAACATACTTGTGTCAACGTTTTTTCCCATACTTGAAAAAGTTGTTAAAATCAATTTACGAAATAGTTTTCAATGCGCGTAGCGATTCACGTTTAATATTTTCAATTGACTCAAAACGGTTTCCCCGGAGCGGTCGTTTGAGTTTGCTGAATAGCCAAAAGTCATACGGAGCTAAATCAGCCAAACACGGTGGCACGATATTGGTTTAAAATTTGACGAAAAACTTACGAATAACCAATGCAGTATGCGACCGTGCATTATCGTGGTCCAAAAACTAAGAGTTGTCGACCCATAATTCCGGCCTCTTTTTAGGTATAGCTTCGGGCAAACCACGCATTAAATAGTATTCCTTGTTGCCAGGTTGGTCGGCTGAAGAAATATGGAGTGCACTACATTTCGTTAATCGAAGAAAACTGTCAAGATAAGCTTGATTTTTGACCTGCTTTGACGTGGTTTTTTCGATTTTTGGCCAACCTTTGCCACGATATTTGGCCAACAAAATTAGCTAAAAGACTTATCGCCAGTAATAAAACATTTCAGGACAATCTGGTAGTCGGAAAGCATTATTTTACAGACGTTAACCTGACGCTGTTTTTCGAAACAATTTAATGATTTTGGAATCAATCGTGCTTTCATTTTGCTTAGGCCCAAATGATCTTTCAAGATGGTTTTCACTGACCCTTTCGATATTCCAATTATGCCAGTGAGATCTCTGATCTCTGACCTGAGTTTGAGTCACTTTCAGCTATATGCTACAAATAAGCCGCTCTTTTGATAGGAAAGGCCAGGTCAACGTCATACATTTACCAGCTGGTCCTTAGTAATGTCAGTTGGAGGCTCGTTTTAATTTGAGCCCGCTTGAAGCTACTAGATATCGAAGACGACAATATCGTGGCGATTCTGCATGCCATCCTACGAGTTGGAACGCTTTACATTTCGCCCTGATCCATCGGTCAGCTATTACGGAGATTTCATTATTTATCGTTTTTAGAGAGTTGCGCACTGCCTTGGGTAGCTAGACGGCTAGACGGCTTGATCTTCTTAATTTTTTTCCTGCGTTTTTGGTAATCTCAGCCGCTTTCCTGACCGGAAAGACTTTCCCCTAGAAGATACTGCAGAATTCTCGAAGGTTGAAGGATCGTCTGAGATACAGCTCTGGCAATAAATTCCGATTCCCAGTCTCTTAGCCATTTTGAGCCTTCTGTATATTTATTAAAAGTTCTGCTGGCGAGTTGCATACTGCTGTCCTAGCAGCATTTTTTAGTGTGACTTGAAACCTTCTCTCCCAAAGAGAGTGCGAGGGTATGTGGTCCATAAACTCCAGATTGAGCTATGCCCGAAGCTCTTTGTGGAGAATTAACCTAATGTCGCCAATCTTGCTGCTGATTTTGCTGAAAAGCTTTCCGTAATGTAATGCTGTAATGTCGATTAGTAGAAAGCTTAAGTAACCTTTCTTGGACATCAGTTGGGTTCGTTCTTAACGCTTTGGTTATGGTGAGAACTGCAAGTCGCTGTATCTGTTTTAATAGTTTTCTGTTCGAGATGTTGCTAACAACGGTCCATCATGGGTTTTCCCTTCATTTTTTCATATTAAAGCTTTCTATCTTGTCAGAGATCTATATTTTTTTTTGAATATTGGAGCGTATTTTGGTTATAAAAGGATTGTTAAACTCCAAATTTAACTAGCTCAGAGCTCTAAAAAGCTGACAAATTTAGACCTAACTGTCTATAAAGATTGCTTTTCTGTTAAAAATATTCGAAAAATTATCATTTGGGTCACATATGCCAAATTTATAAATTTTTCGATCACAGCGACATCTAGCGATTTGTTTGGTGGCGCATGCCGAAATCCTAAATCAAACCTTTTTAAGTATAAATTTCCTTTATATTTGCTTGCTATTTAGTCAAGCCATTAATTAAAAACAAACATGCGTGTTTTCATATTCTGTAACACCTCTTCCTCAAATTCCTTTAAGCAGACGTGTTGTATTTGAAATGCATAACCCGTTGTAACTTCTTGGAATTCTGCATTTCCGTCAGCCACTCATTGACCTCTTCTTCTAGCGAGAGTTTGAAGATAATTCAGTAGTTGGCTGGCTACTTAATCATATAATGTTTTTGTCCACACGACGTCAGCATTTGTTGTGGCTAATTTTTGGATTGGTTCTTCATTTGTTTGTCTGTTATTTGTACAACAAATAAGCGTGTCTTGCATTTATAATTAGAATAAAGTACTTGCCTACATTAAATGAACCAAGGTATTCACTCCGACGTAGATATTAAAATATTATGTATTGGATGTAGTGATAGCGGGGTTGCCAGCTTGGTCGGACTTTAGAAAAAAATGGTATTTTTTCATGATGTTTGTGGTTTGGTGACTTTTAGCATTATCATCTATACCATTACGTTAAAACCCTTCATTTTAAGGATGCTATCCAAGAATAAAACCATTTTTCGATGTCGTCTTGTGAGTGGAATTGATGCTGAGCCATACCATGTACCATCGAACGGAACAAATAAGAATCGGACGATGCAATATATAGGGAATATGGAAGGTGGGGTAGGGCTTCCCATTTAAGTGTTTCCAAGTAAGTGTTAATGGCCACTTCTTTGTGCATCTGCGCTCTTCAAATCACAAGGAACCCAAGTTCTTTGTTTCTGAATCATTCCCAGCGCATGCAGTCGCTTTTATATGTCTTGGTGGGTTACTTTCAATGCTGAAGCAAGCTCTATTGTCTCCATTTCACCATCTTTGAAGGTGCCTTTCTTCACGCAGACGATCCTTAATATCGAAATCGCCGTCTTTGAAGCGAAACCAATCACTGCACGTTGATACACTTGCGGCAGAATCTCCGTAAGTTTTTTGGAATTCCAGTCGTCGATTTCTTTCGCTGAAGGAAGAAAATCAACACTTCTCTCAAATGATGATTATTTGGCAAAAAATCGGACATATTCTCACAATCAGAAGTATATGACACATAAACAAAGTCACTAAAGTGGAAACGCAGCTTCTTTTTCAAAATGTCTAGATTGAGTTTATCACATTTTGGATATATTAAAATCGATCACCACTAACTGTTGGAGCCGTCTATTGACAAAAAACAGCTTGAACTTAGTTGCTCACCTAATAATTAATATAATGACAATATACTTCGAAAAATATAAAACAGGAACAGAAACTGAACAGGAACAGAAACTTTCTTCTATAAAGCGTGGCTTGAGTTTGTGCGCTTTAATATATAGGAATACTTTTTTTGAAAACTTCACCCAAGCCTCTGTTTGCTTGAAAATATTTTTGGAAACACACATATTAAATTTTCATTGAAATTTCTGACCAAAGAATATTTTATGTGGCAACTCTTATGCACATTATATTGATGTGCCTTCAATTCACCCATACGCAAACACATTCCGATGGGAGCTGTCAAAATGTGTACATTTATAGCTATTTAATATATCTGTTGCATATTTTTCATATTCTTAACGAAGCGTAGTACTTAATATGCGAGAAGGCACAATTATTTGTATATAAATATATATATTTTTTAATATTTTTTCCAATAATTTTGTTATTATTTTTAATTCGCTTGAAATTCATTAAATACACTATTGTCTAGCGATTTTATTGTCATAACTGTTATCCCTATGTACCAATGTATGTATATTTTATAGTTCTCATAATTTCTTCGTCGAGACGTGACTCTTTGACGCAGACGTGTGTCGCAGGCGTTTCCGGTTGGCTGTGTTCTTTATTTTGCTGGAGAAACGATTAAAATTGGTGTTTTTACAAGCGTCTGGTTAAATGTCCATAATTGAAATAGATTATAGCGAATACAACGAAATTTCGAAATCGCACGCGGAGAGAATTATAAGTGATTTTGATTTCCATAAATAAGTAAAAGAACTAAAATGGTGTTTATAAGTTTTAGCCTTACTAATTGTTCCACTTTTATGCATTTCTTCTTCTTTGACAATACAATCGTGGGTCGGTCTGGGTCGAGCACACGAAACTTTGTCAGTTGTTTCTACCCTTTGCGAGGTCCCACCAGTTGTACATCCAAGGTCGCTATGCACTTAGTCCTTCCATTGGAAACATCCTTGCTCTTTTGTTGACCCATGGGTCTCGAGTCAAAGGAGCTTTTTGGTAGAGCATGGTCTACCAAGCGAACAACATGGCTTAAACATCGCATTCGTTGTATTTTTATACGCTTAATATCCAAGTAGCTCATACAGTTCGTGGTTCCATCTCCAACGATACTCATCGCTCACGCGCACTGCTCCAAAGGTCTTGCGAAGTACAGTACTGTCGAATGTTCTTATTCGGATCGTCATCGTCTATTTTTCTGCGGCGTATAATAGGACGGCAATAATAAGAGACTTTTAGAGCATAATTTTTGTTCGTCGAGTTCGTCTGCTTCTCAATTGCCAACTGATTCCAAAGTAGCACCTCTTGGCAGGAGTTATACTGTACTTGATCTCCAGGCTTAGATTATAATAGATACAGATATACAAAGACCCTAACTTTTTCAAATTATAGCTGCCAACAGTGACGTAATTCTCGAGACGCGAGTAATCTTTAATGTGATCTCCAGGTACTTTGTCTTGCCGTCGTTCATCACAAAACCAAACTCTTTCGCTACTTTTTCTGGACTTGAAAAGGCTGCTCTGACGACTGAGTTGTTAAGGTCTACGTTGTCAAATCCTCTGCGACTGTGCAAATTTCAGTTCAGTGTGTACTACTGTTAATAGTTTTGAATATTCTTATTATCAGCAAACAAAATCGCCACGGGGGTTATCGATAGAGTATTGACTCCCCTTGTAACTGCAGTTTTGCTTGAACAGACTTGAGTGTATTCGGCCTTGTACACGTATTGATTACCTCAATTCGATCATACGTTGCTGGGTCTGAGCGGGTCAGAGTGCAAGAGCACGTATTAAAGATTAAGATTTTGCTGGATTAAATTATTTCCAACTTTTATAAGGTTAAGAAAAATGACTATCCATCTTTAGCTGAGTTTAGAGAGTTTAGTTAAAAAGTTATAGGTTATATAATGGATTGTTCGAAAGACCTCAAAGCATTGCTAAACTATCCGAAGTCTGAACTTCTAAATAGCCCGTCGGATGGTTGTTACTGATTGTATGTATATGGCTTATTAATCAGTGGAACGAATATATAATTTTCGTATAAATACTGGCTTACATTTACCTTCTACTATATGTATGAAGCTCTTTACATCTTTGGCGACCGATGCAGATTAAAATTTCGAACCGCTGAACGCATAAGCCGAACGATAGTACAAGTTACTACATGTCTTACGCCCATGTGTCAAAGTTGAAAGCGTTAGAAAGATATATCGTATGGTTTCTACTCTGAATCAAGGGATGTCGAAAAATGAAAGGAAGAACTCACTTTAAAAATTCTCTCAGAAAATTCGTAAAAATGCAATAACCTGTGGGACTAACCCCAGCATAGTCCTTTAAGGGTCATAAATTACTACTATTCGACCGACATAATCGTCCAGCACTGTTTTTAGTTCGAGGTACCATGGAGCGCACCGAAGACACTATTGCTGATTTGTAGCAAAGAATCGAAGAAGACCCCAATAAGTCCATTCGCCATCGCGCGCACATTTGGAGCTGTATCCATCCACTTTATGGAAGATTTTGCGGGAAGATCGTGGTTTGCTGTGTCTTCTTAGTAACAGAGATATACTTCTACCCCTTTTTGAGAAAGCAGCATCATCATCACTGAAACAGAAATGGATTTAGCTTGAAGCTTACGTCAGTCCAGCGTATCGGATTGACAATATTTCTTCTTCTTTTTTACAGGCGTCGACACTACTTACGCGGTTATAACCGAGTTAACAACAGCATGTCAGGTCCTTCTCCACTTGGTCTTTCCTTACGGTTAAGTGCCTTATCAAGCTCATCTTTCAAAAACTCGACAATATGAATATTTTAGTTCCGGAAGTAAGTTCCTCGTAACCGAAGCGATCCCCAATTTGTATCCCATCAATTCAACAGCAGTCTCTAAAACGATTCAGCGGTATTTTCAAAATCCGGTGAAATGAGACGGAGATCTCTACATAGCTCTTGAAAAAATCGTATGTAAACTCATTTATTCAAGCCGAAGAGATGTCAAGTTGTATTACGTTTTTTACTTTTTCATTACAACAATAACATCAAATGAGACTTCCAATGAAAATATATTCAAACTATTTCCAAAAAACTGCTTTTTTGTAATTTTTTCCGCAAATTTTTCGTAGTTCAAGTTGGCATAGCTTGTCCATATATGGAGTGCTCTAGCGAATAATGCCGTTGAATAATGCATTTTTTATTATTTTTATTATTTATTATGCATAAACCGAGCACTAAAAATAAGTTTTTATTTAAATCTTAACTGCAGTGCACGCAAATATCTGCCAATAGCCCCGCCGCAACTACCGGAATTGGCTTGAATGCCGTTTGGCTTGTCGGCCAGCTCAGTGTCGTACGCTAAAATAGCAAGAAAGTAAAATAAATAAAATTATTTTAAATAAATTTATAAATTATTACCAAGTCACAAAGTGTTGTTATTATATGTAAGTAGTGGCCAAGCCATAAGCAATCGGAACGGCTGCAGGTGGCACACACTGTAAGGTGAACTCTAAGCTCCAGTTTGAGGTGCCCCAGTTAAGGCTGGTAATTAATATATGAACATAAAATACACAACTAAAAACAAAAACCTACATATATTACATACATACGGCATGGAAATCGATTAGCTATTTTATTTACGACTTACGCCAAAAAGCCGCCATTGCAGCGGCTTGGTTCTCGGTCGAACTCCGTGTAATGAGCAGATAAATAAGCGGCTGACAAGCGTTTTTTCTATAAACGAGTATTAGTATACAAATATTTTCAGCAATAAAATTATGTACTTAGTTTTATAAAATATTTGAATGACTTCGAATTATCGCTCAACGACTTGTCAGACAGCGAATGTGCACTGTGTTCGCCTTCAAGTTGATATATATTTCTAATATATAGTAAATTAATGTTAAAATGGTTTCAACTAGAGCATCGAGGTTTACTACAAGCAGTACGTGGTTTCAATATTCTACTCTAAGGATTTGTGCTATCACCACTTTCAAACCTTTCAAATAGAAGCTGATAGCTTAGAACGTTTTCAAGGGTATTATCGAGTATAGATGATAAGAAGTATGGTAAAGAAGTAGGTGGTAGAATTTGTCCGTTGGTAAGGTATGCCTATCGGAAGAGGCGACTAATATCCATTATGGCTTGTTATTTGACTTGCTTCGATATTTTAGCATAGTTTTGTCAGAAATAGTGCTATAATACTCAACTTGAACTGATATTATTGACTTTAAATGAGATTCCTTCTAATAAAAAGACATTTGGAGTTGAAGCAACAAATGTCACCAGTCATTGAATTTGATGGGTGCTCAACTGGTGTCTGACCGGAGACTTCAATATGGTACCACGGGGAGCAGTTAGCCCTTGGAGTTCGCTCCGATCTGCTCATTGGGTTTGGCCCTTTGCGAAATTCGTGATGGCTTTGATTTAAACCTAAAGGCAGGTATCACGGCAGAGCTTTTAGGTCGGCCTCGAACCCGACCAAGGTGGAAAAGGTGCCCCTTCACCTTGTCCAATTTGAGTCAAATACACTGATTAACGCATAGTTTAGATCTATATGCTTTTAAGCACCGTGGGGCAAGGCCATCGTCGGCAGGTACTCACGCAAAAACGACTATTGTTTTAGAATAGTTTCAATATCTAACGTTGGACTTGAAAAATAAGCATAACCGCCTTGTTTACCATATTTCTTCATTTCCGCGAAAGTCAGATCCAGTTAGATGGAGCGGACTCGATTTTATTTTTGTGTGCAAACTAAATAAGAAACGTTCCCTACAGCTGGGATACCCTTAACAATTTGAGAAAACACAAACTTCTTAAGAAGTGCAATGATTAGCAAAAGATTCAAGGTTCTTCCATATTAGACTTGTGTGGGTGCCCGGTCCCAGCGGAATTGGCGGGAATTGCAAAGTCGTTGAGCTTGCTTTATGGAGTAAGGCGCTGTGGAGTCATATTGTCATTTTATTCGCTTTTGGCCGGCTTTTGCCACAGCGGGATTGAAATATCTTGATAGACACTTTTTTGGAGAACATAGCGAAGTGGCCGGAATTGATATCAATCGACTTAATAAACTTGTGTTAAGCTCAAAACGCATTGTAAATATATGAATGGGGTTGATTTTTAGCAATAAAGTGTTATCCATTTCGAGGGTCCCTACTTAGAAAAAAAAATCACAGAAACTTAAAATTGAATGAGGAATGTTTATTTCATTCGCACAAACCACATCAAACCATTGTTTTTTTTTCTGGATGAAGTGGCAGCTCTCTTTGGGTTGCTCTTCGTCCCAAATAAGGCAATTTTACTTGTTTACATAACCATTGATCAAGAAATTTGCCTCATCGCTGAACAAAATTTGGGTCGAAAACCTCGGATCTTCTTGGAACTTGCATACTCGATTTAAACAAGTTTGGGGAAGAATAAATTCTCTTATTTGCTTTGAGTGATTAATGCTACCAAAACTCAAGCTTCAGTCAACTCGTTATTCATTTAAAGAACAAAACAAGTTACAAAAGCTCTCAGTACTCTGAGCGTTAAAAAATCCTTAGTATTTTTTTCTTGAACTCACTTAAGCTCACATGGCGCAAGTTTCATTATTGTTATTGCGGCAGTGGTCAGCTGATACGCATGCGCTTGAATTACTATCGGTAGCAATAAATTATGCGGCAAAGTATCACGATTTGACAAGGTTTATCTCAGCGCCGTTATTTCGCTTTTCGCCAATGCTCCACTTTACTTGCCTAACGGTGAACATTAATCAATTTCCGCCTAAATTTTTGTATATACATATACATATGTGTATACTCGTATTTAGATATGTACGTAAGGTAGTCTATGTTCATTTGAGCATATTTTATTGCACATTTTCGTGTATAGGCTCGTACGCACCGCTTTGGCGCCTGTCACATGTGTGAATTTATTAAAATTGAGTTTTAGAGAAAAGCAATTTAATCTACAAACTACAAATATATTTACGTATTATTTTGTGCTTTTTACTTGCAGCTTTCCTTGGTGCAATTGGCCTCATCAGACAATGCGAATGGCCGTAGTCTGCGCTTGGAATTGAAGAAATATTGTCCCTCAATGCAAACCAGCTTTTGGAGTTGTATGAATCTTACATTAGAAGGTAAGTTGTGTTTGTGTATTTGTAGCAGTGATCGGCAAAAGAGAGTATGTGAGCGATTTACACTCGTATTTACAAAAAAAATCTATGAATGTGGTAAACAGGCGATGCAATATTGCAATGACCTTGATGGTCATGGATAAGAGGAGACGCATCTCCTTTCTTTAATCTGCTTTTCAACTTTCCAATAGAGAAACATCTTACAAGAACACGTATTTACGTTGCTGACAGGTTTTTCTTTCGAAGAGCCTTTGTACCTCGAGATCAGCCAGGTTATTAACTTAGTATAATTCTCCAGTAAACTAATTAGTTTGATAAAATCTGAAGTTAGTAGTACGAGAATTTTTTGTGAAACTTTAGAGTGGCTTAGGTTAGGTTAGATGGCTGATCTAGAGAGATCGCAAGTGGTCTGCTATATGTAGTCCTTTGTGAAGCCATAGAAAAGAATAACTCCTGTGTTTGAACTTATAAATTTGGAAAACGCTTAATAGCCAATACAAATTTGCACAGACGTTTAATTTCCTCCACCGAACTGGCGGGATGTCTGAAGGTATGCATTCCCAAGTGTTTAAGTCTCGACCTCCCAAACACGGGACAGTCAAGAAGGAAGTATTGAGTTGTTTCCACAACATCTTCTTATAAACAGCTTCTGCAGATGGCGTCTGGTAAGATTCCCAACCTTACAGCTTGGACGCCAACGTCTAACACGTTAACAGCAACACAACTAGGGAGAGGCTGGCCTTACTAAGGGCAAATGGATCACTAGATTTCTTGCAATCGATCTTGGGCCAAAAGGCTTTTGCGTCAGGGTATGTACCGATTATGGCCCAGCGCTGGTCAAGCTTTCGCGAATCCCAGCTATCTTGTAGTAGAACACAAGAGGATACGGTACAATCCATTCTCTTCCATTCTAGCGATAGTGGTTCTAGGGTGCCTTTTCTTGCTAGCTCATCAGCTTTACAATTTCCTGCGATTCCGCTATGGCCTGGCACCCATACCAGTCTTATCACAAAGACACTCGATGCTATTGATAGCGAGGTTAGGCACTCCTTGACCAACCCAGAACGCATTGTTAGTGAGTTCACAGCTAGTATCGCCGCCCTGCTATCTGAGTGGTTGGTCACTTCTCTTAAAGAGGCTCCACTCCAGAACAGTAAATCTAATTTTACCGTAATGGCTGCATCCTCGGCTTGAAAAACACTGCAATAGTCAGGAAATCTAAAGCCTCTACACCCACGCCGGTATATGGGCAAGTGCCACGGTTGGAGTGAACCTCAGTGCACCACACATGCTGAATGACCGCCGCCCACCGAACGCTCTCGAGTTTCTTTGCAAGTGTGGTCTTTTCTAGAGCCCTCCACCACATAAAGAGTCCATAGAACATAATGGGTTTAACTATGGTGTCGTAGAGCCAGACGACTACTTTGGGTGAGGGACCCCACCTTTTGCCAATGGCTCCTCTATAGCTTGTATAAGGCAATTGATGCCCTTTTTTGCTCTCTCTTCGATAGAGTGGCTTAATTATTGACAAAATGTTATTCCTTCTATCATTATGTATTCACGAGCATCGTTTGAAAAGCGGTCCAGCCGTTTTGGAGAAATTTTCCGCACCGACTCCAGGACCTCCTCCCGTAGCCGATCTCCAGGAGGATCCCGCTGCTTTGTTGCTCTTCAGTCGAAATTCTTCATGGCTGGGCAATGGAAGGTCTGCTCCATTGTCATCGATTGGGGAATCGGTTTCGTCCTCTCCTGGCGTTATGGTTTCACTGCCATTCAGCAGGCTGGAGAAGTGTTCCCTCCATAATTGTAGTATGCTCTAGGCATCAGTCACTAGATCACCACCGTGGGTTCTGCAAGAATATGCTCCGGTCTTGAAACCTTCTGTTAGTCGCCGCATCTTTTCGTATAATTTTCGAGAACTATCCCTGTCGGGCAGCTGGTCAAATTCTTCATACTCACGGCCTCTCTCTGTTTTTGTCTGCAAATGTTAAAGAAAGTTTTGAAAAAAACTGATTTTGAAACTTAGATTTTAAAGCACAGAAGACATCTGTCTCAACTGAAACTAATTAAACGCAATCTCGCCACACATTTTCCACTTCAATAAACTTGCTTAGTTCTTAATTAATGCATATGTTTGTAGCATGTGTGCCTAAGTATTACTAAGCTGTATTTTTATTATCTTGCGGTTGCATCACTTTATTTTATTTGCTGTTTTGTTTTTTGTTTTCATCTTTTCAGCCGTTGCACGTGGCGCTGAGTGGTCGGGTCGACGTTGTTGCGCCTTGGGCTTGTCACCGCGCTGCCGCAATGCCTGCGCCACATCAGAGTCCACGACGGAACCACAACTAATCAGCGCGTGCCGCAAAAGTGATGAGCAACACATGTTCGCTTGTTTTGAACATCAGGAGACCGGCGATCGTTGCTGCAGTACGGCGCGCACATCGGAGTGCTTACAGGTGGGTGTGTGCGAGCGAAGATTATGGGGAGTACAATGAGTATGAGTGGAATATTAAGCACTTGGAAAGATAATTAAGTTTTAGGTTTGAGAAAGATGCGAGAATGTTGGATGATTATTAAGATTTTGGTACACAAAGTCACAAACAGTAGGGAAGAAAACATCTGAGGTACCTTAGAGAGGGTTAAGTAGACAATATTTAATCTATAATATGGAAAATAAGGAAAAATTGTTTTTGTTTGTTCGGACCATCTTTCTTGTACTTTCTCAGGATTTCATAATTTTCTCACATTTTCATAATCTGCTTCATTTCCTCTTCAGGGTTATACGTACAGGGTTTGTTCGGAAAGTAATAGGACTGATTTTTTTCCGCCGCGACTGTACTTCGGAGCGTGCGCGCACCGGCTGGATTCGTCAGCGGGTGTTCCGAGCTAACGAACGTGCGTCTGGTCAGTTGTCTCCGAGCACCTAGAGAGTCAGGACAAACACGTGTTTCTGTGAGTGGTGCAAGCCGAAAATGCAGCGTTCGTTAGAGCAGAGGTACGCGATTAAATTCTGTGTGAAACTCGGTAAATCAGCGACAGAGACGTTTGATATGATCAAACAGGCTTACCCAGATGTTGCTTTAGCATAAAGTGGTGTGTTGCGGTGGCACCAATCCTTTTTGGAGGGCCGGGAAGAGGTCGCTATTGAAGACCGGAAGAATGAGCAAATCCAAAGTGAAAACATTGCCTTTTTTGACATCGAAGGCATTTATTTATAGATTTTCTTCTGTTCTGTGCTATTTGTTCTAATTTGGATACAGTTCCCTTTTAATGGTTCCCAGCGGTCATAGTATTATCTCTGCCTCGAATTCGCTTAGACTTGGGGAGCTCGACTGCGTTTTCGTCGCCTTTGTGATCCTATGACCGGAAATCCAAATTAATGCTAAGCAAAGTTAAGCTAACAGTGAGCTTAAACCCTTTCTAATTAATATTTGGCGACAACAAGGCCAGAAATGCCGCTTGCAGGAAGCTTAGAGAGTGAGAGATGCCAATATCCTTGGAGTATACCCCCGTCACTTCTCCGCAGTCCATTTTGGATCCTTCGGTATAAAATGAGGTAGAATTCTCCTTCCCTAGTTGTCTAGTAGTCTGGAAATTTTTTTCAAATCATGATTTACAATCCTTACAGAGGATCGCGGAGCTGCAAATTCATTTATAAAATTTCCCAAAAATAAACTAGAAAACTCATCAAAAGATGCAAATTTGCCAATTTTTTCTTAGACTAAGTCCATAAATTCATAACTATAAACCAACTTAAAAGCACCTAGCTCTCTATTTTCCTTGCACTAACGCGTCTACCAGTATAACTTTGATTCACCTGCGTTGAGGTGTTTTTTTCGGCTTCGGTTCACCTTTCCCACGATATTCGGCCGATTGGTCGTCTGTTTCCGGGTCGTAAGCATAGATCCAAGACTCATCGCTAGTAATACTACGTTTTATGACATCCTGGTAGTCGGAAAGCTTTGGTTCACAGACGTTAAGTGCGTAAAACTCATAATTCCCAACCGACTTAAATACTTTGAACACTCTGATTTCCTTGCACTGACGCGTCTACCTTGTCTGTTGGATCCGTCTTGGTTTTATCTAATGTCAAGAATTGTCAACCTTGCACCATAAATATCCTTTTTTCGAAACAACACCAATACGCTTAGTCTATTAAGCATTAATGATATCTCCACAGTGCATATATTTGTATATATACATATATATTTATATTTACACCTTGTGGGCTTTTAGACTCCACAACATATACAAAAGGAGATATTAATTGATTTACTTGACTTGATCGACTGGTTTGGTAGCCGCGAGCGAATGCAATGTTCAACCTAACCTCTATGACTCCACTGTCAAAGGCGCGCATGCAATTAAAATCTTTCAAATTTTGTTATTGTAGGCCTGCCGCGACGTCTTTGAATCGCAGAAGACATACCGACGCAACAAGCACCATCGCTTGCACGAGCTGTGCCACGAGAAACGCGATGCTGAGGTGCTACAATGTATAAACAACATAACAGGCATGACGCCGGTGACAAACTCCCACAAATGTAAGTTGAGTCGACTTCAATGCACTTGCGCCGCTGACAGGGTTAATTGAAAAATGCGACCCTACACTAATTTGTGTGCGACTATTAATAAATAAATAAATTTTGTTTTACTTTACTCTACAGACCTACCTTGCTGTGAGTTCTCCAAAGTGGATAGCTGTCGTAGCGCCTGCCGTTCGGTCTTGAATAGCACCGAGAGCATTGATATCATCATCGGCGAGCTGGAGGTTAGTGGTTGTGGCATACTGCTGCCACATATACCGTTATGGCAGTGTTTCTTGACAGCGGAGCGCACTATATTCGTGCCGGCTACGAAGAGCACCAACGAACTGTCTCAGATCAATCAGATTGGCATTGACTCGGCCAAATTGCATTGCTGTGAGAAGGCGAAATTTCCGAAATGTCGACGTCTCTGTATGCAGACTTATTCGAATGATTGGACCGCAACGCGCGCGTTCTTCGAGGAGTCATGTCTGCTGGACCACAACGAATTGAAGCTACGGCAGTGCATGGACGAAGTGGACGAACCCTGTGAATTGGGTTGTGATGGTCTAAGTTTTTGCACCAATTTCAATAATCGCCCCACAGAGTTGTTTCGCAGTTGTAATGCCGATGCGGATTTGGCTGCCCGTTCGGATCTGAAAATGTGGCAGCAAAATGGCTCTGTCATCTTGGATGGCTTGGAGTTGCCTATTAAGAATATGACACGTTGTGCACCCGAACAGTGGAAGGCCATCGCTTGTGCATTGCAAATCAAGCCCTGCACGCGCGATCGACACTACAATCATATTTGCAGGGAGGATTGCTATGAGATCTTGAGCGAGTGCATGGATTGGACGCGCATGCGTTTGGCGCTCAATGCCGACTCGGTGTGTGCGCGTCTGTCGCCGAACGAAGATGTGCCCTGCGTCTCGTTGCGTCCGTATCGCGAAGAAAGTGATGTACCGAAAGAAACTGGCGGTTATCATGGCTTAACGGCGCCTTGTAAAGGCCATCCATGTAACGCCAGTGCTGCTTGTTTAACGCGGCGCAATGAGAGCAACACGTATGAATGCGTACCAGGCTGTAGACTCGGTGAGGCGTCTAACTATTTAGTGCCATTTGGCGCTTATGTGCGTATACCAGTGTTGCAGGCGGAAAAGCCGGCTAAGATTGTTGGCGATGCTGCTACGGGTGCTTTTAAGGTGTGTCGCTGTGGTGCGCAGGGACGCATCGAACACTGTCAACCCTTGCCGAGTTTCAGTTATGCGCGTTGCCTGCTGCCGGGCGGCCGTAGCTATGAGCACGGCAAGTCCTTTTACTTGGAGTGTAATCTGTGTAGTTGCTTCGCCGGTGAGATTACGTGCACCAAGAAGCAGTGCCGCTTAGCAAGTGAGTATATTGTAATAAGATATCAAACATGGAAATCGATTCTCAAGCGCTTTCTAAGGGCCCAGAGTGTCGGTAATGGCACCCTAACAAGTCTAATTTATTTTACGTGTGCATCGTCTTACATTTTTCACATTTGTACTGCTTTTTCCTTCGCAGGCTATTTAGATCCATCATACACAAGTTTACCCTGTAATTGTCCCACACATTTTGTGCCCGTTTGTGGCAGCAACGGTAACACCTATCACTCCGCTTGTATTGCCAAATGTCTCGGCATGCAGGACAATGAGATACAGTATGGCGCTTGTGCCACATTAAATCCATGTCGTGAAGGCGCCTACAGCTGTCCAGCTGGTCATCAGTGCTTAGAGCAACGAAAAATCTGCTTATCATCGATGCATCGTCCCTGTCTGCAGTATCAGTGTGGTGAGTAAAAGCAAACTCTAACACAAATTCCGGACACTAAACCTCGGTTCTTTACAGTCAATCTCACCGCCGGCTGCGCGTCCGCCGAACCGCGTCCGGTATGCGACAAGCAGCGACGCACGCATAACAGCGCCTGCGATTTACTTGCCGCGCATGCAACACTGGCGCACTGGGGCGCCTGCTTTCGCAGCTGTTCTATGCAGGGACCGGTATGCGGCATCAATGGCGTTACATATACACACGAGTGCGCCGCTTGGGCCGATTACATTGTTATCGATTATCGCGGTCGTTGTCGTCAGGTGGGTCTACTCGTCGCTGATATGGGCCCGCGTTGCAATAGCGTGCGTTGTCCACGTCTGCCATCACCCCACTGCCGGCGTATTGTGCCACCCGGCGCTTGTTGCGCCATCTGCGCGGGCGCTTTTCGCGTTGTCTACTCGCGTAAGCAGATCGATCGCGCGCTTTACGCGGTGCGCGCTCAAAACAAGGATCTAATAACGTTGCATAGCGTGTTGCAAGCATTGGATGCGCTCGTGCAGTTCTCCGAATGCCAGCTAACCGGCTTTCTCACCATGGAGGTGGGCATATTTGTGGCGCTCGTACCGCGCGCCACTACGCCGATGCGCATGCAAGTCGAAGCATGCGCCCGCGAGGCCGAACGCATCTCGCTGATGATCGAGTCGCAATCGCATGAGATCACGACGAATTTATTACTCTCCGGTTTGATCGTTTCGCATTTGGTGGAACCGAGCACGGATGGCGGTGGTGCACGCTTACTGCTTATGCCCAGCTTGGCAATTATTGCTTCGCTGGCAGTGTGGACACTGCAGAGTAGGCGCGTTTTATAGTTATAGCATTTAAGTTGTTACTTGCTGTGGGTGAAGTGGAAGGTGAAAAAATGTTTTTGTAAATCTGCTGAGTGAATTCTTAGTGCCAATTTAGTAGTTAGCTAATGTTTAATGTTCTACGCATGTGTTACGCAATAATAAGCCAAAATGTAAATAGCTTAGTGTTAGTTTATTTATGTACATATATTTAGTGTGGAGAAAAATATGCAAATTGTGCTTTGGCTGAAAATCAAAATGAAGTGTATGCTATGAAAATACTTTTGTGCTAGAAAAATATTTTCGGAAAGTGTTGTTAAAGCTGTCTCTCGCGATTTTAATATATATTTACAATATATATGTATATATAGTAACATACATATATACAAATGCTCTATAAATCTTTTAACTGACTTTTTGGTTGGTATATAGTATAACTGTTTAAATTTCTAGTTTGCATTAAATCTTCGCGGTCACTGTGCCATAACTGTTAATATACATACGTCTGAATTTTATACTTTTAGATTTTAAATAATAATTAATAAACAATTATGAAATATGATATTAATATTAAAATTAATTTATTAAACAAATAACAAAATTAACTGTAAACTTAAAACAATATATATTTTAAAAAATTAAAAAAAAAATAAAATTAATAAAATAAAATGAAAAATGTAATAAAAATATTATTACTTTCTTTAACTTAAAACTATATATATTTTATGAAATTAAAAAAAAAATAAATAAATAAATTTAATAAAATAAAATGAAAAATGTAATAAAAATAGTATTTCTTTCTTTAGTTAATGAAATCAAACAACACACTGAAAAAAAGGCATAATGAAATAAAAAATGTTGAAAAACCAATTAAAAAAATAAAGTAAAATAAAAACTATAATTAAAAAACTAAGCAACTTGAAAAAAAAAGTTATGGAAAAGCAACCAAATAAAAATATAAAATAAAAATAAATAAAAAAATATGAATTAAAAAAATAAGGAAATCCATTGAAAAATATATAACAAAATCAAACAATTAATGAAATTAAATAAAAATATACAAAAAAATTATATTTTTCTTAACAAATAAGGAAATCAAATGACACATTAGAATAAAAAGACACATAATGAAATAAAAATATAATAATTCTTACATTAAATGTAAAATAAAAACTACAAATAAAAGAGTAAATAACTTAAAAAACTAATTTAAAAATATTATATCAAAGTTTTAACGTAAACTAATAACTAAATAAAAAATATAAAATTAAAGAAATAAATAATTGAATATGAAAAATATAAAAAATGTTTTTTTTTTTAACAAATTAAAGAAATTAAAGTGCAGCGTAGAATAAAAAAGACAACATGAAGTAAAAAATATTATATTATATTATAATATTTAAAAAACTAAATCTATTTAATAAAAAAAAAAAAAAATAATAATAATAATAATAAAATAATATACAAGTTTTTATTGTAAAATAATAACTAAATAAAAAATTTTATAAAATAAAAAAAATATAAATAAATTTAATAAAATGAAATTAAAAATATAGAAACAAAACATTATTTTTTCCTAATCTAATAATAAATTTAAACTGCAGTGTAGAATAAAAAGCTGTATAATGAAAAAAAAATTTATCGAAACAAAGTAATAAATAATTTAAACGTTACAATAATGAAAACAAATATTACACAATTTAAAAAGTAAATAATTAAAAAAGTTTAAGTAATACAAATTGAATATTTTCAATAAAACACAATGAAAAAAATTATAATTTTATATAATGTAATATAAAAGTTGTAACTGTAAAATAATAACTAAATCAAATTTAATAAAATGCAATGAAAAACAATTATTATTATTTTTTTTAACAATTATAAAAGTTATATCTATAAAGTAATTATACTGGTATTTACTACATTTATTAAAGGAACATAAACGAACATTAATATTTTATCTTAAAATTAATAGATATGTTATATTATATATAAAATAACGTACAAACTACATAAAAAAGTCGAAATTGTACTATTTCAGTGCAATTATTTAAGAAAGCACATTTATTTATATTATACAAACTTGTTGGATTACGAAAGACGAAATTATTTCCATAATTTGTAACTTGAGGGTTTCACAAATAAGCTTGTGTTTCAAAAATGTGCCTTAATGTCTTATTTGTTTTACGAAAAATATCATATGTATAGCCCAAGGTCTTGAGATTTTTACACAATATTTCTAAGCTTCATTTTCATTAATTTTGTACGCATCAGAGACTTTTAGCGATTTGAAAAATATCGAATCCTTAATGAAAATGAGTTATTTCAAGTTCGCAAATTAGAAACCGTCTTTGATGCTCCTAATAGTGGACCAGATCCTGTACAATCGCATAACATTAATATCATGTATTGTTTTCTGGCGTTTTCATACAATTGACACATGCTAACAATATTTAAGAATTCTTCCAAATTTGTGTAATTATTAAATAAAATATTAAAAAATACTTAGTCATAGTAAAATTTGTGATATTAGAGCAAATGAGAGCCATATATATAAATATATATTATCATATAAAAAATATTGTAAATAATAAATATATGTAATTATATTCTAATTATCTTTAGTATCAAGTAGAATTTTTTCAAATATTATGTATTTGAAAATATTATTTTAAAATTTAAATTCAAGCATTTTAAAGTAAGTCGCGCTTTGCTCCCACGTGGTGCTGTAGCACACTATACAACATACATATATAAATGTATATTTTAAAGTAAACATAATTGTTAACAAAACTACACAACCAAAGCATTTAATATACATATTTATCAAATAATAAATAATTTTCATACTACATAGACTATTTATTACGTTGGGTTAAAAACGATGTTTTTTTGTTTGGTACTCTGAAGCATAAGTTTTTAGCCTTTTCTAAGAAAGTTTCTCTATTTATGAGCTTTCAATTGTAGCGATAAGGTCCTTCGCCTTGCAGTTTTCTATGTTTTTCTTATCATCAGAAAAGAAATTATAGAATGCAAATCTCGCTTCCAACTACTTGAAAAATTAACTTGTTTCATAGATTTTGTAGGAAATTGTTTGCTCTACAAAAAGTGCTCTCACGTTTTCTTCATAAAGCTCATCGCTTTAAAGATATTAACGGATGTAATTCAATGAGAAAAAATCATTATAAATTGGAAAATTTATAACTTTATAGGCAACTTACTGCTCTACAAGAATGATCACATAAAATTTAAAGAAAAAAAAAACAAAAAGCGATTATGAGCTGATACATGGAGAGATATTCTTAGAGATGCCTATCTCAAAGGCATTTAGCAGATTATTAGAATTTATCAATATGTTGGGGCAAAGTGAGTCGTTGTGACTTAGGAGAGGACACAATAGACCTTACGTCCAATCCTCATCAAATCCAATCTAGAGGTGCCTAAGAACCTATTTTCAGAATGCCAAACGAAAAAAATATTCGTTTTTTTGCACCCTAGAATTTATATAATATATAAATACATATGTATTTGTTCATTCAAACCACATATAAAACAAATATTATTTTAACCGTAGTCTAGTCTAACGATTTGCGCAAATATGTATATTGTCAATACTCACTTGTTATTTAAATAATTGTTTAATAAAACAAATAATTATTAATATTATCGCCAATAATGGTTTTTATTATAAAGGGAGATCCGTTTCGAGGTTTCTTACTTTTTAAAGAAAAAACACAGAAACTTTAAGTTTAATGGAGAATTTTTATTATTATTCGAAAGAACATTCTTTGGCATTTGTTTTTTTAATATTTTCTTTTTCAAATGTTAGCCCGGGGTATATCTCAGATGGTCCATCCGATGAGTACAATTTTCGATGACTCGTCCGACCATTTCGACTGGTAACTGGCGAATGACATGCGTGATGTTTTCTCCAAGGTCTGAATAGAAGCGAGCTTGTCCGCGGAGACTTTAGACTTTATATATTCCAACAGGAAAAAGTCTAACGGTGTGCTATTGCATGATCTAGGTGGCCAATCGACCGGGCCCTAAACGTGAAATTATCTGCTCACCGAAGTGTTAAATAATAATAATAAATCCATTGATGATGCGATGTGTTTCAATTTTTCAATTTCAGACATCAAATAGTCAGTTATCATGGCGCGGTAACGGTCGCCATTGACGGTTACGTACTCACCGGCATCATTTTTAAGAAATATGGGCCGATGATTCCACCGGTCCACAAACCATATCAGGCCTTTGTTTTTTTTTTTCTGGATGAAATCGCAGCTCTTTAATCTCTTCAGCTTGGTCTTCGTCACGCTTTCGACGACGCATTTTATGGCTGCTATTGTTGATCTGCCGGGTCTGAAACCATGTTGTCTAGGGGACAGTCCTCCAGCTTCGTTAATAGCCGCTTCGAGTCTGGGTTTTATGGCTGTATCAAGCATGCATGGTGGACGGTATGCTGATGGCGAATTGGGGTCTCCTTTTCCCTTACTGATTATCAGCCGTTGCTTTTTTCATGGTTCAGGGAATATTCCGGTTTCAAGCAGGCGTTGCATGTTCAGTGCCGGGCGCTCTGCACGGATTTCTGCTGGGATCCCGTCCGGGCCGGGTGATTTGTTGGCCTTGAGCTTGCCAGTGGCTAGCTGCAGCTCTTCAAGGGTGAACAGGGGAATTTGCGCAGATCTTAGTGTTTGTTCTGGATCACCAGCCCTGCTTTCGTGTGTGGGGAATAGTGCGTTCACGATGTGATCCATTTTGACAGCGGTTAAGTCAGGTGGCTTTGCTCGAGCGCCGAGTTTCTTCATAACTACTTTATATGTGGCATATTTGCTTGTTTACATATGGGCCTCATCACTGAACACAATTTGTCTCGAAAATGTTTGATTTTCTTGGAGCTTTTCAAGAGCTCATAGAGAGTAGCGATGTTGGTTTGGGAAGACCAAGCGGCTTCAGTTCTTGCACAAGCTGTATTTTGTATGCTTTTAGTTTAAGATCTCGACGGAAAATGCTGGAAGTCGCTTCATACGTCAGTCCAAGTTGCTGACGCTGAACATGACAGCTTGACACGATTCAAGCGTGATCTGTCAAAAAAAAAGGCTATATAAAGAAGTACCTATACACTTGGATCACCCGTTGGTATAATATAATTTTTTTCACTACAAACATCTCTCTACATATCTCTACACATTTTTGCCCCCGAGCATTCTACTTTTAAGCCGATTTCTCTTCACACATACTCTTTCGTTCACACTACCTTTCAATAAATCTCTTCGTATTTGTTGCTTATGCCTCCAGTTTGTTTTTGTTTATTGCGTGTATTTGTTTATGCGGTTGTTTGTCTGTCCGCCACCGGCTTTTCGCCAGCTGTCCGCGTTATCGCTGGCTCGTCTTTATATTCTAAATGTATAAGTAAATAACTATATTTGCTTTCAACATAGAAATCAGCGGAATAGTCAAGTCCAGTAACCCTTAGCTAAAAAAAGTGATAATCGTTTAATATTGTCGGACAACAATTTGATAAAGTTACTGTAAAGAGTATTGAGCAAGTCCATAGAGAGATATACATACATACAAATAAGATTTATAAGTTTGCTTCCCGTATCGGAAATTGCATATTGAAGGGGTACACATAATACATACATAGATCAGCATTAAAATGATGCGCACGATGTAATTTGAAGGACAGACATTTGTAGGAGCTCATGTTTCCAATTTATTGAAACTTCTCCATTTGTCTGTTATTGTTGTAGCTTCAGAAAATATACCTCAAGTAAATGACAGTTCTTCTTAAGAATCTGGGTTCGAACAGGTAACGTAAACCCGACTATCGTGGAGGATTTTTACCAGATTTTTATCCGGCCATGGACTGTCAACTTCATGTCATCATGTCATAAGTCATTATGCCATAAAATGTTATATTAAATGAATCTTGCAACATCAAATTTATGAGATTTTCCGATACCTTGTAGTCGGCAAAATATAACATTATATAATGGTGAGAAATACATACTTTGCATGAGCAGTATCATATCTCCAAACTCAAGGTCTTGCGTACGATTACTTCTTTCAGGTGGAAAATTATTCGTTCGAATGTGTTTGGAAAGAACTTTAGGCCGATCCCTGCGTATGTTTGAGGCTATTCTTCAGGTTTTTCACTAGATTGTCTTTGGTTGCTAAGTTTCAATATCGGTTTATCTCTTTTTCACGAAAAAATTCTCGATCGAAAATGTCTGGAAGGATTTTTTGAGTGTTTAATCGAGATCTTCGCGAACGTTTGTGGAACTCATTTCCACCGGATATGTTTTAGAGCGGTTAAACTTTGAAATATCAGCTCAGATACTAAGAATGAAAGCTCCGGTATATTAGTAAACCGCTTCTTCTCAACGAAACTCGATATCCAGGTAGTTATTAGAAAAAAATTACTGATAATGATCTAATTGGAATGAAACCTTTGGTAGGCGCTTGACATCACATTTTTGGCCTACGCTTTATTTGATCCAACTAGTGGCTGGTCTAAAATATGTATAGCGGATGACGATACATGCAGAAAGCGCAGAGAAGTTGGCATGAGAGAGACGCTGGAACACATCCTAAACCTGTGTGCAGCAATATCTAGAACTTGTTTTAGGTGCTTCGGAATTCAAGGGACTAAACGAATTATCAAACGTAGATAACACGTCGCTCTTAAAGTATGACGAATACTTCACCATTGCCACAACAGTCGGGTCTACGTAAGCGGAAAGGACCCGGATTTCTGTCGCTACAATAACAACAACAACAACAACGAATACTTCACCTCAAACTAAACTGAACCTCCATCTGGTAAAACTAAGTCTATGCATGGCGTGATAGCCGGCCAGTATAACCTAACCTAACCTATGTACCTATGTATATCAGGAATACTAACATAGTGTCTGCCATCGCCTTTATCAGCGCAATTGCTGTTAAAAAACAATTGCTAGTCGGTACAGGGATCGAATCTCGGTGCTGTAATGGGTATCTCAGGCCACTATAAATCGGTCAGCCTCAACGAAACTTGTATTCTTGTTTTTATTCCCCAACCGTGCGTTGGGTTTACAAAGTGCGGTTCGGAACGAGCCCCAGCTCTTCCTACCTGCTGCTTGACCCGCCACATACTCACACAAACAAATCTATATTTGCACACAATCGCACGAGCTTTTTGTTGCTTCTCGCTCAAAACAACGCGACTTATGTTGGCCGTTGCCGCTTTTATTGGCGCTTTAGTTGAGCGTAGCGCTTAGTAGTCCGCTCACAGCGGTCGATAGAACACGCCATTTACAGTGGTTTGTGAAATTGAAAAAATATATTTAATTTGCTAACAGTTGTTATTAAAGTAAATCATACGGACATACAGATATAATAATATTACTTGGAATTGATTAATCGCATAATAAAAATCTACGCGGTGAAATATCAATAAAAGTCATCTGCGAAAGTTCTGTGTTTGTGTAAAGCCGACCGGTTTCGTTTACAAGCGAGCGCAGTATGCAATTCGCTGTGTTTTTGTTGTTGGCGCTTTGCGGTTTCAGCGCGGAGGGTAAGTGCAGGCAAATTGATTTCTTAAAAAATTTAATATGTTTTTTTCACTAATTTTATTGTTGTTGTTTTAATTGAATATATATGTATATGAGAATGTATGTACATATAGCCATATTATTCTAAGCAGCGCCTCAATTTGCCGGCTCTGATACTTATTTCATTTGCATTTCTTTAGAAAGTTCTTTTATTTGCTTTGACTTGCCAAGCACGTTCTTTCTTTATAAGCAATTTCTTTTTTTTTGCCGATCTTTTTGCCCCGCTTTATGCCATGCTCATTTGTTATAGTTTTTGTTTTCGGTATTTTTTTCATACATATGAACATCATTTAAGCCGCCATTTCAAATGCCGCGTTTGCACTTTGTTATACGCCACGCTCAGAAATGTTTTCACTGAAGTGTAAATGTGTGTGTAAAAATGTTTTTTTGCGGTCCGAACATACCAATTTGTCGAGATTTATGTAAAAAAACAAAGAGCACTCAATTAAACAGCTGTATAAATGATTAACTCAAAGTTCTCCAAATGGTGTAGAGTTTATAAATCAACTTAGAAAAGTAAGATGTAGAGATATTCGGGTGAGATCGTCTTTTGAATGTGACGGGAGGTAAAACGAAGCGTATATCTTAGTAAAAATCGCAGTATTTACCTAATAGAGTTAACTGGTGGAGTGAAGTTGACTTGAATCGCTTTAGAATGCGATTGGAAAAGCTATAAACCGATTTCATTCTTTCTAGAAGCATAGAACCTCATATCAGAATCTGGTCTGTAAAAAGTGCAGTTATGGACTATTTTTATATCTAGTCCATATTTTCTAAGGCGTCATATTTTAATGAGGCTTTGCTTTTTCGAAGTCGGTTTTTGGAAAGTTGATTGATTGATATTTGATTTATGTACTATATAGTGTGCTTTGCCATTTCTTAATGAGTAGACTAAATCCAGAACATTTGCAAATCGTTTTACTGAAGTAATAGTACTTCGTTACTTGTTTTAAGCAGAGTTGGTAATTCGAACAACTATGGACGGATTTCGCACTATATTTACTCTAGTGGATAATGTGCATTCTTAGCGACGCCGTATAGTGCGCGCTGCGAAGCATAGTATCGAGACCCGAAACAGTCCATCCACCATTACGCGCAAGAAGTGCCCTTGACTTTATTGAAGCTCACTTTTGGTGGAATCGATACGTTATTAAAGAAAATTGTCGCATTTGGAGTGATGGTAATCCACAAGCCAATGTCGAGACGTCGTTCCATCCTCAAAAAATCACTGTTCCCAGTGCTCTTTGGGCAGAGGGAATCATTGGTTTACATTTCTTCAAAAATGAAGGCGAACATAATGTTATAGTCAATGGAGAACGCTATAGAGCAATGATTTATGACGCAACCAGACGGCGCTACATGTCATACAGTCAACAAAACAATAAATTTGTTTATAAATAATTTAGGTGAGTGTATTATTTCGTGACCTGATGATGTGAAAAGATCGTTTGATTTAACACCATTAACCTATTTCATCTTGTCTGAAAAACAACGGTCCTTTACCTTCCGATGTTTTTTGGAAAATGAAAAACTTTTGTTCTTTTTGATTTCTTTGATTCTGTTTGTGGATTATTTTTATTTGGTCTTTTAAATTTTTTTTCATCAAGTCGAGAATATGATATCAGTTGATTGTCATTTTTTATGACATTTTCCATCACTTTGGCCAGAACTTACGGCACTTCTCACGGATATTGTATTTAAGAGCTGCAAGATCTGAGTTTATAAACGTTGTCAAAAAGCCCCACAAAAAGAAGTCTGGCGGTAAAATCACACCGTTCTTGCCAGTTCGCCAAAACGGGAGATTAGGCCCGGGAAATGCATCCTTCAGATATTTTGTTTACTAACAAATGTCAAAACAAGTCAATCAAAATTGGATTTTGACTTTTGCGCCACACTGTGTTTAAAATAAAGCTAAATTCTTGCCCATAACATTAATTTATATGCACTTTAATTTGGCTTAAAAACACATCTCTCAACCCTATGTTATTAACAGTTACCAAAAATTGTTTGTCGGTCAATTACATACTCCATGAGATAAAAAATGTCTACTAAAAATACCTTTGAAAAGTTCTAGGGCCTCTTATTCAATGTCATCATATTCCCTAACCGTCATCTTTCAGTTCCTCGACTGCGGTATTAGATTTGCTTGTTATGTGGTCAAGGTAGTCGGATCTTCGTTAACGTAATGTACTTGTTTGAATAATAACAGTCATCTCAAAAGTTCGCACGACAGCTACTTCTATATCATCAAAGTATCAAAAATTTCCCGGATATTGTTCCAGCAAGTGCTGATATTTCGACGATCTAGTCATTAGAAAAAACAAAAATCTCATCAACTACACAATTTTTTATTAAAAAAAAAAACACATCAATTTATTTATTTTTTGCAAGTTTTCTCATATCCTCAAAAACATCTCGATGTCGAAAGCTGCTTTGAGGATTTTTTTTTACATCTGAAGTACACTTGTTGAAATTGTATCTTGGTTTAAAAGTGTGTTCTATTAGTTGTAATATTAGCTTAAGCCGTCGGGGCTACCATATAGTAGAAATCAAAAAATCCACCGGTGGTTTATGAAGCTCGATCAAGATCTTCAGGATTGTTTTTATATTTTCATCTGAGTGAATTTCTTTTAAGAAAAAGCACGGAGGGAGTTTACATTTTTGCTTTAGCAGATCGTATAGCTAACAAAACTACGCATCTACCTGATGTTTGAAAATATAATATATGTTATTTGGATTTTATCTTATGTCCCTTTATATAACTTATATTTATGAATACCGTAAATTCCTCATGAAGCTACATTGAGATCTAGGTTGAAATGAAAACCCTGTATACTGTCGTCCAAACCGATATTTATTTCACCATAATTATTATAATTGACTGCTCACGATAGAATAGAATCTCGAAAGTCGAATCACTATGAGAACTTAAGAGCCTTACTTTCCAGAAGATGTTGTTGAGTTCGATAGAGTCGTGATTCTGGTCTTGTCACTAAGGAAGCGCCTTTTGGGAATTTTAAAGCTACGCTAAGGATAGAACATTGCACAGCTAACCACGAAAATCTCAACATATGAATGGTTTTAAGACTATGTTCCAAATAAATATATGTGATAAATTGTTATTAAAGCTACTTATATAGTGGTCGTGGTTATTTGACATCAATGAGTCTCTGAACTCATTTGTCTCTTGATTAATATAATGATATTTTCAGTTTAGAAACCTCAATATTATGGTAACCAAAACCGTTAATCATGCTACCTTTGTGCAACATAATGCACCTTCTGATGAAAAGCTCTAGAGAAATTAATAATATTAAGTCGTTACGTTCAAATTAAGTAATATCGACTATATATGTATGTATGTATATTATTTTATTACTTTATATTGACATCCGTGTCTTATCTACGACAGTAGTATCTTGTTATCGAAAAGCAGAAGCTAATGTAAGCAAATAAAGTATATCTATGCTTTGGCAATAATTATTGTGTCAAGAATGTTTTCCCAAGAATAAGTGGCTTCTGATTGCTTGATTACACAGCTCATTAGGTGTGTCAATAAGTATTCGATAAGCTAACTATGTATACTAAATACATATTGATTAAACGAGGTTATCAGCTAAGATTCCACTGATGCACTTAACGCGAGTACTTGAGAAACAATATTAGATTGATTAGGTTATGTTAAGTTAGGCTAGTATGGTAGGCTAACAAGCCTCGCCTGGACCACACTTGGTCCTTAGCGATGCCAGTTGCAGTGCCGTCAAGTAGCCAAGTAGTCAAGGAGTCATCTTTTAGAATGTCATTTGATTTAGGCGAAGATGGATTTAATTGTTAAAGGAAACTTTAGAATGTACTTAAAGCTCAGCTTCGAAAAAAAGCGTTCCAAAGAATATAAACTATCACTAGCGATTAGGAAAAGCTTGCAACTAACCGCGTTTCGCTGAGCTCCGAAACTTTTATGATCTCATTCTCTCCTACACTTCGTTACCACGATAGTCGGGTCTAAGAAATTGGAAGGGACTCGGATTTTTATCCCGCCGAAGAATGTCAACTCGGCACCATGCCTCAAAATTACTTCAGGAATGTGTTCTGCCGCTACAACAACAACGTAAAAACGATGAAATAATGTACATTAAGCTCAACGAATATCTTCATAACTATAAGAAAGTAGTAGAATCTGTCCTTGAAGGATGGGATAAGCCCGGATCTCATGTACAGTTGCGAAACTGTTATCAAATTACTGTGCCTTAAGAGTTGCCCAGCGGTTGTTTGATAGTTTAGTCGAAGCTTAGATATATACTGTCAGAGACTAGTAGGCATTAGATTAGTTTAGAAATAGTTGAGGCTTGCAGTGCAGCCTAAAGTCTATTACGCCCTCCCGTCTTTCACAAGAACTCACAAAGGCCCAGCAAGCTTAATAATTCTCTGAGTCTGCTTGGACTAGTAGACATAATTTAATATACTAAAATAAAACTACCCAACCTCATAATACCCGCTTAATTCCTTAACTTATCCAATAACAACTTTCTTTTTCCATAGTATTGGCCACCAAACCGCCAAAATGGGATGAAACTTACATCACCAAGGGTACACTGTACATACCGTATGCCGAAATTGCCGAACCCTTCTACGCCTGGTATGATAAGACCACAAAACGTTCTCGTATCGACTATTATGGTGGCATGGTGAAGACCTATCAATTGGCCAGCGTTATGCCTTATGGCACGTCACTCAAATTAGCGCCCATTACCACCGATGAGGAATTGAATAAGGTCACGTGTTTGCAATTGAATGGTACTGCTGAAAATCGCGTACAAATACAAACTATACTACCGGATGCTAGAAATTTCACACTTTTGGGTACTGAAAGTTTTCTCGGTTTCACTTGTGACAAGTTCCGACTTGAAGAGGTGATCGGTGAGAAGCGTAATGTTTATACACTGTGGGTGCGCTATAAGAAATCGCCACACTATCCCGCGGCACGTCAACCGATACCAGTACGTTATGAGATGCGCGGTTACAACACTTTGTTGGGTTCACATTTCGATCATTACTTCTTGGATTATGACAGTTATGAGCACGATGATATACCAAATGAGGTCTTCGAATTGGATGACAGTGAGCTTTGCGTTGCGTTTCTTTCAAAAAGTTGTGTATATTTACATTTGCTTGTAAATTTATAGGTATGCCTTGTGTAGCTTTCCCGGGACCCGGTGCTGGACACTATGCAACATTCAATCCAATGCAAGAGTTCGTGCATCCCGCTAAGGATGAACATGTTGAGCATTCGTTCAATCATTTCAAAACTAAGCACGGCATCAAATATAAGACCGATAAGGAGCATGAATATCGCAAAAATATATTTAGGCAAAATTTACGTTTCATACATTCGAAGAATCGTGCACGTTTGAGCTACACGCTGGCGGCCAACCATTTGGCTGATAAGACCGAGGAAGAATTGCGTGCGCGTCGTGGCTTCAAATCGTCTGGTATTTACAATACAGGCAAACCATTCCCCTACAACATTGAAAAGCTTAAAGATGATCTGCCCGATCAGTATGATTGGCGTTTGTATGGCGCTGTAACGCCTGTTAAGGGTAAGTTTTTTTATGCGATATATTTACACGGGCACGAAAGCTCGGTTTTAGGTGAAAGTTGTCGAGGAAAGTTGAGCTTTTACTTAAAAAAAACTCAAAGTAAGCTTAAAGCTCTTGAAAGCTTAGAGCTTAAGATGTTAAATACTCCCATATTCAACTAAGTTTCACTGTAAAAACACACGAAAGAAGCTTTAAGCTCATGAAAATGTGTGAAAGCTTAGAGCTATCAATTTAAAAAAAAATATTCAAAATAATATTCACTTTCTGTGAAAACACTGGAGAGAAGCTTTAAGCTCTAAAAAGCGTTTGAAAGCTTAAAGCTTTGAAAGTTAGAAAGATGAATTTTTATTGCTAGAAACTCTCGAAATATTATTAACTTTCAACTAAGTTTCACAGAAATAAGCTTTAAGCTTTAGAATGTGTTTGAAAGTTTAGAGCTTTTGGTGTTAAAAAGTTTTACTATAAAAAAAGTCGAAAGTAGCTGTAAGCTGATAAAAGTGTTTGAAAAATTAGAGCATAAATCTTAAAAATTCTCCGAATAATATTAATTTTCAAATCAGCTTCACTTTAAAGACACTCAAAAGAAACTTTTAGTCAAAAATGTGCTCGACAGCTTTGAGCTTTTGTTGTTAAAGATTTCAGAACATTACTAATTTCCAACACCACTTCATAGTAAGAAACTCCCGAACACTAATCTCATTGAAATATAACCTTTATTCCATCTCAGATCAATCCGTTTGCGGTTCGTGCTGGTCCTTCGGCACCATTGGTCACATCGAAGGTGCATATTTTCTGAAAAATGGCGGTAATTTAGTGCGACTTTCGCAGCAGGCGCTCATCGATTGCTCCTGGCAATATGGCAACAATGGTTGTGACGGCGGCGAAGACTTCCGCGCCTATCAATGGATGATGAAAATGGGCGGTGTACCAACGGAAGAGGATTACGGTCCCTATTTGGGTCAAGATGGCTATTGTCATGCACAAAATCTTACACTCGTTGCACCGATCACCGGCTTCGTGAACGTGACTTCAGGCGATTCGAATGCTTTCAAAATTGCTTTGCTCAAGCATGGACCACTTTCGGTTGCCATCGATGCATCGCCACGTTCGTTCAGTTTCTATGCGCATGGTGTGTACTATGAGCCGGAATGTAAGAATGGCTTGGATGAGTTGGATCATGCCGTGTTGGCTGTTGGTTATGGCACCATACAAGGTGAGGATTATTGGTTGGTAAAGAATTCGTGGTCCACCTACTGGGGTAATGACGGTTACATTTTGATGTCGGCAAGGAAAAATAATTGCGGCGTCATGACTATGCCAACCTATGTGGAAATGTAAGGTCGAACATATATTTACCTCTATCTATATATACACTTTATTTACATATTTATGTATATACATATATACCTAAGTATGATTATATTGCCGAACAAAATTAAATAATTTCGAAATAAAGTTTATTTTATCAAAAATTGTTAATTTTCTTTTTATTTATACCAATCCTTTGTTCGATTCGATACTCGAGATTTGCGACACGAAAAGGTTTTTCATAGAACGCATTGGTGGTTAGCGGTCAGTAAAAGCTTGTAGAACCTTTGCCAATATTATACATATTCATACATACGTGGCAAATGTAATATACCCTGTTCAGCACAAACAAGTTAAACTACCAAAAATTCTTTAAAAACTATTTTATTTGCAAAAACCAAGATTTAATTAATTTTCGTATGTTTTCACATGCATACTGTGACACCTCATAGGTTAAGCACCAACTTCCATAGCTTCAGCTGTTTCATCACCATACAGTTTTTTGTGAAAAGCTTCAAAGGGTACAACTTCAATTATTTCTTCCTTGCCGACTAGTTCAGTTGTGCCAGGTTTAAAGCGGTAATCTCCCTGCAAAATAAAATCAAACATAATATTTAAATAAACTATTCCTTCAACCTCATGTTCATCTTAAATCTGCTTACATGACGTTTGCCTTTCAAGTTGGCTAGCTCGTAGTTGCGCAAATAATCGACGGAATCTTTGCGTATAACACATAAATCGATGTTCGAACCAGAACCTAAGTCATTGAAGACACCAGCCGCAATAGCATCGCGCACAAGCAATTTGCCCTCCTCTTCGGTCATGTCGGGCTTCCAACGTGACTCAAACACAGACATTGCCGCCAAACTGCCCGAACCCATTGTTGCATATGGCAGCTTATCGGTCGAACCATGCGGATGTATGCAATAAATGTAGGAGCCAGTCTTGTCAACACCGCCAAGAACTAAAGCAGCGCTAATGTGTCCCTGATAGCGGAATAAAAATTGTTTCAACAGCGTGTTGGCTGCCACAACGGGTACTTGACGACCTGTATTTAGACGGTGCATTTCCAATTGCGATGCAATCAGATCGGTTGTCATTTCTGTGTCGGCGGCAGTACCGGCACCACAGCAGCTGCAAATGTTATGAAATTATAGTAAACATGTAACAGTATGTATGTGATGGAAAGTAAATTCATTATATATATGTAGGCTTACTTACTACATATTTTTAGCCAGATAGTGAATTTTGGAACAATTCTTATCCGACACAATTGGACCTTCAGTGGCGCGTGTATCTGCTCCAAGTATTACGCCATCCTTGAATATAATACCTGCAATTGTGGTGCCTGTTTTTACAGTCTTTGGATGTTGGAAACCGGAGCTAAGCAGCATTTCATTTCTGTTAAAGAAAGCATAAGCTTTATGCGGCGTTCAACTTAAATTACAAATATTATATACCTTTTGCAGTTGTCAAAGTTAAAGCCACCTTTCGGCACATTGCGCACAAGTTCCATATTCATTTTGTAGTATTTTTATTAAATTAAACTCACAATGATTTGAGGAAAATATCTGTGCGGAATTACAATAAATGTTTTAGCGAATAAGATGACCAACAAAATTGTGACAGCCTTGCGATGCTTCTTCTACTTTCAAGTTGCCATTAACAATGATAAAAAAACATTCACAATGATCAAACATTTTTGTTAACAATACATTTTTTGTTTGACAGTAAGTAGTAAAATTAAATAAAATAAAATTGTATAATTTAAAATTTATTCGGTATAGCACCTGTAGCCTGTATATTGTAGTAAATTGCCCGTCATATATTTTTGTATTATTATTAGGTACAAAATATCTGGATCTTCTCTAGTTCTTTTTTAATTACGTGGCAATATCAAAGCACGTTGGTATCAGCTGTTGAATAAATTTTGTGATTTGATAACATTTTTGCTGTCTCTTGAAAAAAATATAAAAAATCAACTTCAAAAGTTAAAATAAAATTGTACTGAATTTTGTGGAAATGGCCGGCAATAAAATGCTCTTCCAAGCAGTATTAAATACATTGCAACGCTTTAATCGATTGTCAAATATACGTGAGTTTACTAATGCTATTGGTGTTATCTAAAAAGTCACCAACATATGCAGGACATTTTTGAATGATTACATATACATTTTTTAAATGAAAAGCACTGCTATAGTTTAATTATTCTATTCTAGGTACTTACGCTACAAGTAAGGAAACTATCAGTCCAGCCATAGCTAAGCGCAATGAATTGTTTACAGAAGAGCAACGCCGGCAAAAGGAAGCTGTTGGTAGAGTAGAAAAAATTGAGGTGCGTTATTTGGGTTTACCGGAAGATGTCACACTAGCAATGAATGCCCATATATCTACGCCTTACAATTGTGCACAGCATTTAAGTGATGGGCATTGCAAACGTTCCGCTTTAGCATTGAAAGATGGTAATGTGCCGTGGGATATGCACCGGCCGCTAACAGAATCTTGTACATTACAGTTGCTCAACTTTACAGTAGCTGATCCTCATTTAATAAATAAGTAAGTTATCAACGAAATAATTGAAACAAAGAAGTTATTTCATTCGATTAAGATTGTGCAACTAACAAATTAAAGTGGAAAGAGTTAGCAAGTCACATCTTTATTACACACAATAATTGTATATGTCATACTTTGCAGAGCTTTCTGGCGCACATGCAGCTTCATGTTGGGTGCAGCACTCGAAAACAGTTTTACTGAGGAAGCACATTTGCAGTTACACAGTTTTCCAGGACCAAATAGTAACAATCATATGCCTGCTATATTCTGAACAAAATATTAATATAAATGTTCATTTTATTGCAGTCAAATCTGGCAGTTTTGTTTACGATATAGTGCTGCAAGCGCAATCTTGGCAACCTACTAAAGCTGAGATGCGTGCCCTATCCGCAGCGATGATTAGGTTAGCCGCAAAAGATTTAAAAATCGAACGTCTCGATGTGAATAACGAACTAGCGCTGGAAATGTTTGCCGACTCGCGTTATAAACGTGAACAGTTGCCCAGCATTGCACAACAGAATCAAGGACGTGTCACGCTTTATCGCATGGGCACACATATAGATATATCGCGTGGTCCAATGGTGGCATCATCACGTTTTCTTGGCAAATGTACCGTGGCAGTAGCGCACAAAATTGCCAATGAGGGTGATAAAGATGCTTTGTATCGTGTGCAAGGTGTGGGCTTGCCGGCTGGCTTTACCTTGGATCATGTGTCGTATGGCACGTTGGAGGAACGCGCTAAGAAATTGGTAAGCAAATGATTTTTTAATATGGATAGCGGTGTTATATTTCAATTTTCTTTTCTTTTATTTTTGTTTCAGAACTCTGCACGTTTGCCTAATGAGCCTTTTGAAGAACAGCACCAAAAGATTGCTTGAATATCCTGAAATGCATTATTAAGTTAAAAACACGTTTTTGTTTTATTTTAATTGTAATAAATAATTAAACTGAAATACTATTTTATTGTATACTCGACGAAACGACCACGGATTTTCAAACGGTTTTATGGATTTGGTAAGTTTAACTTTTTCTTCTAAAATTTCGTGCCAGCGTAGTCTTCCCTATACCAAGTGGGTAAGTCACGCAAACTGGTGAGTTGGTAGTTAGTTCTTGACCAGATATATCAATATAATTCCCTTTCCGGTTACTGAAACCCGACCAATTAGCATTTTCTTGCAGCTCGTGAGAAACTGTTCCGAAACGTAGGGTTTTCATTCGGGAAACTAATAGCACAGAGTAACATCATCTGTGAGAATCTGAAGCCCGTTCCCATAACAATTGTGTGTACGTAACTAAAACGAAAGCGCTACAACAACAACAAACACAAAAACATAAAATAAATCCCAACCACATTTGAAAATTTGAATGTTCTCTGGTTTTATGCCAGCTGATAATTTTATCAAAACACGTGCGCCTAAAAGCATGCTATGTTTACATTTTCCTATTAATTCAACAATGTCATTTTATCGAGATTTTTAATTTATTTTAAATTTTATTATATTTCATAAATCGTTTCTAAAACTTAATTTGTACAACTACAATATCTTTAATAATACTTTTAAACTTAAAAACCATAAAACATACAAACTTAAACATAATTATTAAAAAGAAGACTCTACAATGTAGTCTAGGAATGCGTGTTTTTAACAACTCACATTTGCGCTCTCAATTTACAGAACTGAGAAGCGCATAATCATATATTGCCGCTTGCATATGTTGTTGTTGCTGCCTTTTTTTTACTTAAAAAGCGCCGAGAGCGAATGCTCATTGACAGCGATGGCCAACATAATAATACCACCCAACAGCATGCCGAATATCTGTATTAATGTACCCTTCAGTTTGCTCTTCGCATCGTGCGCATGCGCTTCGACTTCGCTCATCGCCGGCACAAGATCCGCGAGCGCAATATAGAGAAACGAACCGGCTGTGCAGGCGTAAATCCATTGTGTCATATTGCCATGCGCGCCGGCTATGAACAAACCGATAGCCATGCCTAGGAAACTCAACACCGAACTGACAATGTTCAAGTAGACGGCGCGCCGCAAGGACACGCCTGTCTGCAGCAGAAGCGCAAAATCGCCCAACTCATGTGGCAGCTCGTGGCAGAGCACGGCGAAGGCGGTGGCCATGCCGGTTACTGGATCGCTGGCGAAAGCGGCGCCAATGGCGAGGCCATCGGTGAGATTATGTAGACCATCGCCGATGACGACCATGAAGGCTACAGGCGTCAATGGACGATTCGGCGTTTTCTCATCCTTTTTCGTTTCATTCAACATGATATTGATCTCTTTTGCATCGTTATTGACCGGCGCTACGATGTTGGCGGTGAGCACATTATCAGTTGGTTTCTCTGACGGCGCTTGTTCGGCGTGGTGCGCATGCTTTACATGCTGCGCCTGCTCTGCGTGGTGCGCATGCGCGTGTCCCTGTTTATGCGCGTGTTCTTGCTTATGCGCGTGACCGCCATGTGAGTGTCCATGTCCGTGCGCGTGCCCATGTCCGCCAGCGCTGTCACCCCGCAATAACGGCAATATATGCTCCAAGACGTACATGAAGATACAAGTGAAGAAAGCGCAGGCGCAGATCCAAACTGCCTCATGTGAATCATGCGCCGACTCGGCGGTTTCGACCGCATGCTCATCGTGGTCATCATCATGGTCGGGCACCAGCGCGTGCGGCAGTAAATGCATTAAGGCATCACCGGCTAGCGTGCCGATGGCAACGGCGACGAGGAATTTCAAAATCTCTTGATATGCGACGGTTTTCATGAGCGGCACCAGCAAAATACCAAGCAGTCCGCAGGCGGAGAGTATGAATATCGATATGCTGGCGTATATCCAAGCTGACGGTTAGAAAAATAGCGTTAGTTAGCAGTAAATACAACGTCTATATATGTATATGAACTCACCATTCCACAGCGCCTGCTTGGCATCCATGCCGTTGGTGAGCGGCGCTGGCCGTATGCAGACATGCTGATCAATTTGCGCCAACAGCGCTGGACAGAGTTTCATGAACGCCACCGGTGTTAACTGTACATCGTTGATGAACTCGTTATATTCATCTTCGGAGTTGTGCGCCTTCGTAACATCATCCGCTGTGTAAGTCTTGTAGAGTTTGCGATTGTGTAGATCATCATGGTCGACGACTAGACGTAGCATGGACTTTGGCGAGAGGCAGACATTGGCTGAGAGTGGCACAGCGTCCAAAGAAGCATCTGTAAGAAAAAAGTATGAAGAGTTGCTTAGGCGAATAGTGCTAAAGTATAGAGTGTTTTGAGCTCAACTTTGAACAAAGAAATAAAATTTTGTCCAAGTCAAAAGTGCAACTCGTACCGACGTTTGGAACGACTTGGCGGATTTTACGTCGAGATACTAAATTAACAGCGTAAAAATACAGCTTTTGCAAGAACTGAAGCCGCTCGACCTTCCCAAGCGACATGGCTTCGCTCTATGGGCTCTTGCGAAGTTCTAAGAAGATCGGTAGTTGTCGAGCCAAATTTTGTTCAGCGGTGAGATCCATTTCTAACTCAATGGGTATGGCAACAAGCAAAATTTCCGCATTTGGGACGAAGAGAAACCTGAAGAGATTCAAGAGCTGCCACTTCATCCAGAAGAAACAACGGTTTTAGTGTGGTTTGTGGACAGGAGGAATCATCGGTCTATATTTCTTCAAAAATGACGTCGGTGAAAACGTAACCGTCAATGGTGACCGTTATCAAGCCATGATAACCGACTATTTGATGCCTGAAATTGAAGCTCGTGATCTCGGTGACATTTGGTTTCAACAAGACGGCGCCACTTCCCACACATCATATCAATCAATAAATTTATTGAGAGAACACTTCGGTGAGTAGATAATTTCACGTTTTGGGCCGGTCAATTGACCACCAAGATCGTGTGATATCACATCGTTAGATTTTTTCCTGTAGGGATATGTAAGGTCTAACCTCTATGCGGACAATCTCGCTTTAAATCAGTTTTTGGGGAAAATATCACGCCTGTCCTTCGCTAGTCACCAGTCGAAATGCTCGCATGAAAATGGAAAATTGGACTCTTCCTATGTACCATCTGAGACGTAGCCGCGGGCAACATTTGAAAGAGATAACCTTCAAGTAATATATGCCAAAGAATATTCTTTCGAACGATAATAAACATTTCAAACTAAACTTGAACTTTCTGTTTTTTCTAAAAAAAAAGAATTGAGCCTCGAAGCTGGATCGAATTCGGATAATATTACTTTGAGTCGACATTAACATAGTTCAACGAATCAAGAGACTCCAGCTTTGAAAGTATTCTGTTCTTGGTAGAACCAGAGGAAGAGGAAGATCTATACTTCGTTGCAGAAATCAGATCGAGAAGAACGAACATGACTGCACTCGGCACGTCTGGTGCGCTCTTGCTAACGCGGCTATAACTAGAACGTAAGCGGTGTCTACGCCTGTAAAGAAGAAAAATTTGTGTCGTGAGCGGTTGGTAGGTCCAGAAACTTGGAATAAACACTTGGTTTAGGCACATAATATCCGTGTCGGTTCTGTGAAAAACTAGTACTAAATAATTTTCAGTTGGGAATCCCGACCACTGGGTACACCAACTTTGTACTCAAAGTTATTTTCAGTAATCATCGACTTTTTTGCAATTGGTCGGAACTTTGAGGGTACTTCGGATAGTAAAAAGGTCTCAAAGCAAGCTTTGGTCTAAGGTGCACAGCTTTGGTCAGTGCACTAAAGTAATCCGAGAATATGGACCATTTTATGATGAGATTAAAGCACGATGTTCTCCAGGCATTAAAGCAGTTCGAAGAGATCTAGAAAATAGTGCGAGAATAATGCCTAAAAACTATTTATATAAATTTATTTGAACAAAATTTATCAAATATACACAAATTAAACCGGAAGGCAAACTGAGTATATTTAGTCTAGACGCCGCAAAATCCCGGAAGATGTATTAAGACAATTTAGCTGATAATAAAAGCCTAAGTGTGCAGATTGTTGACTACAGGAGTCTCGGGGTGCAAGTCTAGTATTTGAGGATGTACTTGTATATGCGCACAACGCGGAAGCATTTTCACGCGGCTTATAACCTACAAAACCAATATAAATCAAAAAGAAGAAGTGTGAAGTAATCTAAAGTGTAACTGCTAATCTTGCAGTCAACACCATAAAAAAGTTATACGCAATACAGAGCACCTCAGCTGACGAACGTTCTTGCTATACGATAGCATAAAATTACAAAAGCAACAACTCAGCAATATTGTCAACAGAAATAGAATTAGCGCAGTCGCACATTCAGCGTCAAAATTGTTTTTTTAATTACTCAACGTCTGTCAGCCAGCCAAGTGTGTAGCGCCTTGAGACACATTAAATATGGCGTTAGCCCATAATTGTCGGCGTTAAGCCATTACGTTTACGTCTACACGTGCAGGTATTCCGGCATAATGTCAAAATGTCAACAACAATAATAAAAACAATTATTTATTTACATACAAAATGAGAGTTGAACACGGCGCCGCTATGCTAGGGATCGAGATACACTCCTTCTTGCCATGATAACAAGAAACACGTGATTTAAAGAATTTTTATGTTAACGAACTCCTAACAGCTCTAGAGCAAGTGAGAGGGGAGTGCTTGTTAGGTGAGAGATGTGACAGGCAATGTGTTGGGGGCTCTGACATGCAATTGGAGAGCCTCAAACTCAAAATCTTTGCGGCTTAAATGTATGCGGGAGCCAACAGTAACTGCTGTCTAGAATCCTTTTAGGTGGCGGGTTCCAAACCCACCGCACAACCCTTGGGAGGGATGATTCGCCTTCTCACTTTAGCTCGCCATCAAACAGATGTTTCTTGGCTATCCAGAAGATACTTGGTCTAAGACCGGAAGCTGTGAGCTGCTTGAGTTATATGTAAAATAATCGTTTCTGGTCACTACCAAGTGAATGGCGCTCAGACATTTTTCCTCACTTGCGTGAACTTCTGTACATGGCTCCATCGTTCTACTGCGGCTACACTGGTGACATTAATGTCGTCCGAATGGATGGAAAACTCCAGCACTGAGAGTATTCGAAGTAGTACACGCTGGGGGAAGCAGAGCAAGAGGAAGACTTGTGCTCCGTCGGAAAGAACAGGTGGAGAAGGACCTGGCTACACTTGGAATCTCCAAATGGCGCCAAACAGCGAAAAGTAAGAACTACTGGCACGCTATTATAAACTCGCCTATACCCGCCTAAGCGTTGTCTACGCCAATAAAGATCAATTCAGATGGACTTTTTTGTTATCGATAGATAGCGATGTAGTTCTATCGGATAGAACTTCTCTCAACCCATACTTTTGACTTCGTTCTTAGTAATGAAAGGTAGGTAGGTAGGAAGGAGTAATTCCATTTGGGTTCAATTAGTGTTAGATGCGCCATTTTTATCTACTATCGTAGAACCTTACAATCTTGCTATCCCGTTTCATCGTTGCGTTCAAACCATTTCATTCTCTCAATTAAACTGTTTTATGATTTTTGTGGACAATCATTCAAAGTTTGGTGCCTGATGGGTTCCAAGTATTCTGTGTCGAGTTTGTGGTAGAGTTGGGCGTTCACAGCGGCAAATATTATATGGTGGTCAATTTTAAGGGTATGTTCCCCAGAAGGCCAGTGCTTCATTAGACTTACAGCTAAGTATGTATATACAATTCCTGGACTTAATTAGTAGGTTCCTTGGTTCTATTCCTGTCATATTTGTAGCATATCTGCCTTGAGTATCATGCAACTTTGTATTGAGTCCCTTCTGCCTCTGAGCTATTTTTTCAAAATGTATATCAAGCTCTCTTTTGATCGTTCGCAGTCTAGTTTTACCTACTCGTCTGCCTTTTCGTTGCCAAAAATGTTCCTGTGATAGAGAACCCGAATTACAGACAAGTGGAGTTGATCTGCTAGTGAGCTTAAAGCATTTCTGCAGTTGTTGACTGACTGGAATCATTCTGTGGTGTCGACAAAGCCAGCAATGCCGACTTTTTTGAGTTTTTTGAATCCTCCCGTAGTTATTAGAATCCTACAGCCTTGCTCTATACCTAGTATTTCCGGTTGGAAGTTGGTGCAGGGTTTGGTAGGCGGCTAGAAATGAAGATATGAAGATCGATGAAGTGTACCTCCATTCCTACACCTCAGTGAATTTTGGTCCCGTCGGTATAGATAGAGGTAATAACCTCCTCCACCCCTACTAAATCTATTCTCTTCGCACATCTAGAGGGTATCGTCACCCGAAAGTAACTATTGAAAACTAAGCATTGGAGAACATAGTCTGATTTACTTATGTTTAACTGCTTTAGTATGCCGCAATGTCCATAATCTTTCCGGTCTCAATCTCCTAATTCCTTTATTCTGATAGCATAACTTGTGTTTACTTTCCGAGTATACACGTCGATGGGCAGCTGAAGAAGGAGCATATTAAGCGCCCCGATCGGACATGACTTAATAGCTCCAGTAATCTCTGCGCAGGCTGCTCTTTTTTATATCATTCCGTGTCCAGTCATGGAAATAAATTTAAAAAAGTTTCCATAAGCCATGAAAGCGTCCTTAAGCGTACGCGGTGTGAATAATCTTACTCAAGAACTTACAGTTGCTTTACAAACTTTATAAAAACATGAATAAGGTTACAGGCATAAAGGGTACATAAATCAAAGTGACTGCCTTTGACTAAAGTTATTCCAATGTTAAGCGTGTTTTGTTTGCACTAAAAGCATTTCTTCAGCGTTTCTTTATGATTTTAGTGCTTTTATGCATTCTTCTGCGCTTCTTTTGTGTGTTTTATACCCTAAGTTACAGTTTGTAATATTCAGAAGGAAACGTCCAAAACCTTATATAGCTATAACTGATCGGCTTAACGCGCTGAGTGGATTTAGCTATGTCCATTCGACTGTACGCGAAATAGTCCCACAGCTTTTGAGATATCTATCTGATATTTAGGGCGCGTGTTTTTCTTATCAAGCAGCTTGCTCATTTGGTGGGACACAGATATCGGTTAGTTATATAGGTTAGCAATAGGATAAATATAGGTTAACTATAGGATAACTATAAGTTAACTATAGGATAACTATAAACTATTAACTATAGGATAACTATAGGTTAGCTATAGGATAACTATAGGTTAGCTATAGATAACTATAGGTTAGCTATATTATAACTATAAGTTAACTATAGGATAACTATAAGTTAACTATATGATAACTATCAGTTTCTTGTATGGACATATTTACCATTTGACGAGATATCTCCACGAGACTTGGCACAGATTATTGTCCAAGCTAACGCTACAATCTCCAAAAAAAGGTTATATGTCATATGGCTACCATACAAACTGAGCTATATTCAAAATCAAGATAAAAACTTGTTTATTCCCTCTTAAGCTATAAGAAATGCACCAGTGTAGGGTATTAAAGCTGCAGTGCAGCCGAGGTTTACGTTTTTTTCTTCATATTATATATGTAAATTACGTTTTTTGTTTACTTGTTTACAAAATTGAATTTATTATTAACATTTTCCACATTCTTTTGTGTCATCATGTTTGTATGTGTGTATGTTTTTGTGCCATTTACATGCAGGGCTTTAGTGCAACGGATTTCTGTATTGATTATAAAGTCAGCGTCCGTTTAGTATGCCACACAGGTTGTATGAGTAACTGTATTTGTGCGCAATCGCATATTTGGACTTTCCATTGCATTGTTTTTGTTTTGTTTTTGACACAGTACAGTTTTTGCGTATTTTTCATTATTATTATTTGTTTTCCTTTTTTTGTTGAAATTGGAGTCTTGTTAGCTGGAATTAATTTCAGTATTGCTCAAGAAATTACCTGAAAAAAATCAACTGTCAAGGGTATAACACTCTAGTAGTGGGTGCCTGAAGAGTGGACGCTCAGAGTTGAGTCAAGCACAAAGTTGATATCGATCAGCGCTAATCGATTTTAGGTACTGCAGAGTGGATGCGAGATCACGCGCTGATTTCCGCGCGTACTTTGCTATAATAATGTTTCGTTCTGTTCTGTTTCTTGTTCGTAACAGTTACCTTTAACCGCTTAGCATTTAATTCGAATTTTGTTTAAAACAAGAATTATAATTAATTGATGAATGTTTTGTGGTTAAAAGACAATTGGATGATTAGCAAATTGCCATCATGAATTTGGCCTTGAATATATTAATAGCGGGGATTTAATGAATTCTGTTGGGATTAGGGAATTCCCGTCATAAGTAGTTACTTGAATATATTAATAGCGGGGATTCTAAATATTCTTCTACCACATTCATAGTAATTCTTTGTAACCAAAATCTGAGACCAACATACAAATGAACTCTACACAACACGCGTAATAGATACCGATAAGATAGAGCATCAATCTGCCTGAAACTCGGATCGCACCAGATATTTAGTTTTTGGAAGCAGTATGATTACGATTACTTTGGAAGATTGTTAATAATGTGTAGAAGATGCGCTCTCTATATCAATATTTTATTTCGAACTCAGTCTTACTCGAACTTTAGATCTTACATTACATTATCTGAAAGATCCATCTTTCAAGCTTCAGGGAATGCAAAGGAAATACTGAAGATACCGAGCTCTATTAGAACTGTGGTCCTTCTCAGTACTCTTTTAAAGCATTAGTTCTTTGAAAGACTAAGAAATCTCTGTGCAAAATCTCTTTTTTACTAAAAGCTCCATATCGGAAAAAAACGTTCTTTCAATCTTCAAGGAATGCAGAGGAAATACTAAAATATCGAGCTCTACTTGACCTATAATGTTCTTGAAAAATATTTTAAGGATTTGGCTCTTTGGAAAGACTTCGAAAGTACTGAAAAAGCTGGTTATCCGAAAGAACGTTTCTTCAAGCTTCAGAGAATGTAGAGGAAATACTGAAAATCTTGAGCTCTACTTGAATTCTGATGTTCCTGAAAAGCTTCTAATGAACTAATGTTTACAATTAATCTAGCTTACGAGTTTTTTTGGGCCTTTGGGAAGCCTAACACAGCTCATCTTGAAAGGTTAAAATAGAATTTATCCCTTTTTTAAACTTCAGGGAATAATCACTGGTCGTAATTAAACGAAATATATATTTAGTTTGTCAAGCAGATTGTAAAACTCAGAAAGAAACGTCAGAGACTCCATGAAATGTATCTTATGGAAAAAAATTGCTCATATCGAAACGAAACTTTTCAAGCCCTTAGGTACTGAATATGTGAACACAGGTGTTTATAGTTGACATTTTACCGAAAATATCGGTCAATGTGTGGTATATATAATTGTTATGCAGTGAAAATACTTTCCTGATAGTAGTTTATCTGTGTGTCAAAAATGATTCAAATCGAGTCAATACTTCCTTTAGCTTCCATATACCTAATATAAAGATTTTCGAACTTCCGGGTATCTTTAAGCCGCATACGCCAGCTAATTATGTGAGCAATCTTAACAAAATTGGGAGCGTGTGTTTTTCTTATAACGGCGCACATTTTTGCTTGGAATGAATAAATTCCTTGCTTGTTTTTGTTTATTGTTTTTCAGGAAGGTTCGTGCACAATCCAAGGTATGTTAATACTACAAAATATGTATGTTTATTTAAATTTAAAACAGCGCAAATACAAAGTAATCTAAAAACGTCAGATTAGCACGGAAACAACAGTTTCATATTTATTTAAACGTTTGTATATAGCAGAGTTTTTGTAATCTACTACAAGCGTGCAAAGCAGTTTCACCTTCAACTTGCACAAATTTTAAGGACTTAGTATGTAAATAAGTATATAACTATGTGTATATATATACACGTCTAAGCTATAAAGATAAGATTTTGCAAAAATAACGATTAACTGGAAATATACATAGAAATATTTTCATATATATACATATACTCGTATATATATGGTACTTATGTATATGATACATCCAAATATGTAGCACTCTAATTAAGGGTGATTCATTTCGAGGTTTGCTACTTCACTGAAACTTTAAATTTAAAGGGGAACGTTTGTTATCATTCGAAGGAACACTCTTTGGCATTTAATTTTTGCAGATTATCTCTTTCAAATGTTGGTCTCAGATGGTGCATCCGTTGAGTGCAATTTTCGTTAGTTTATTTTTTGGTTATAACTAGAAGGTATGCTGAATTTACATCGTCCACCAATAGGGGTGACGTGAGTTTGACAGTTCTCGGCGGCAATGTTTGTGTATGGATTAGTGTCAAATTAAATGCCGTTACCATCAAAGGTGTTTGTTGTAACACGATGTTGACTGAACACTTTTTCCGGAATTTGCTGAAATCGACGCCGACGATTTGCATTTCCAATAATACGGTGCGCCGCCACACGTTGGCCTCATTTTGGGCGCAAAGTTGCCAAAATTGTGTGATTTAACGCCTCTAGATTATTTTCTATGTTACATATGTATGGTAAATCAAAAGTTTATTCCAATCAGACAACAACCGAGGAGCTCAAAGGTAACTATAAAAGACGCACTATAGCCTAAATTCAAGCCCAAATGCTAACAGGTGAGAGAAAATTGACGTAAAAACGTGGAGATATACAAATCGAACCGTCAACATAAATGGCATAAAATTATCTGCACGACAAAAAAGGAAAAACGGAGTCCATTTTGTACAAATTGTAATCTTCTATTTCATTTTAATACCACGTCGCTCCTATTGGTAGCCACTTTATAAAGGAGGGCGGTCCGATCAGTACGAAATTTCACTGAAATCGGACTTGTAATTTTGTTTTGCGATGAAAAACGCGTTTACGGAATTAAAACAATGGGAGAGAATCCGTATTAGTGGCTTCATCAATGCTTATTTTTGGAAGGAAAATCGTTTCGACGCTACCGTATATTCTGCTTCGATTGCGACAGCTATAAATTAGTTTAAGAAGCTCCGACGTGATCACTTATCGGGTTGTATGGCCGAGGCATTCTACAAACCAGAGACGATAGCGTCGTCAAATACACATTATGCTCGGACAGTAGAGCTCGCTTTAGTTGCAGATATCATCCTCGATTCGTTCAAAGTACGTTCAAGATTTTGCGAGTTTACTAATGCTTATGGCTGTTGTTTCTTTTTCATTGGGAGTGGTTTCTATGTGACGGGTCCCAAATTCACGCTAGGTGAATAATATAGAGCTTTATACGCACTTGTTTCGGGACCGACGCCCGCTCGCAGCCGTTTTTCTGGTTAATAGACGCTTAATATCAGCGAACCCTTAAACCGAAATTGTCAGAGTATCTCAGCTAAAACTTCCTAAAAAGGTTACTCACGTTTCCAGGGTGTGCGGCGAGGACGTATAAGTAGGAATTGTGTATAGCCCTACGACTGTAACTGCTTACTCCGAAGCATGACTATACCCCATTAAACACGTCTTGCCAACAGGTGTACTTTGGATTGAGTAGGCAATAGAAAAGTAACGTCCTCTCTTAACGAACGGGGGGATCAGGTGGGAACAGACCTGTCTGCAATTGGTATCTCGATTTGATGCGAGAACTTGCTGTTGACATTTGCCCAGCCATTAGCGTAATATTAACTCCATTCGGCTACTAAACCCAATTCTGGTTTTTGCCTTCATAGTGTTGATATTAACTGAAGTTTTTGCACATCATTGATGAATACTGATTTGATGGGGCACTACAGAGACATATTTGTTGGAGATATAGGCTAATATGAAAAAAAGTGGGATGCAGTTCGTCTATAGTCTACTCAAATTAAGGAAAATAAGTGCGAAAAAGCCCATGCATTATTATTTCAGCAAAGCAAAATTTTTAAATCTCAAGCACTGCTAAATTCATCACACTGCCGCTATCTCATGTGAGTATCTACTTTATTTAGAGAGCAGTATTGCAAATAATAATGATAATGACATTGAGGTAGCTACAGTTTTCAGTCTACACTATAATAATTAGTGCTGCGAAGCGTTACGCCATTGTATTAACATTATAATAACTGTTGTTTTGTGAAGGCTGAACATTTGTCATTGTCAAAAGTATACAAAGTGATATATATTTTATGTTAATATATATTGTAAATGAAATAATTGTATAGTGTATATAGTGAAATATGTGAATGGAATAATATAGCTATAACATCAATAGTTTTTCTTAGAAGATTTTAAAATGTAAACTCCAAGTAAAAAAGCTTTTATAGTTGGCTTCTCAAGAGAAATCAGTTGTGAGCCGAGATTGCGAAAGAAGTTGGTCTTGTGGTGAACGAGAGCAAGCAAAGTGCTTGAAGGCTATATAAAAAAATTCCGCGCGTCTTGGGAACCACGTCACTGTAGGTTGATATACTATATATTAGAAAGCTCAAGACTTTGTATATTTCGGAGCCAACCAATAATCCAATCAGGCGCAGAATAACTCTAGCCAACAGGTGCGACATTGTGGTCAGTAGGCAGCTGAAAAGCAGGTCCCCCTCTCGACGAACAAAATGTACGCTCTATAAAGATCTCATTATTGCAGCCCTATTATACTTCACAGAAACATGGACCGTGACCACCCGAGAAGAAAAAGCAATCGAGAGAACTGTTGTTCGCAAGATTTTTGGTGTCGTCCGCGTGAGCGATGAATAGCGAAGAAAATGGAACCATGAACGTTATGAGTTTTACGGATATATGGATACAGTTAAGCGCATAAAAAACCAACGAATGCGCTGGTTAGGTCATGTCGTTCGCATGAAAGATGATGCTCCAACGAAATGCTTCTTCGACTGGAGACCCATGGATGGACAACTGAAGCAGGGGCTTTCAGGTATCCAATGGCAGGCACCAAAGACCAAAACCAAGTGCATAGCGATCTCTCGGCACTGACCTACCCAGGGTGGTAGTGTCAAAAATGAAGAAGAAGAAGAACAATGTCTTCCAAGCACTTAAAAGCGTACCCTCTTATCCGTCAAATAACCTTCATGCAGTATTGATCGCGATCATTTAAAGTCTGCTAACTTTCATTTTGCATTCAGCGGAAAGTAAAAGTCACATTGACATCAAATTGCGCATAATGTCAATTAGGTAAATTACCGAGTTCGCGCAATAAAGAGTTGCCGGCATATACCTACAGTATTGCGCCGGGCGCCTCATTATGCACACCACGAATATGTAAATATGTACATCCTGCGATTTTTATTGTAAAAATGCCACTAAATTGACATTTCAATTGTTGGCTTTGTGACAGTTGCCTTTGTGGAATGTAGTATGTGTACAAATCTTCACCGTTGACGTGCTCATTATTACTTCATACTAATATTTGCCGACAAAGTGGAGGTCAAACTGATTATAGTAAACATAAAGTATCGAATTGATTGAGGAAAGTGTTTATTCAATGTTTTGAGGTCAATTTTGTAAAGGTTGGCAACCTTAACATAGACAATTATGCAATTTTTGAGTGAAGAACTGCGGATACTAATTTAAAAGGCTAGAATTTTCTAGAAGAAATTGTATTGAAGAGATGTGGAGTGCAATTGGTTGATTGCTAATCTCGAGACCGTTCTGAATGGAGCAGCTTATTTGAAAAATAGTTAGTGATATTTCATTCGTTTGTTAGGTTAGGTTCAGAGGTCGATCCTTACGCGCAACGCACTTAGAACGCCGGTCTGTTGGGGTACCTACAACTTCAATATAATTAATCATAAGACCCTCATAAATCGAGAAAGCGTTTTGGGCCCATCCTAAGGTTGCTGAGACGGCTAATGTCTGTGTCGGCTTTATCTCCTGGTGCGACGAATGTAAGACTGTTTCAACCACAGTCTTGCGAAGGCTGGACAATGGGGTGAGGTGATGTTTGCAACTCATCCTCCTAGTTTAGTAACTTGCGTCCTTCTCCTTACAAGTTTGACAACTTGCGTCCGACAAGATTTTTAGCCTTGCCGAATGAATACATATAGAACAATGTCCAGTAAGAGCAACTACGATTGCGGCAAGATTAACTTGGCTAAGTGCCCGTAGTTCGATAGATCTCCTGCGTTCTACTTTAGGACAGAAGGATTGTCAAATCGCACAGGAGCGGTTTGTCGACCAGCGCCTGTTAAGCCCGCGCGAGGTCCATTAGCCCACTGCTAGAACGCAAGATGATAACGGATGTGCAACTCGTTCCCATTCCTATGTGAGCGGGCAAGAGTGCCTTCACTGGCTGTCTCATCGACTTTGCAATTAAAAGCGATTTCGCTATGACGGCACCCAACTGAGTCTGCTGATGAAGTAGCCGTTCTCATGACAGTCGGGTCTACGTAACCGGAACGGACCCGCATTTTTATCCGCCCAAGGACTGTCAACTCGGCTTAATTCTGACGCTATAACAACAACAACAAGTAGCTTGATGTTATTTATAGTGAGAACAGACACTTCTTGACTAGATTTGAACGAGTTCAGCGCTGGTATTGCCCGCTCTGCTGTCGGATTAAAGCTCACCACCCGGAAAGAGGCTGTATTCATAGCAGTACCTCTACTGTCACCTTACTAGCCGTCACTTTTGTTTGAAAAGCACTACAGTGGTCCGGTGGTCTAAATCAAAGACAGACGGAAAGCTGTTTACAGAAAACTTCCCTTCGAACCTTCTCTACTTTCTTCGAACCATTCTTGAAAAAAGCTCATTGCGCCTTTTCTCACGGACTCCTCCCTATCCATATATGTATATCTCCGTCGAAAATATTATCAAGAAATACTTAATTGCTCTTAATGTCTCACTTTACTTACCACTATCACGCGGATGTCTATGCTTTGGATCATGCATCTCTTTGAACTCCAACAAAATGCCTTTTTCCTTCTCCTTCATGAGTATGTCCAATTCGTCGGTGACCTTGCCTTGAGCATTTTTTTGCGTTAAGACTTGTATATCTTCGTCGGTGGGTTGGAATTGCAAATTTTTCTGCTCAAAATAAGCAGTCAATTGTGCATCATCATCTATTTTAAAACCCTTTGGACGATGTACGTCGACTGTATGCTCTGGCTCGAACTCGATTTGTCCCAAGCCTAGATTGTACATCAAATGCTCGAGACCCTGGAAAAAGGAAGCAATTTGTTATTGAGAATTTTTAGAATTGGGTGTATTTTATATATTTTAGGGTATAATATATTGTTTTAAAAATAAGTTTATGAAACTAAAGCCTCGATAATTGTTTATATTTCAGTTTTTTATTGGTTTCTGTCATAGAAATAGTTAGGTCAGGTTAAGTTAATCTGGTAGGCCAATAAGCCACGCGTATACCACTATTGGGCCTTTGCGATACCAGATGGAGTTCAGCTGCTTGATCCATCAGGAGTTGACATCCGTTAGGATGCCCGCGTTTGACGCGATTTTTAACATTATCGATACCTCTTCCAGTGTATCATACCGTGGAGACCTCAGATGCTTACAGTGTAGTCTTGCCAATGCGGCTCAAGTACTCAAAATATACTCCATTATTTCCCTGCTGTCCTGCTTTAGACATTTCCTGCAGCCTTCTCGATCTTTACAGAAATAGTAGACGGAGAATTTTTGTGCATCGGCTATTGAAAGACCGGTTAGTGCTGTTGGATGTACATTCTAGACTGTGTATACTCATTTTATATAGAAATACTAAATAAATATGCTCTGAGAACAACAGTTTGCCAGCCTCCATCTTAAACTGAGCTCAGTTATGAACGTTTTAAAAGAGTTGTTACTTATACTTATAGTCTGTTAGTCTTGGATCGAGCATTTTCAATACTCTTACCCGACTTTACGGCAGAGTGTTGGGTCCGCCTTGCGGTTCCGATGTAAGATTGTGTTTTAAAATCTTACAAAGATTCTTTTTAAGGTATCTGCTTCTCCCTGGACACAATAGCTGCCTACAAAAGGCTTGGTAACACTTAGTAATCCTTCCGTCTTGCAGTCCCGATATTGGATTTCCTCTTAAGATTTTATTAAGATACATTTGAGGTATCTGCTTGTCCTTGGACACAGTCTTCGCCTTACTTAAGGCACTGCAAGACTAACTAATCGATTTAGGAGGTCAATCTCTTAAGCCTGTCTGGTTAATTATGATATTTTTAAAACTCGATTAACGCCATTCTCCACAATCTTTATAAGAACCTTGAACAATGTATAATGGACCAATTGCCAAAACTTGTGTTACTTTCAGTTGCTAGTGCGTCAATTTACTATTTTAGTGTTAACAGTTACTAAGATTTTAGTTTATCCATTCTTTATACTGTGTTTATGGCGATAGCCCTCGTAAATAAATTGCTTAGTGCCACTCACTTTCAGGCATTCGATATTACACTATTGTTCTCAGTTTGAAGTTTAGTGGTTAATTAGCAACAACATATGCTTGTTTTTAAGCCGCTTACGTACTCATTTACGCTCATAATATTTACTTTTGTTAATTATGCAACAATCAATGCAACTGGTCGAAAAATATTTATTAGTTCAATCGGGAAAATATTTGTCTGACACCAGCTTGTTGTTTAGTCAGTAATTAGCTAGATTTTTAGACATTCATAAAAACAAATATATTTTGCAAGGAAGTGTTGCTAAGATGGTTCTATATACTTGTATGTATTTCTATACATTGAACAGGGTATGTTAAGTTAGCTACACGGTTTTCAAGATCCAGAAGGAAGAGTGTGAGCTATGTCGGTTTAACTACTAGGTAAATTTTTGAGATATCGCTTTGAAATTTTGTACAGGTTCTCTTCTCTTCAAGAGGCTGCTTATTTGTCGGAACCACCGATATCGGACCACTATAGCATATAGCTGCCGTACAAAGTAATCGATAAAAATCTAATCCTTGTATGGAAAACTTTTTTAATTAAAAAGACATCTTTAAAAAAAATTGGTATAGATAACTGTTTAAGAGAGCGCTACAATCTCTGAACAACTTATTCAGTTCTGACTATTATAGCGTATAGCTGGCATACAAACTGACCGATCAAATCAAGTTTTTGTGTGAAAACTTTTTTTTTTTGACAAAGTATATTCACGATATTCGACATACAATATTCCCCAAGGCAATGGTATATTCCATGAAGAAATCGTTCAGATCGGATCACTATATCATATAGCTGCCATATAAACTGAACGATCAAACTCTAATCCTAGTATCAAAAACTTTTTTATTTGAAAAGATATCTGCCCTACATTTGACATACGATATTTCCCAAGGCAGTGGTATATTCCATGAAAAAATCGTTTAGATCGGATCACTATATCATATAGCTGCCATACAAACTTATCGATAAGAATCTAGTGCCTGTATGGAAAACTTTTTTATTTGAGCAGGTATCTACACGAAATTTTGCAGAGATTATTATTAAAGATATCGCTACAATCTTCGAATCTATGGTTTAGATCTGATGACTATAGCATATAGCTGTCATACAAACTGAACGATCAAACTCTAATCCTAGTATGAAAAACTTTCTTATTTGAAAAGATATCTGCACGACATTTGACATACGATATTGCCCAAAGCAACGCTACAATCTTTGCAAGTATTGTTTAGATCGAACTACTATAGCATATAGCTGCCATACAAATTCACCAATCAAAATCAAGTTAAAGCTCTTCTAATGAACTTTTATCCGATAAAAAAAAAATGCATTTGAGCAGTCTATCTTAGCTACACTGTACTCGAAGTTTTAGTTTTCGCTTCTTTGTTTTTAAAATCATTACCATTACCGTTATTTGAGAAATACGTATGCCGTAAGTAACGCAAATACAGTCATAATTAAATATCAGCTGTAACTTGTATGAAAATTTATCCATTTATGGCTTCAAAACTAAAGCGTCATACAGCTTCTGCTCGGCAAACAATAAAATAAATAATAGTTAATGTTAAAATAAATAGTAAAATTCAATTTCTCAACACATTAAGCATAAATTGCACCGTTATCGTAGCCGCTGACTAAATTGCTACTTTAGTGTTTAATTTAAGTATGTCAACTTAAACATACATACATGTATGTAAGTAAGTATGTGTGTTTATAAAATTTTTTCATACTATGCTAAATTGGCAATGTTTTGTTGGCTAAATTGCTGACTTGAATGCTAAATAGTGCAGAAAAATGAAATCACAATAAAATTGTGCCGAAATATTGCGTATACGCCCCCTACACAACGACTGCTACCTGTTATATATGAGTGTAGTAAATGAAGCGGTGTAATTATTGTAAATAAATGTTATTATTTATATTAGAAATAGTAAAATAAATTAATATATAGCAAATGTTATGCGACAATCATACAACAGTTGTATATAGCACATGATTTACGCTCAAAAAACTTTAAATAATACTTATGTTTGAGACGTTTGTTTAGTAGCGGCAGTTGGTTGTATATAATTGATAGTTTATGGAAGTACTGTAGTATGCAATAAAAAGCAGCAGTTCGGTTTTCATATACATATGTATATGTGAGATTATTTTTAAGTGTCATTTCAATTTGTAATATAAAAAAACTGAATTATAAGGACTTTTGTTTAGCATAAATCGGTCTCAATGAATATTGAATATGTGAAATTGTTACGATATTTACATTTGCCCACCAAAGTAGCTTATCATTTTAATATAGATCGCATCGTAAACAAATATACTCGAAAGTAAATTGAGGGAAATATTTAGTATACCTTGAACATGCATATAAAAACGATCAGCGTGACGAGCTGAGTGTATCTCGCCATGTCCTTCTGTCTGTAGATATGTGAATTATTAAGATATCAATCTGAAATTTTGCATACCTTCTTTTCTACCTAAGAAGCTATTTATTTGATGGAATCGTCGATATCGGACTACTATAGGTTATAGCTGCCATACAAACTGATCAATCAAAATCAAGTCTTTGTATGAAAAACTTTTTTATTTTTTAAACTAACTACAAGAAATTTTTTATAGATAATTATACGGAAGCATGCTACTATATGTGTAGGAATTATTTAGATCATACCACTATAGCATATAGCTGCCATACAAACTGATCAATCGAATACAAGTCTTTGTGTGAAAAACTTTTTTATTTGTTAAATTATCTACAAGAAATTTTTTATAGATAATTATACGGAAGCATGCTACTATCTGTGTAGGAATTATTCAGATTGGGTTACTATAGGTTATAGCTGTCATACAAACGGTACAAACAAAATTAAGTGCTTGTATGGAAAACTTTTTTATTTGACAAGATATCTTTACGAATTTTGGTACGGTTTATTTGCTAAGAGAACGCTACAATTTCCGAAAAAATTGTTCAGATCAGACCACTATAGCATACAGCTGTCATACAAACTTAACGCTCAAAATTAAGATTAAGTTATTTTATACCCTTTTATGTTATAATGAATGCATCTGTGTAGGGTATTATAGCTTTGGTGCAACCGTAGTTAACAATTTTACTTGATTTTATGTAGATTTTATCATAGACGTACGTACATACATACATACACATATTTGTAGCTAAATTTTTGTAACTAATTTTTTTAAACAATTAATTCACAATACACACAATTTTAAACACACTAGTGTATTTCGAACATAAAAATATTAATTATAAAAATCCGTCTTCAGTTTACAGTTGAATTTGAAGCTTGTGAGCTTAGCATTTTTCGATAGCAAGGCATACCGATACCGCATAAATTGGAGATGAAACTCCGTTCAACTACCAAATAATGCAACATATGTTCGAAATTTCTTAAATAATAATAATTATTATTATAATTTAGCAATAAAGCCCCTACTATATAAAGCTGCACATTTTCGTTACTCACTGTTGGTATTTTCCAAACTAACGGCTAACAAGCCTTGAACTGAGACTTAGTGCATGTGCTAGCTGAATATCGCAACCGCCAAATGATGCGGTGTTAATAATATTCAACAACTACATACATATGTATATATGTATAAGTAACATGTTTGTGAAAAAATATTTGCGTTTATTAATGTTTATGTCTGTGTGCGCAAATGTGCTAAACTATTGCTTGAATAGCTATAAAATGTAGCGAAAGGGTTTGCTAGGCATACAAATCTGGCAATTGCTACATAAAATATTGCACAATAAATAATATACAAGTATGTATGTACATACATATGTATATATAAATAAAGTACATAAATAGTACAGTGTTGAATGAAAGGTTTATTGGCTTTTACGCTCAATTTCGTTCATTTCGGTCACGCACGCGTTTTGAGCAATGTTCGCACGCTTATAAGCGGTACATATACATATATATATATATATATATACATAAATATAATTATATATGTATATAGTTATATGTGTATATCGTCACCTAAACTGCAAAATAACGTAACATCACTATTCATAAGTTAGGGCGAAGGAAAAACGATATAATAGAAACCACACATATTGAAACAAATTTTGAGTTTTGGTTATAAAATGGTTATATATAGGTTATAAAATGGTTATATATTTGGTTATAAAATGGTTATATATTGGTTATAAAATGGTTATATATTGGTTATAAAATGGTTATATATTGGTTATAAAATGGTTATATATTGGTTATAAAATGGTTATATATTGGTTATGGTTATGTCTGACAGCAGCAGCTGCAAATTTCAGCTGCAAATTTTATGCTATATATATGTAATATGATCTAGTGAGTCGTAAGCACTAAAAACTCAATTTCGCTCTTTTTGATGATACGTTGTTTTGCATTTTAGGTAACGATATATACTTAGCTGTATAAGTGCGCAGGTGTTGGGTACATTGTGCGCACGCAAGCTTACTTTCAGTTGCGTTTAATTAACATAGATTTTAAGCTATGTAGGAAGCAAGTTGGCATCCGACCAAAAACTTAAACAAATCGCCGACAAGTGTGACAAATCTATTGCTGACGAAATTTGCCAAACTTTTCGCCATTTTTTATGGCAAGCATGTTTGTGTGCGCCTTAGTGTTTTTGTGGAAGTCAACGATTCGCAGTTTATAAATCAGCTAGGCGACTAAGATTACGTTTAAAAAACAATAACTGCAAACGCTGTAGGAAAAATAAAACACATTTTTGGATACTGAATATGAATTTTTGCTGCTGTAATAGCTAACAGTAAAATTGTATAGTAAAATTTATAAACTCCGAAAATTTTTTTTTCAAATTTGGCATCTAACAGCAAAGTATATAAAAAAATTTCCTTGCAGGTTTCACATCTCTTCATCTTTTTTGTCGTCTCTACACGCATATAATATAAAAATGCTGGTATATACACACAAGTGCATAAAAATATGGTAAAACAGTTCAGTTGCGACGCCACCCATCCGCTTTTTAGTAACGCTGGACGTTGGCGACAGTAAAATCTATGCGCAACGCATACAAATTTGCATAGATTTTATTGAGTTCTACAAACATGCACACCTAAGAATATGCATACCATGCGCAGGCGTTGGTCATAAGCATTGTTATATACATATTCACATATTTGTAGACATACCTGCCTATGCATATGTCTACAATAATCAATTTGTCTCTATTATTCGCACTTGTTCAGAAGCATATTTGCATGCAAACTCTGCGTTGGCAATTAATGCTTTTATTTCAGTGAATAGACGCATACAATTTTGTAGTTGTAGTTAGGAATTTATGAGCGATCATTGTAAACTATATATGTGCAAATAAATTTGAGTTTATGTATGTTATATAATATGGTAATATGTATGAAAAGACGGTATATTGAAGATCTTTCACTGTCCGTGATAGAAAGGGAATGTTCTTTATAAATATACTATACCCATATAATTTCATATCGTCACTAAAAATGCAAAATAACGTAATATCACTAATAAGTTTACAGGCGAAGAAAAACGATATAATAGACACCACTCATATTGAAGCAAAATTTGAGTTTTGGTTATAAATTGGTTATATATTGGTTACTTATCGGTTACATATCGGTTATATCTGTCAGCGGGGGGTTAAAATTTTATGATACATATAATAGGTTGTCATAAAACTAAATAGTTTTATTCGTCGCATCGGGTCATGCTAATTTCACGCGCTAACTTGTGTTTGATTGATTGTCGTTTCTTTTAAGTCGTTCGTGAGTAAAAACATGGAGCAAAATAAAGAGAAAATACTATTTTACATTTTTTTGATGATCTCAAGCCTCCAATAAAATTAGTGCAGTTTATGGACCCGATGCAGTTTCCATTTCCACCGCACAACGATGGTTTCAACTTTTTCGTTCTGGTGTAGAGGTGGTCGAAGTTGCGCCACGCTCCGGAAGGCCTCTCGTCGAAAATTGCGATAAAATCGCTGAATTGGTCGAAAGAGACCGGCATAGTAGCAGCCGTAGCATCGGTCAAGAGCTGGGCATGAGTCATCAAAAATTCATTTCAAATTCATAAAAAAAAAAAAATATTAAAAATATAATATGATAAAAATTCTACAATTTTGATGATACGTTTTGACTTTAGGTGACGATATGTATTCACTTATGCGCATATTTATGTATATTATATAATATGATAATATGTATGTGAAGACAGTATATTGATATATGATGATTATATTTATACATATACTAGTGCCATAAAGTTATAAGTTATAATGAACCGAAAACATAGCGTTGGGAATTATAATTGCGAAGACTCATTTTTGATTCCATACAACAACAATTTGTTTTAAAAAAGTTTAAAAATTTATAATTTTATGATTTCATGATGTGTTATGACAAGTTGGGAGTCCCCTAACTATATATTATATATGTATATTTTTGCAATTTATTCCACTTCATTCAATTCTTTGAATATCACTTTTTTATTTTCCCCGCATAACTCACGTCTTAAATTATAATTTGCGCTCCGACACATGTCGACTATTAAATTTATAATTTCACTGCAGTAATTAACATATAAATCTGTGTAAATATACGAATATATAGGAATGATTTTGTACACACGATCATGTTAAACATTTGGTTTTATTTTTTCACTGTGATATCCTAGTAGTTCAGCTCGTATTTATATTTTGCAGCTAGCAGTAAAAATTATTAGCTCACTTTTTAAAATTTGTAAGAAAGAGACAAAATATTTACATAAATGTAGTAAAACTAAGTTATAGATGCAGAATTTCCATATAAAGGGTGATCCGATTTGAGCTTCCCTACTTGTTGACAGAAAAAACACAGAGGCTCGATGACTCGTTCGAGCATTTGGACTGATAACTCGCAAAAACTACGCGTGAGGTTTTGCTCAAGTGCCTAGAGAGTATAGACTTAAGATTTTACATATTCCCACAGGAAATAGTCTAACGGTGTAATATCACATGATCTTGGTAGTCAATCGACCGGACCAAAATGTAAAACTATCTGCTCACCGAAGTGTTCTCTCAATAAATCCATTTATTGATAAGATTTGTGGGATGTGGCGCCGTGCAATTGAAACCAAATGTCGCCGAGTTCACGAGCTTCGATTTCAGGCATCAAATAGTCGGTTATCATGGCGCGATAACTGTCGCCATTGATAGTATCATATTTGAAGCAATATGCACCAAACCGCACCAAACTGTTATTTTTTCTGGATGAAATGGCAGCTCTTTAATCTCTTCAGGTTGTTTTTCGTCCTATATGTCTCAATTTTGCTTATTTACATATCCATTGAGTCAGAAATGGCCCTCATCATCATCAACAAAATTTGGCTCGGATCTTCTTGGAACTTTTCAAGAGCCCATAGAGCGAAACGATGTCGTTTGGGAAGGTTTCAGTTCTTGCACAAGCTGCATTTTGTATGCTTTCAATTTAAGATCTCGATGTAAAATGCGTCAAGTTGTTCCATACGTCAGTCAGAGTTGCTGCGAACGGCGCCTAATCGACTCTCCACTTGTACACTCTCGGCTACGGCTGCTATATTTTCTTCAGTGCGTGCTGGACGTGGTATATTGGGTCGAATAATATTCAATAATGAATGCTGGGTCTCAAGATAGGAAATGGTGTTGCGCACAGTATGCTCAGTAGGCCAATTATGTTGTAGGCCAAACACATTCTTCGCAGAATGTGAATTTTCGTAATAAAGTTGAACGATTTGTAATCGTTGTTAAGGCGCAAGTCTTTTCATGATGAAATGTCAAACAATACTGAACAAAAATAACATGACAGCTTGACACAACTCACACATTATCGGTCAAAATAAAGCTATTGAAAAAATTACCTTTACTTGGATCACCCGTTATAGTACGGATCGTGACACATTAAAAATGGCCAAAACGACATTTAGAAATCATATCATTCTTATTGGAAAACCCTGTGTAAAACTTGTTAATGTCTATATCTTCAATTTACTTTAGTCTATTTTGTCAGTAGTTGAAACTTGCACTCCAATATTAGATTTCTAATTATTCATATTACTCAATCACACTTTCATTATATATTAATTATATTTCACTATTTACTTATATATTATATTTTACTGATTAGAGATTTTGTACTACCACTAATCTATGTCACACCTCCTTTACACCGTAGCTCCGTGCAATCTCGTCTGTAGAAATTTTTACCACAATTATTTACTACTTTTTCTTTCAATGTTGTTATTGTTTTTCTAAACGTGAAACATAACAAAACTTAACATTTATATGCCCTTTGCTTATTAATTACATATTTTTGCAAACATAAACATACATACCTGTATGTATATACACTGCAACTACTGCGCTTGCCAGCTAAGCTTCACCGCTGCCGGCGTCGACTCCTGCGTTGCCCTTTATTTTCACTTACAAATTAATTACATAAAAATATTGCATGCAATAAATTTTACACAGAAATTGTTTAATATAAATTATTTGATTTGTTTTGACATCAATCTTAATTTTTAAGTACAAAATAGCACTAATTAATATTTTCCAAGTTAACGTTTAAGCGAGCAACTTTTTTGCTTTGAAAATAAAAAGGAACGGGAACTAATAACAGCTGAGAGAAGAGGAAATAGGGTTGCCTAGTTATTACAAAAATTAATATAAAAGCTTACAATTTATTTTTATCGATTTAATAAAAATTCTCTGACAATGAAAATAATAGTTTGTTAATACAAACGAAAAAGAAAAATATATTTAACTGAATATCTACAATTATTTAAAATAGCTAATACAACAAAATTGTTTCCCATTAGTGACACGGTTTAAAATTACAATTTTTAATAACTAAGGCAACTCTACATCCTCTTCTAATATTTCCTTTCAGTTCCCGTTCCTTTTGCCGTCGAAAAAGTTGAGCGGGTAACGCGTTCTCGGTAAAATATTGAATTTCGTGTTAAATTGTGAATTAAATTGCGTAATTTAGTGTTAGAATATAACTTATGCTGTTATTTAATCGATTTATCTAACAATTAGAGTGCGAGCGATGTTTTTCTTCGGATAATTTGCACAAGTGAAAAGAATTTGCGCAGCAGTTGCTGGCGTCGGCAGCGCTTAAGCATAGCTGGCTTGCGCGTCATTTGAGATAAGTGTGCGTAATTACATGTATGTATATGGCTGTGTATATGAGTGTGTGTGCATTGCACGAATAACGAAGGAAGTGTTAAAGCGGAAGACTTTGTTGGTAATTTCTTACGAGTGTATTACAAATGCAATAACGAAATGAGTCTGTGCGTATTTGCCAGCGACATCTGCGAAGAGATAGCGTAGTGAGAAGGAATACGGAAATAGCGAAAAAGTAAGGACTTGCGCAGAATGAATTGTTGCGGAGGGTAGCCATTCGAAATCAATTAAATTTGGTAAGTTTTTTTTTTAACTATTTTAATGCAACCCTACATTTTCAATATAGAAAATATTCCAATTTCCTTTTCCAGCAGTTGCTTTCAGTTACCGTTCCTTTTTGACAGCGAACGCTTGATCAGTGAAAATATTGAATTTCCTGCTTAATTGTGAACTAAATTACATAATTTGTTGATAAAATATAACTAATTAAAGTGTTTAATCGATTGTACAGTGTGGACAATGTTTTTAGTGCGAGTTTTTGCAAGTGAAAAGAATGTGCGTAGCGGAGACTGGCGCAGGCAGAGGCAGAACATAGCTGTCCTGCGCAGCAACCAAGTAACGAGTACGAGTATGTTATTTATGCAAGTGAAAAGAATGTGCGTAGCAGAGACTGGCGCAGGCAGAGGCAGAACATAGCTGTCCTGCGCAGCAACCAAGTAACGAGTACGAGTATGTTATTTATGCAAGTGAAAAGAATGTGCGTAGCAGAGACTGGCGCAGGCAGAGGCAGAACATAGCTGTCTTGCGTAGCAACCAAGTAACGAGTACGAATATGTTATTCATGCAAGTGAAAAGAATGTGCGCAACAGCGATTGGCGCAGGCAGAGGCAGAACATAGCTGTCCTGTGCAGCAACCAAGTAACGAGTGCGAGTATAGCATGCACAAACGTGAATGTGCATCGCAGAAAAAGCAAACGGAATTTTGCATCAAAGAGCTTTGTTGGTACAAAATTTGTTTGGCATGTATTATAACATTAAGCTGACAATTTAGCATAACGACGAGTAGCAAGAATAATTGTTTGTAAATCGCGGGGAATAATATAACTGAAGTTTCGGGTAGGTGAAGAAATGTGACGCGCGAGATTTAACAGAAAATTTTATGGTGCAATTAGCAAAAAAAAAATAAATATTTGTGGCAAAACATGATATGTAGATGTGAGAAGTGAAGTGTGCAGAAACACTCGTTTGGAAGAGAAAGTGTTTGTCGGCTATTAAATGCAGTTTGGAGGTGTTGACTGAAGGCAGAATAATTGTGAATGAATGCGGAGATTTCAAAGTGAGTACTTTTTTGTAAATAATTTCAAACAAATGTTTATTTATAATAAATATTGACATATAGAATATTTTGCCAATGCTTAACATTTCAAAATTCAACTATAGCATTATTTCAAAAAATGTTGTTACAAAAAAAGTTTGAATATAAACATTTATAAACGGAAAATCAAGTAATCAGGAACTCAAATGCGCGTTGTATCTGCTTATTTAAATGGGTATACATGTGAATCCATATATTTTAATTACTTATTAAATACTTCCGCCCTATAAATTATAAACAAATTAAACATCTAATTGCTGTAGATATTGCAAAAAGTTTTGTTGTGAAACTCTTTTTTAATAGCGATGAAAAAACGTGATTAGGCAAAAGCGAAACTGAGTCAGAAATAATTAATTCAGCTTATAACTGTAATATTGTTAAGAGATAATGTGTTGCCTGAATTGAAGATCACGTTTATTTTTATTTGCCAGTTTTAATGGGGGTTTTATTGGTGTTGGGAAAACTTTTACTTCATTAGGTTAGCGGTAAACTTTTTGAACTTTGCAAGCAAATAAGCAATAGTACTTAAAAATAAAAAGTGTTAAGTGTTTTCTTAGCACTTTTTTTGTAAATAAATTGTAAAGATATTCACGTTTTCATATTGCATTATAAAGCTTCTAAAATGTAAATTTTTTCTATAGAGAAGGTGCAATTTATTATTATCACTTTTTATACTCTGAACTGAATACAGAAAAGTTTGCTACAAGGAAACGTCGAAAAGAAATGTACATATACATATACATACATATATTATTCAAAGCATCGCTACAATCATAGAACATATTTTTCAGTTCGAACCACTTTAGCATATAGCTGCCATTGAAACTGACCGATCTGACCGAAAATCATAATAAAGATCTTTTTATACCCTTTTATGCACCTGTGAAGCGTATTATAGTTTCGCTGCGAAGTTAACGTTTTGTTTTTATTTTATGAAGAGGCTTTACTACTAGAATTTTATATGTAAAATGTGATCAAAAAAATTATTCCACCTGTAAATTCCGAAATTCCATGCAGCGGCAGATTTATTTAACCCAAAAAGCGAAAGATACCGTGCTGTTCCAATTGATAAACGTAATCTCTCCATAGCAGCAGGTGTACTAATCTCATTTAAATCCATCTTGCAACATTTCTACTAAATAAATATTAAATACGTCAAACTGAAAATGCATTCTTAATGACTCTTAATGCTGTTGGAATTGAAACTGATAAGTAGCGGCAGCTTTATATGAATTATCGCATAATCTTATATTGTAAATGTCAAGATCTATGCAACATTTATGTAAATAAGTCACCAGTCGTTAATTAAACTTGATTAGAAAGCTGACTGACAAGGCAAAAAATGCGGCGGCTTGGCTTTATGCAAGATGCCCTTAATACCGAACATTGAACCAGTTATCAGCCGGTGATGAGTTCAGTATTTAATATATAATGTGAACTTGATAGGAATGCTACAATATTAATGTGTTTAATGATTTAAATGTTATATGGGAGAAAGTTGTGCTGGAAGCATATTCAAGTGTTGGGCGCTTATAACCTGTAAGTGAATTTTCTCTCATGCCCACTTACCTTGTGTTTGTTACCTTTCTAACCACTTATTTGCTAACTATTGCTCGAGTGCTATTTAAAAATGTGATTTCATTTCTTTGACGTGAATAATTTCAAAATACTCTTACAAATCTAGAGCCATAAATTTGATAAAAAAAACAACTCTTCATTAGATAAACAAGCCTACATATGTCTGTATGTCTATAAGTTTATAAACAAAGAACATTAACTAATAAAGAAAAAGAAGTAAGAAAGGACTAAATACGGGTATAACGGAATATTTCTTACTTTTGCTAATTGCAAAGATTAAAGACGGAGTAATAAATACATTCAGGTATATAAGGCTTGTTATTTGAATGGGGTCTAGAACAGATTTTCACCCGATTTCATACATTCTAAGCACAAATCTGCGCCGTTATAAGAAAAACACGCTCTCTCAATTTTATTAAGATAACTCACATATTGGCTGATATATGCGGTATAAAGTCAACCGGAAGTTCGAAAATCTCTATATTAGGTATATGGGAGCTAATGGAAGTATTCAGCCGATTCAACCCATTTGTAGCACACAGACATTTTACTATCAGCAAATGATGCTCTCTGAATTTCAACTATATATCTCACACATTGACTGATTTCTTGAACAAAACTATTATACTCTGTAGCAACATGTGGCCAGCGTATAGAAATATTAAATAATGAACAAAAATTTTAATAAAGCAGATTAAGATAGCACTGCTAAACGCTTATTGCACGTTGCGTTGTCACTTTGAGATCGCGCTTAAATGGAGATGAAGTGAGAAGAATGTCAGATAAACAGCCAGTTAGTTAGTTGGCGTTGATAAGAGGTGTACGAGTATGTACATACATATGTACACAAACGCTTAAAGTAGTCAACAGCGCAGCATGTTGCCCGCTGCTATAAAGACATATATTTTAGATAGATATAGTCTATGTATATATAGCTGGTTGTTTATATATTAAATATGAGCTTCTATCTAGCCATGTCGCGATTTATCTGACTGTCAGTCTTTTTCTTCAATTATTTGCTCATTACAGCAGCGTTAAGCTCTTGCAGAAGACATACGCGATAGTGATTTGAAAATGTGTCGCTTGGATTAAGTAGAAAATTGCATAAAGGAAAGAGTACTACATTTTATATGGCGTATAAAACTCTGTAAATATGATTATATGGATCTCTCGTATATATAATTTAGTTAATGTAGACTGCTATATTACATATTTATTTATAGTAAAAGCTGCTAAGGTTTACTATTTTTAGAATAAAATATTAATACAATTTATTAAGTGATTTTATACTGAGTTTTGAGGCATATAATACTTTTTTATTCAGCAGATCACTTGAAGTGTGGTTTTAATGCATTTATATTAAGCTTTAACGTTAATAAGGAAAATTTCAAAACTACCTAACAGGATTGTGATATTTTTATTTAAAAAATTTCGGATTAAAAATTAAATTTTAATTTTTATGCCAAAATTGGAATTGATTTTGTTTGAGTTTAAAAAGTGAAAATTGAATTTTGATCCAATATAGGTAGATTATAAATTGAAACTAGATTTTTGATCCATTTCAGGTAGAAGTTTAAAAATTTTGAGATTGGGATTGACTTTGTTAAGGGTTGAAAATGTAAACTTGAATTTTCAAATGCAAATCGAAATTAAAAATTTAAAAAAATAAATCGGTATTTAAAATGGATAAAGTAAAAATACTTTGTATATGTGAGCCGACTACAACTCTAAAGCGTTGTAGGTTATTGTTGTAGTATTATTGTATAGTTCTAGTTCAAAATGGAATGGACACACTTACGCAAATGCGAAAAACTTTAATTTCAAAAACATCTTTTATAAAAATATATCGAAAAATGTAATTTAAAAAAAAACTTTTATTAAAAAAAGAAAAAATTTAATTTCAAAAACATCTTTTATAAAAAAAAATATCGAAAAATGTAAATTAAAAAAAATCTTTTTTTAAAAAAAGAAAAAAATTTAATTTCAAAAATATCTTTTATAAAAAAAGAATGAAAAAATTTGATTTCAAAAACATTTTTTTTTTAATTTTTGTTAGAAACTTTAGACTAACATTTTATTAATTTGCAAACCGGTATTTGGGATCAAAAATTTATTATCAGTTTTTCAATTCGGTATTTGAATTTTAAAATTATTTTGAAGAAAAAAATTTTATTTCAAAAACATGTTTTATTAAAAAAAATAAAAAATGTAATTTCAAAAACAGTTTTTATTAAATTTTTTTTAGAAACTTTGGATTAACATTTTATTATTTTTCTAAACGGTACTTGGCATCAAAACTTATATTTTAGTTTTTCAATTCTTTTTTTGAATTTGAATATTATTAAGTAGATTAGTTTGAAAACTTGAAAATTATTTTTGGTACAGATTTTCGGGCTTATAAAATAAAAAAATAGTAATTTTAAAGTAATTTCTTTATTTTAAAAATGCCTTATTTGCAACCCTGGCTCTTACTACTATTAAAATTTCTTTTGTTCAAAATGCTTCAAGAAATTATATAAGTTTGGGCATCCAAATAAGATTTTTGAAGATAAGAAAATTAAAAAAAAGTTATATAAAAAATATTCAAAATCCCAATTTTCAGTTTTCAGAAAGTTGTTGTAATAAGTTTGAATGGTTATGGTAAAGAAAAGTTAAAAATTTGTTAGCTACTTTTTTAGGCTGCTTTTAAAATTTATTCTTGTACGCTGTAGATTATATATGTAAGTTCATGCACCCAAATATAGATTTTTAAATTTAAATATTTTGAAAAAAAAAATGTTTTATAAAAAATTGATTTTTTTAATTTTTTTTAATTTTTAATTTGGTGTTTAGAAAGCAGTGAATGATTTTAATAAAAAAAATTCAAAATTCTTAAGCTTGGGTTATTTTAAAATTTTTTGAACTAGGCGGAGCTTATTAAATGTTTTTTTAAATTTAGATAGTATTACAACAAATTTTTAATTTTTTAAAAAATTTCAATATCTCAAATTTTTGTTTTTAAAAAGTTGTTTTATATATTTTTATGCAGCTTGAATGGTTTTAATAAAGAAAATACCTTAACTCTTAAGCTCGGGTTATTTAATTAATTCTAATATCGTTATATGTAGGTAATATAATTCAAAATTTTAATTTTTTGGTTTTTAGTATGCTGTTTAATGTGTTAATATTAAGTTTCAATCAAGATAAATTTGAAAATTGCTTAGTTCGGGTTATTTTTTTTTTTAACAATACGGAGATTATTAAATCTAATTTTTACATTTAGATAATTTTAAAATATTTTTTTTTTAATTTTTAAAAAAATTAATTTTTGAATTTTATATAAAACAAAATGAAAATCTTAATTTCTTGTATTTTTGGAAAGCTGAGTTTAAAAATTATTTATAGATTTTTTTCCAAAATTTTAAAAAATATTTTCTCAAAACTAAAAATATTTTAAAATTTTATAAAAAAATATGATATAATTTTTTTTATTTTTGGAAAGCTGAGTTTAAAAACCATTTGTTGATTTTTTATAAAATTAAAAAAAAATATTTTAAAAGTTTATAAGAACAAATTTAAGAATAATTTAATTTCAAAATTTTAATTTCGAAATCTTAATTTTTTATTTTTGGAGTGCTGAGTTTAAAAACTGTTTATTGGTTTTTTAATAAAATTGAAAAAATAAATACATATATTATTAATTTCAGCATTTTATAAAAAATTTCAAAATTTTATTTTTTCTTTTATTTTTGGAAAGCTGAGTTAAAAAACTACTTGTTGACTCATTTCAAGAAAGTTCATGTAGCCCATTGCTGCCTTTTAGTAGCGCAAGTCCATATTGATTGTTGATTTTTATTTATTTTATTTTTTAACTCACACTAGCTGATTGTAGATTCTCAGCTTTGCGGAATCGTTGTATTGACTCTATTCATTATCACATGCAAGCTTATTTAACTTCTCTTATATAAAATGCAATGTTTAATACAATTAAAAGAATGCCATATTTATAAAGTATTTTTAAAGAAAAGTAAACAGTACTAAAAAGCTGCTGTAAATTTCTGCTTAAAATGCTGTGCCAGCAAAATTAATATTAACTGCGAATATTTGTTGAAATAATAATGACAACTTTGTAGAGAATTTAAACTCATTTTATTTTAACACATACTGATAAAGCCATCTGGCAACTTTCTATCAAGTCATTATTGATTGATTTGAAGTACAATTGAGGCTGAGACTGAGTACTGTAAATAATTTCCTAAAAAGTAATATATACTATATATACTTAGTAAATATTTAATTGCGAGGCAGCTAAAAAAGTTAAGCTAAAAAGTACCCGGAAATTGTAAATAAAGCACAAAATATTTAATTATTCATTAATATTTATTTTGTCGCTTTCGAAGTAATCCCCACGGCTTTTGGCAATGATTGTTGACTTGTTTGCATGTCAAACTCACATACTCATGTTTCATCGGTAGTTATAATGCTCTCCATGAATGTGGTATCGGAATTCGCACGATCAAGCATGCCTAAAGAGACCTGTTTACGGTACTCTTTTTGCAAAATATTCAGCTTCATCGGGACGAGTCGAGCAAGAACGCGTTTCATACCTAAAATATGCACCAAAACCATTCGAACGAACTCGCGAAAGATGACGAGCCCTCTTGCCATTACACTTTTTCAATATTTTCATTGAAGAGGCCGAAAATCGTTCAGAACAAGACATGTACCTTTTTGTCACAATATATATTAAGTATATTGCGAGGCAGATAATTATGATTTATATTTATATTTGTGAAATGTATATATCTGCATTTGGACTTATGACGTTTTTCATTAAAAAAGCAACATGTTGTGCCATGTTTTATTTCAGTCTGTAAGTCATTATAGCGTTACAGAGGCAGGTCATTGACAGTAGTCATCTGTGTGGAGGGCTATTCATTGCTTTACTTGTTTCAATTGTTTAATTTTAATAAAGCTAAATGCTACATTTTATTCCTTTCTAGGTTTTGGAATCCAAAAAGTTCGAAAATTATGTATTTAAAAATTAAAAAAATGGCGTTTTGTTTAAAATTCTAAAAAAAAAAGTTGAAACAAAAAATTATTTATTTTTTTGCGCTCAGAATTATATATACATTTTTAAATTATATATGAAAATTGATATTAATTTTACTAATTTTTACTTTTTTGAAACCTGAGCAGTTCGAAGTAATTTATTTAAAAATTTTGTTGAAAAAATTTGGTTTTTGTTTAATAAAAAAATTATCAGAATTAAAAATATATATGAAAACTAATAATACTTTTGCCAAATTTTACTTTTTAAAATCCGAAAAGTTCGAAAACATGTTTTTTAAAATGTTTTAAAAAACAGGTTTCTTAATTTTATAAAAATAAAACTTTTTATAATAGAGTTCAGAATTATATAAAAATTATAAAATTTTATATGAAAATTAGTATTAATTTTGCTAATTTTTACTTTTTTGAAACCTTAAAAGCCCGAAAATTATATTCAAATTCAAGACATTATCGAAAAAAGTTAGGTTCCTGTTAAAAAAAATTTAAAACTAAAATTTTTTATACTTGAGAACAGAATTATATATAAATTATGACATGGTATATAAAAAGTAAT